>NW_020455588.1:4375293-4504482 GCF_003342845.1 Nothoprocta perdicaria
AAAGGAAAGGAAAGGAAAGGAAAGGAAAGGAAAGGAAAGGAAAAAAGAAAGAGAGAGAGAGAGAGAGAGAGAGAGAGAGAGAGAGAAAGAAATAAAGAAAGAAAGAAAGAAAGAAAGAAAGAAAGAAAGAAAGAAAGAAAGAAAGAAAGAAAAGAAAAAGAAAAAGAAAAAAAATCTAAACCCTGATGAAGTGTTTGTCACCAACTCCCTACAGACACTGTCTGTCTGCTCTAGATCAGGCATGACTGAGCTAAAGATTTGTGGCTTTAAAGGTCAGATTAATCTAAGAACATGGAAATTCACCTGCTTGTTGATTTCTAACAGTCTTACAATATAGTCTGTATCATTAAGTAATGCATGTACTCACTGACTCTAAGAATTGAATAAGTGGAGAAATTTGTTTCATACGGTCTGTTTGATGCCTAGATTCAAGGCATTTTTTTTGCAATACTGTTATACATATTTATATCATGCTTTCATAGCTATACTATATGTAGTATGTATGTGTGTACACAGATGTGCACATCTCTGCATATAAATATATGTGCATATATAGAGAGAAAATTTTAGAAAAAGGAAAAAACATTCTCTCTTGTACAAAATAGAGAGCACTTTCCCCAAACAGGAGCCAGCAGCAAAGCTTACCCTTTTGACACTTCAGAATGTTTTTCAACTAGAAGACAGACTTCAGCCCAAGCATACAAGGTTCACGCCTTAACACTTGTCAACTTCAGAAAACAAACATCAGTAAGAAAACAAAGCTGGTGCAGATAGGATGTCACAGAAGAGACACAGAGAAAGAGAAATAGGGTCAAGAAAAAGCTATTTTTTTTGTCACCGCATGACCCAGCTTTAAGTCATGAGTGTGGCACTACTGCCTGCAACACAGACTTCAGCAGGAGAATAAAGTAAATTTAGAGGATAAAACCAAGAAACAATCTAAAAGGAAGCGAAGGCTGAAAGCCAGACAGAGAATGAGTTAACTTTCAAGGCTTCCTAAGGAAAAACTAAACAAAAAACACTCTTTAGAGAGAGAAAAAGGCTTTTCTGCATGATATTTTTCTCTTTCCACTACAGGTAGGGAGGGTTGCAAGTCATGTGTGAAATGTTCAAGTATATTTCATTTTTAAGGCTCTACTGCAGTTGTTGCCACAATATTTTATAGTGCTTCCTTTTTTATTTTTTCTTTTTTTTTTCTCTCCATCCTTTGAAGGCTAGACAGTCCAATTTAGATAATAATAATGTTCCCTTTGGAACTGTAACAATCATATAACCTGGCCTGAGGTATAACAATATCTATTGTTCTTTTCCCTGCTTTACTTTATAAGCCCCAGTTCCTTTAAAATTCATTATTTTTAGCATTCTAATGGAAAGGGTTGCAGTGGTTAATAGCAGAGTTATAAATGTAGCACTATATATAGTACAAGACAACATTTTTCTTCAAGTTCCTTCTTATTTATTTCATGGAAGAATTTTCCAGAGGGAGAAACTGTCATCTGTACCCAGTATTTTTTTTAGCTTACTTCTTATTCTGCCCACATGGAAATCAAAGTAATTTTCAAATATTCCTTTTCCAATCTTTAGATTCACTTTAGATTAAAAAGGGAAGAGCACTCTTCTTTCTCTAATTGCTCCTAGTTCTCAGCTTTTCCATTTATCACTCTAGGAAAAGAAAAGTTTATAATATTTTTAGGCTGTACCCATTGTGGTATTGAAGTGCCTAACCTGTAACTGAAGGGGAAGGAATAGGATGTTATCCCACATAATTAATCTGCTATAACAAACATGAAACATTTGGAAGTTATTTTTTCTGTTAGGTTCTATTTGAGAGTAAGCACCTGACAAGAATCCTCTGGTAGGAAGGAAAGAGGACAAAGGCCAGAATATACATTTAAAAAAAGAATTGAAAAGCTGTCAGGTAATCCCATTTATTGGCATTCTCATATGATCTTTGGTATTTTGGCATCCTGCTAGTACACATGTGGAGAATGTTTCAACAGCTGTTGAGAGTTAGCTATCTTGACCCAGAGCTGCTCTCCATCAGTTGCTGGCACCTCCAGCTATTTTTGTCCTCCAAGCACAATGGCAAACCTGATATTGTTTTTCCTGGCATGGGACTTAAAAAGCTAACGTGACTATGAGCTAGCAAAATAAAGCATGACAAGTTATGCCTGATTAGATATGCAAGGAAAACAAACCTTTAAGCAAAGCAACAAGATTGAGCCTCTACACACCGGAGGCTTCAGCTCCTAGAACTGCAGGACTGTGCTCTGCTACATTGCTCCAAGATATCTATCAAGATGGACAAAAGCTATTCAGGACTATAAACCACCCCTACAGAAGACTTGAACATATTCTTGATTATACCAGATATTTCTTTTTCAGAAAATAAGTACAATTCAACATAATTTTTTCGTCCAAGTGTGCTCATATAGGCTCTTATCCTGTGTGTGTCAATGTCACATACTTCTTAAATCACGGGGGTGGTAATTTATAGTGGAGTCATATACATGGTATTCTGAGAAGGAATAAATTCTTCATTCATTTAAAAAAATTTCCACACACGTGATATTCGCTGTATTCTGGAGAACATCTCATGTTTCTTACTGTTTTTCTAGTTCTTGAGGAAACAGTCAGAGGTTTAAGCCAGTGTTTCATGTCTGGTTGACCCCAGAGTTGGAGTAAGATCAATAATATTAAATCCCTAAACTTCTTGATATATTACAAACATGTATGTTTGCTCACCCTATGAGGGTTCCTCCCCATAAAACAAGTGATATAATACAGATATTGAAATTTGGGAGTGGAAGAGGGAAGGAGTTATTCATGATTATCAATTGATAATCATCTTTAGCGTTCATGTTCTTCATTAAAATATTTTTTCTATGGATTTGTAACAGAATTCAAAGTGCCAAAATACCTAATTTTTCAGCAAAACTGGAGGAAGTAGAAAAAAAATGGAGAAAAATTGGAGAAACAGAGATCAATGCAAACTTGAAATATGTTGTGTGGGACAACCTGTAGACTACAGTGCTGAAATCATCTGGATTACTCCTAGTTTTGGAGACAGGGAGGTGCTTTTGCCGAAGTTGGAAAGAAGAAACAAGCAAACAAACAAACAAACAAACAAACAAAAAACAAACCACCAAAAAAAGAGGAGGAACCGCAAGAGGAAATACCACATACTTTGATAGGATTTAACTTCATTTAAGTGTCATAGAGTACATCGATCAGAAAGCAGAAAGTTAATGATTGGCAATGACTGAAAATAAAGGAGATGATAGTGAGCAGAAATTAAGATACAACAATCTCTGCTGTGGTCAGTTCCTACAATTACAGTTTTACTAACATATTCATACAACTTAAAATGATCTGAAATAAAGCCCTGTGGATTTTGTGTTTTGAAAACTTAATATTCCTTCCTTATTTTATAAGAAAGTTTTAGCGGTCTTAAAGGATGATAAGAATCTGATTTTTTGATTACCCCTCCTATTTTCTTCCAGCATCCATTTGTGATCGGTAAGAAGTGTCATTTCTTCTTGCACGTCTCAGGAAGGCACCCTTATCGTATGTCTGCTTGTCTGATAAGAAATGTGTGGCTTGTGTAAGGGAAGAGAAAATTATGTTAGAGCCCAAGAGGGCAAAAATAACTCCAGGTAGTTCAGCTTCCTGTCTGGAGTAAAACAAGTTGTATTCTGTCCAAACAACGATCGATCCAGCTATCGGAGACTGCAAGGGTAAAGGATCCTGACTTTTCTAGTAACATTTGCCACGCGGGTGAAGTTAGTAGTGAACTATAGCGGGAAAGCCAAAGAAGTACCTCAAAAAAGCCTTAATAGTTTCTTATATATTTATTTGGAAGAGATGAGAAAAAACATGAGAATTAAAGTGACACTTTACTATAAGTATGAGTAAGCTGCAAAGCAAGAGCTCTCCTTCAGCAACATAGACAATTTCCTGAAATTCAGACCTGCCTGGTAACTTCATTGATTTGGGCTGCTTGAGACTTGGGCTGCTTGAGACTTGACGAGTTCACCACTCTCAGTGACAGAAGAACAACCTAAGTTATAATGTAATATTACAAGCAATGGGACAGACAGATCTCACTAAAACCAAACCTACTAGTGTAGTTTTGAAATCAAACTCTGCAGCATGGCACAGAGCAACTCTACAAATAAAAACAAAAGACACCAGAAAGTGCTGTAATCCCATCAACCCCTCTGAAACAAATTTATACAGATTTATTCTCAGTTAGAAAACAGATTTAGTCTCCAGTTGGATTATCAGAATAGTGTCCAATATACTACTTAAGAATGATAAAAGCACACAAACAATTCAAAATAGAAGTTATTGTAATTATGCTCAGGATTTATGTTTTATTTACAAGAAAAAAGAAAGAAAACAAAGTATTGAAGGAAAATTTTTGGAAAAGGACAAAGTATTTTGAAGAATAAGAACCTATAAGATATAAATACACTGGCCCAAGATGTTGAGGATACTTCGTCTCTTCCTAAGAGCTTAGGCATTTATTTGAACAAGGCAATCATATTTGCTTACATTTTACTCTAAACCAGACTTGCCCCCTAAGAAGTACTCATACTCTACTATAGGATGGGAAAGTAAACACCTTTTCTGCAAAGTGGGGAATCTTGTTTAAATTCTTGTTTAAATTCATCCTAAACTCCGTTCTGTCATGACACTAACAGGAAATATAAGACAAAAAAGAACATTAAAAAAATAATAATTGTAAGGCTCAATTGAGTTGTGCTCCGATGTGGCGACAGGACAGCTTCTATATAGGGGCAACTCTTGGATAAAAGCACAGTAAGACATCAACAAGAAACATGTATTTTTTTCATGGACATCCTTTTCCACTGCTTCTGGCCCAATTTGTGACTTTCATATTTGGCCCAATATGTGTCTTTCAAGCTAGGGACAGGATCAGATAGAGTAATACCACCCATCCCTGCCAGCTGCACCAATTGGTGGTAAATTACAAATTTTTTTCATAGATTGCTTTAAGCTAACCCAGAACATCAGAGTCCCCAAACAGCACCTAAATTTACTTCAGCACCTAAATAAGCAGGAGTTTTTAAGCTGCTCATACTGAGGGAAACATACAAAAAACTGCTCCCTTTACAGACTTAATTGCCTATATAGCAATTCCCACCTCCAGATACGAGTTCACAGCTCTGCAGTTAAAATTTGATTGAATGAACACTTCTTTTTCTTTCTCATAAAGAACAGGCACGTTTTAATTAAAGAGACACTTATTTTCTTCAAACTGATGTTCAAGCCATTAGTGAAAGGGTGGTTCACTAACACCTTTCCACAGATGCTCAGAAAGTCTCAACATTCTGAGATACCTCAATACTTTATTTCCTCATTTTATTGCTCTTTCATCATAAATAGAGTAATGGCCCTATTCCACTCTCACACCTCGAAGCTTTGGAACATTGCTACTACTCCACCAAATAAATCTCCTTTTACTTTGTAGAGAGAAGAGCAGAAGTGAGAGTGAATAAAGACAGCTACCCACAAGCTTTCTGACCTGACAAGGATAAAAATAAAAATAACTAGAATTTTTTTTTTTAGTCTTGATCATTCTCATTTCTGCTCTAGCATCTACTTTAAGAGATGAGAAGTGTAACTTAAATAAAAAGATCTGCATGTATAAACAACAAAAAGAAGCAAGAGAAACCTCAGGAATTTAAATCCAGTAATAAAAGCATTAATAAATATTGTTGGAAAACCTGGAAGTTAAACCAATTTCGTGTTAATTGCCTGACAGATCCACTTACTCAGTTTTAGGCAGAAGGATTAGCCAACAGTACATGATTGTGCAGAGATTTCACAAAGTAAAGAAACTCACTATTTAATCCAGAAAAATGTATTTTGCTCTATGGCTTTTTCATCTGCTCTACTTTCTTCTCTTTACCTTACTCTTGGCCTTCACCTCTGCTCAGAAGGACATACAAGTAACCACATTTTGACTTGATTTTAGTGCCTCTCTCTGTGACTTAAGGATTGAAAAGCTATGCTGCCTGTAATCATCTTCCTTGAAGGCCACTGCTGAAACTTATTCAGTTTTCTTCTGCTTTAGGGGGTGATGTAGGGGGTTAGGCCTCTTGAATCTGTTTTGAAATGTATTTCTGTGGTGGTGAGAACACATCTCATTGCAGCACCTGACCTCCATCAGTCATGATTACAAACTAAAAGCAGCAAGTTTTTGTTCTTGACATTTCTTACTCTCCTTGTAATTGTCACAGGAAGGGATTCAAGCTGTGCTGTTCCCAGTTCTCATTACAGGCTTTGTCATGAGAAGATGAGGCATCAGAATATTTAGCTCCTTATTTTCAGCGTGGTACATGTACAGCCCGAGTACATGTACAATGACAACCTAATGAGTTGCACTGCGTGAGTGCATCGTTTTCTCCTGAGAATAATGCGCTTTACATCTCTAGTTCCTAACCCCAAATGGATATCTAAGTATTGATAAAATGAATATTTTACACAGATTTAGTAATCTTGCCCCTGCCTGAAAGTTAAGTATGTGTCTGTATGTCTGAAAGGATATTGAATAATCAACTAGCTAGACAGAAAAGCCTGTTTGGAAATAGAAGAAATGGCCAACTAAAACTAGCAGGGATAATTACAAAGGAGCAGGTTTCATTTCTGGAAACTCTAGTCAGGTATTTTGAGACCAGTACCTGTTATGGACAAAGCCTTTTTCTTTTAGGAAATTAAATGTAAATTAAATTCTGACTTTGTGTTGTGCAGAAACTTCATGCTATGGAAAACCTGCAGAATAAACATTTTCATTTGCAAAAAGAACATACTGATTGGGATATTTCTTCTACAAGGTAGAGGGACCACGCACCTTTTGACCATTCTGTGAAGCTGTGCCTAGACTGTAGGGTGGTGATGACTCCTTTTTCCTAACAGGACAGGAATCAGGGCCCAGGTGAAGTCAGAGCCCTGATACTGTAGCAGTATTTTGGGTCTCATGAGGACTTCTTGTTGGAAATTAAGGAGAGAATTGCACATGAGGGACGTGGTTGTGCGTCACATCCTAATGTTACAGCAGGAAAACATTTTCAGGTCTTTCAGAATTCTTCTATCTTCCTGAGGTATAAGACTACTTCTACTGGGAGCTTTGCCTTGGAATCACATCTTTCCCTATCAGCTGTTCGCAATCAAGATAACTCACCATACCTGGCCAGCTCTGACCAGATTTCCCCTCAGGAACTGTAACAGAGAGTCCAGGTAATCTTATTAAACAAAATATTTTTTATTTGAAAAAGGAGCAGTAAAGTCCCCAAAATAAATAAGCAAACCCCACTTTGTATGCAGGATAATTTATTCAAAGCTTAACAATTACTCTTGCTAATAATTCTTGGTAACCATCTAATCCACTTTTTTTTTTATAGTATCACTTCCTAACTGCTAGTATCCCTTGGATATTTGAACTTCAGCCTTGGCAAAACAACCGGGCAACTTTATCCAAAGTCTAGAAAGAGCTTTGTCACAGCCATTAGCTTGGGTTCACCAGCTGCTTTACCTGGATGTATTATATGGATTCACTTGTTAATTTTCTACCAATGCTGCCAAGAAGGTAAATAAATCATACAAGAAAAGTAGATGTCTAAGTACTCTAATATAACTGTACAGTAACCAATATCTAGTATATAACCAGCATTAATGAATTCTCTGTTTATGTGCATCATGTTCCTCAATCTACCCCATAGGAGCTAGGGTAACACTGCTGACATCTTCAGCATTTTCATTAACAAGGTAACATCTCACTAGATTTGAATGAGCTGACATTAAGCATCATGGGATTTCAACCTGCCCTATAGTGTCTGCTCTTTACAGGTTGAAATTCCCTGTTTCCTTTGCAGATGAGTCAAGTTTCTAAGCCTGGTTAGAACAAACAAAGCGTGCCAGTCTCCCATATCCAGCAGCACAACAGAAGCCTATGCAGTTGACACCACATCCAACTCCTTCCGAGTCCTTTAGCCTGTATGACTATTTCCTCACTCAGGGCTGGACCTACTGCAACCAACTCTTAGCTATTTTGCAGGAAAAGGTTCAATCTTGGCACTTTTGGATCCAAAGTAAAGCACCCTAACAATTTTGTCACCAAAGTCCATAATTCAGAGAGATATAGCTAAAAGCAAAATGAAACAACTATAAAAAATATTTTATTATCTCAATAAATGGAGTTTCTTTGCACTTGACCATTTATCAATAATATTCCATGATGTTACGTTGCATTTGCAAGGTCATTTTACAGCAATAGCATTCAAATATTTGCCAAGAAACCCTTTCTCTTCTGTAGACTGGAAGCACTATCATTTCAGAACTGAACCTCCATGTAGTTCAGTTTCTCCATGTTAATTTATTCTAAATATACTTAATTATATCACGTATCTATTATCTAGTTCCTGATGGGCTAGATTTGCCATCCAGAAACAGTGTAACTGGACATTTCCGAGGCAGTATTCACTGCCACCACTCAGAATACAATCTGAAACTTGACATGACTTGTATTCTTAGCAGAATAGATCAGAAAAAAACAACCATAATGATCCTTTTCTGACCTTAGCATTTGACAGATTTGATCTCAACTCTAAGTCCTGCTTCTGGCCATGTTTCGAACTAATATAATTCAGGCAATGAAGTCATAGATAATTCATCAGAACTCTTCATCATGAAGTTACCAAAGGTGGTTTTTGCAGTTGTAACAGTAGACCCCCACAAAATGTATTAGCTATCTGGGCACTTCATTCAAGATTGTTTTAGACTCATTAGCTGTGGATCTCATATAGAAGATTGAATTATTTGCATGCCAAATGCTATCAGTCCAAACACATAGAGAATAGGTCATTTGTTAAGTCACAATTGGGCAAAAGTGTAAACCTTTCATTCTAAATACCTATTCTATAAGCCTTATCTGTCACATCTTTAAATTAATATATTGCCTTTAAAGCACATGATGGGAATTCTCCCATTTGAATGCAAGTAAGAAGCACTATTGTCTGAGTCCACCTAATCTTCAGAAAATAGTAATTTTCAATATATACAGGTTAAAAAGAAAGAAAGGAAAGAAAGAAAGAAAGAAAGAAAGAAAGAAGAATTCTGCCACTGACAATAAAGAAATGCATATCAGATTTGTCACACTTCCCAAAGTCATGACAGGGCTATATTTGCATACCAGTTACTGTAAATGGATTTGCAAAATGCTAGTTAGTGCGTTCTTTAGCTAGTAAACACTGTTTATCCACACTGATCTTATAAGATGGTCCCCATGGAGCTAACTAAAAATATATTGTCTCTCAGCATGATGCAGTGCCTTCTGATGGGCCTTCTCACGTCCCACACAGCAGGTGTGAAAACATAAATCACCTCCTGCAAATACCAAATAGATTCTCTGTATTCCTCCTCAGCTGCTGAGCTCCAGTTAATCACCTCACTGGTTACTCCGTCTTCATCAGCTCTGATACCTGGGTCTGGAAAGTTTGTTTTAGCCCTTACACCCTTACATCTTTCCCTATCAGAATAGCCCTATTTTTCTCCTGGATTCTTCCTGTTATAGCAGAAAGAAAAAGATTCCCATGTGATAGGGGCTAGGTCTCAATTCATAAGTTTCTCAGGATTAATCTCGCCTCTGGGTGTTTTCAAAGAGGCCAACACGGCCATCTCAAAGCATCACAAAGGAGCTTGTGTAAATATCGCTGGCATAACCAATATCCTTTATTAAGACTGATTCCAGTCATTTGCAATTATATGTCTCAGGCATGCCTTTGAATAGAAGATTGGAGTTCTTTATTCTCATTTGTGTCTCATTCTTGAGCAGTTTGAAGCACTTGATTTTCTATTAAAAACAGGGCAGTGACCAGTGAAAACATCTGGGAGTACTTTCACAAATCTAATTCTCTTAGGTTGTTTTACTAATATCCAGTCAATTAGGAAGTGGTGGATCTTTTTCATAATGAAATTCAACAGCATCATTTACAAGCTGCTCTAGTCCCAAATTTCATTCCTAAAACCAAGTCCAAAGAATCCAATTAATATCAATTCCCTAAAATAATTAACTCAACCTTAAAAATAAGTGGCTGAAATTGATCAAATCTCCTCAGCTGTTTGAATTCAATGTTAATTTTGTAAAGGACATTTAGCATGAATTTGCTGGACAGAGGGAGGTCATGGCAGAATTTCCTGGTGTTCTCCGGAACAGTATTACTTCCGCAAAGGGAAGGATACTGTTCCTTCCCAGAACTTCCCGCTGCATGGGTTATCACATTTCCAGCAAAAAGTGGTAGTTAATATCTGACATTTAGCACCTGAAGAATTCCTTTGACCATCACCAGTTTTGGAGCATATTTAGCTCTTGCTTTCAGAGCCTCATTGGTGAAGGAGCCAGGTTTGGATCCGTGCAACCAGTAGCAGAAGGGAGTCAACCAGACATGCAGTCTTATCTTATTTTAATCCATCTTCCTGTGACAAAACCCCTGCTACCAGGCCATGTCCTCCATGCGATCAAAGCTTTGACTATAAGCTTATTCACCAGAGGAGATTGTAAGAGCACATATATCCACCTGAACTAAAGCCCTAAGTAACACTATCAAAAGTGCTTTCAAGGTGGGTTTGCTCCCTGTGAGACTGAAGGAAATGCTAGCAGCTGTAGTTAGGTGCTCTTTTCTTGAAAAAGAGCTGGAAAGGCCAGAGAGATAGGAAAAAGAAGGTGAGGATTTAATAGACATACCCTCAATCCTTCTTCTTCAGCAGGGTATTATAGGATGCTGCTATAGATATTCCTTTGCTATGGATATTCCTTCTTTTGTAAGCAGGAATCATTTGTCCTGAAGCAATTTCATATTATATTAAGGTTTCATTTACATGTAGCTTTAAAAATGATTGGACATTTCAAGAGGTGGTAAATTGTTATATATTGCAAGAGTACAGCAGGTTAAACCTTTCTACTACAGCAAATAACTGTGTATAAGGCATTTTAATGATGTTCTCACTATCAGCATCAATACATGTAGCTCATCCTTCTTTCTTACATACCCTTCATATATCAAATTCAAAATTAAACACTGATCACTGAAATCTCTGAATTACCCATTTGGCAACATAGACTAAGAGGACTGCAGAATAGAAAGGTGCAAGGCTTTTAGACTTGATCTTTTTTTATTACTTCTAAGTTAAAAGATAGACAGGACTAGGCATGATAACTGGCAAAGGCTAGATTTTAAGATACCAATAAGAAGGAAGGGAAGCCAGGACTTTTTTATTCAGAACAGAAGCTTTCAGAAAGAAAAAAAAAAATCTTCCTTTCCTCTTCACTTGCCCCTGGCCAAAAAAAAAAAAAAAAAAGGAAGTAGCCCCTTGAAAAATGAGTATTTGATTCTGGGATGCCAGGAGATACCATCTGTGAAGATCTGTGAAGGGCTTTGGTTTGTATGAAACATCCAAAATACTGGTTCTCATCTGAGACTTATCCAGATTACATTTATCAGGGGATGTGACAACAGTGGAAACAAACCTCACATTTTTCAAAACTATCTCAGTTCTCAAGGGATGGTAAGTTTGAGACACAGCAGTTTGTTCTTACAAAGTAGATTTTTTGCCCTTGAAATGAAAGAGAAAAAAAGAAAGAAAATAACTATTAGACTGCTAGGGAAGTCAGGGACAAAGTTCATTACTATCAGCTTTAAAATGTATTAGAATGAAAACGGGTGTGCCGGGAAAAAAAAAAAAAAAAAAAAAGGAAAAAAGGACAAAAAAAGGACATTCAAAATACTTTCATGCTTTGAAAGGAAAAATCATAGGTGAAGAATTAAATGGATCTGCTGAATTAGTAACTGTTATTCAAAAAATAATAGTGGCAAAACTCTAAAGGTTTTAGTATTATTCCTCTGTTAAATGAATATTTTTCAAAGACAGGATTCCTGTGGGTTATTTTACCTCCATAATAAGAAACTTTCAGAACCCATAGACAAGTAGTATGAAGGTGGCTGCAAATCCAAGCCCATCATCCTCACGCCTTGCTTGGTACAAGCTTCTTTCAGACCCACAGGAGTAAATGCGAGATTTGGACACACAGTTGTTTCTACAAACCCTGCTCAGAGAGCAAGGGCCAAGGCAAAGGTAAGGAAACTACAGATTTTATTAAAATTGTATTCTGATGACTGCTTGTCCAGATTGAAAATACTAGGCTGAGGGTAATTCCCCTTGATGGACAAGGTTCCATAAAGGGGAGAAATGGATTGATACCAGGGAGTTATTCCAGACAAAACCACTCAAAATGGCAGAACTTGAACTGCAGTTCACATGAAAGCAAGGAAGAAAAAGCACTTAAATGGTTAAGAAAATATTACTGAACAGTAAATTGAAAGAAAATCAAAATTAGTTTTCAAGTCTGAAACTTAGATGTAGAGTGGAACCATTTAGAAATTGCAAGACAAGAGGAATCTACCCTTTGCTTTTCATATTGTCCAAAATTTACTTCACAGTGGTAACCAAAACACTATGCTTTTATTTTCAGATATCTAATGAAATCCCAAAATTTTGAAACTTTTCTTCTAAAGCATACAAGTGACTCCAGGGAAGGGCTAGGAAGTCATTATTTCTAAGGCTGCAAAGTTTCATCAAAGGCTGGAGAACTCATTTAAGGTAGACCTTCAATTTAATACCAAGATGTGAAAGATGAACTTTCCCATACTTATATTGCATAAGGTTAGAAGACAGTCACTGGCTTAATTCTCATTTTAAAAAGCAAAGTAAATTAGCCAACATATACAGCCTCTCTGTATTATTTCACCTTGCTCAATCAGTTATTGACAGATGTGGATTGTAATACAGACATATTCCTAGCTAAATTTAATGCCTTTCTGGTCCCATAAGCATTTTGTGGGATCTTTTTCACCTTTCATCTTTGAAAATCTTGCCCTGGACCTCCTTAATGAACATTCTTTGGGATTTGACTCTTCATCTGGATCTTGCAATTAAACAAGGCTACATGCTGAGATATAGACATGGGAATCAGAAAATAACAGGATTTTTAGTCTTATGCTGCTAAACAATGGTTATTTTTTGTTTGCCATGTTTGAAGACAAAACTCAGATTTCAATACCTACTGGCATGTCTAGTGGTGTTAACTGCATCTGATTCAATGCAGTATTCCAAAAATGTCAGATTATTTTCAACTACTGTTTAGAGGAGCTGCATGGAGCGTGGCACATATAGAAACAGAAAGCATAATAGATTATGTTTCATAGGAAAAAAAAAGCATTATCTTTGCAATTCAGTAATATAGATCCTAAATGAGGTTACCTATTTGACTTGACTACAAAAAATCAACTTCTTTCTAAAGTATGTATCACTTTATTTGTATTATATTTTCTACTCCTTTGAATTAAGAGGGATAAGACAAAACTAAAGAAAAATCATCAAAAATAGTAGAAATGGATGTGTAAAGAAAAAAAAACCCTAAATCCTAGGGCTGTTTTAAGAGAGGTGTCTTTCTCCATGGAAAATGTTTTTTAAAGGTAAACAAACCACTGTCATTTTTTTCTGTAATCAAGTACAATTTTACATCTGAATCCAAACCAGTGAACTCTCTCTGGAAAAGTGATCAAATCTTAGTTATCGGACCCCCTTTATATACTGATACATTTATATTAGATCTGCGATTTGTGCTTTTGAATTAAAATTGAAGAATATATATATATATTTATTGCTGTCCTTTACTTCTTAAGTACAGAAAAACTACGTTGCCCGCACTTGACATACAGAAATATAGAATAAAAATTTTGTAATGCTGTTTGAAGTGATTCCATAAGTAAGTTCCATAGTAGTATGCACTAGTAGTGCACAGTAGTCCTAGTAGTACACCACAGTGAGGTGAAACAATCCAAAAAACCCCTATTTGATCCTGGAATTTTCATCAAACTCTCTCTTTTATATTGCTCTAGTGTGGCAACATATTGATACAGTCTGTTTCAATGTTTCTGTTGTGTAAGGGGAATGTAATTTTTGGTGTTTTTTTTTTTTTTTTTTTTTTTTTTGTATTAACATTCTTTTCTTAATTGCAGGACTATGATAATGCTTTTTTTCTTTTTTTCGGACTCAGTATGAAGTATGAAATGATATTAAATCATTGCAACTGCAAGACTAATATTAAGTGCATTGTTGATTCTCACCTTCAGAGATAGTCTACCTTCTTGTTATATATTAAGAAAAAGAAAAAAAAAAAATCTCTTCCTTTTCCATCTGTTAAAAGTTTTCTGCTGACAATTTGGTATTATTTTGCAATTTCAAAATTAATATATCCCCCAAACACAGTATCCTTTCCAGTTTTCCGTGATATTTTCTTGGTATGTAACAAGGTTTTCATCACAGGTTTTTGCAGGCTGAAAGCTTGCCATCATGTTTTCCCTTTTATCTTTCTAACAATGAGTAAACTGCCTTGCAGCCTTTGCAGCTCTAGACCACTGTAATTCGTTGTCCAGTAAAATATTTGTGACTTTGCTTTTACATACTCACATATAAGCCAAAGCATGGATAGTTTTGCAATTCTATATTAACTGTCATAAATACTGCTTTCTTTTCATTATTGCAGTACCAGAGCTTTCTCAGGCTTTTATGTAAGATTTAAATTTTAAGTTAAAAATTTAAGTATCGTATTCTTCAAGTATTTTTTTTCGCTTCCATTCTCATTATAAAGTAATTCATTAATTTTGTTTACTTCATAAAGATGCCGAATTATTTAGCTGTAATTATTTACTCTTTCAGGTTTTGTTTGAAGCCTTCTCAGCTTCATGAAGAAAATACAGTAACTGCATTTAGATGACAACAAGCACACATTTTCTATGCTTTGGAAATGCTTACTTAATTTTTCATGTCTCCTCTGTTTTGTAGGGAAAAAACGATAGTTTTTAGCAAAATCAAAAAAAGCAAAAAAAAAAAAAAAGAAAAAGAAAAAAAACAAAAAATGTAGATACTGCATTAGCAATTAATTATGCACGATCATTTTAGTCAAATTACTTTTTTATCTCTTCTTTCTAGCCTTGATTGCCTGTCACAGTAATTTGATGTGATCTGCTGAGATTTTAATGATTCTGTTTGTTTAGAGATGTCTGAATAGATATACGCTCAAGTGTTAAAATTTGCCATTTAAGATGGTTAAATCAAAAGAGAAATCCTGTCTTGCACCATTCAACATTGACTCAAACTAGTATAGATGCTGGATTTTTATAGAAAGTTCATATACTTTCAAGGGACTGTGTCATGGCTGAATGAAATTCTATTGTCATGAAATATTATAACGTTATTGACCATCTTGTATGAATTTCACTGAGACCTTTAATCTTGGCTCTTATATATATATATAGAATTAGTGGAAAAGTAAATACTTTATTCTTGCTTTCTTTCCTACATAGTGGTTACAATCTAAATCACTGTTTTACGAGACTGTATGTTCTGTGCTTATGAAAAATTTTGATGAGAAATTCAGGGGGGAGTGGGATTGCCATTTTCCTGTATTTTTTCACTAATTGAAATTATGAGCTAAGTTATTTGCTGAGGAATATCATTTTCTACAGGAATTCATTCAGAGGGTTTTATGAAAGAAGTGTTCTCGAAACAGGGCTTCTGAGTGAAAAGATGAATTTCACTTTGGGGGACATTTTTCACAATTGACACTTTCTTTGTTTTTTAAATGAAATCAAAATCAGAAATAGCTGTTCTCTAAACCTGCATGAATTTCATATTCCTTTCAAAACTGTAACATTTATTTTCCTCTTTTTTTAATATATAAATATTATTGCTGCTTTGGGAATTAAAAGAATTGCAAATAGAAACTCAGACTAAATTTGTATTTCTTGATGAAATCTGTGTTATTTTGCTTAAGATATATATTATGCATCATATGCAGTTAATCACAAAATATTTTTTGGAAGCTCTTAATTTTAATTTCCTGATAATATCAGCAGTGTATGATATTTTAAAAGTGATTTTTGCAGTTTCTGAAATTAATTGCTGCTAATTCAACTTTATGCTTATTATTGGAGATATTTTTCCCTCTTTTTTTTGTGTGTCTCTGCCTAATATTATAAATACTTTGCCTTATTTACTGCATAATTTTAGGATATTTGAGAGCCTTTGTTTAAATACCTCCCTCTATTTTTCTATTTTAAATTGCTCTGCATGCCAGACCATAAGCTTTTTTCAACAAAAAATAAACTCCCATAATGGTTTTCAATTTCAGCTAATACTGAAACGAGAGACAAATGACTGAAATCTTTCTTGCTGGAATTTTAGATCACATCACATTCCCTTCTATTAGCAAATTATTTACTTCAAACTGAATCTAAATTGGCCACTGCCAATAGTCTTAATGACAGATTTTTTTCCTTCTGTGGTCATTGTGTTATGTGGTATGCTGTAAACTGCCTTGCTAAAAGCTGATAATTAGGATAAGCATCTGAAGCTTGAACAGCCTATATTAACTAACACAGTTCTGAATGTTTTAGGAATTTCTCAGTATGGTGATGATCATGCATATTCTTAAACTACGTTTCACAAATATTATAAATATCCAGGATGTCTCGATCAAGTTCCCAAGCAGAGGAGAAAATCCCTCACCACATTCATGAGACCATTTTTCATTGCTATTTAAGACAACACACCTTCCAAAATTGTATTCTATGCTATTTCTGCTCATTATTTCCCTTAGGATCTGAGGCATAATTAATCTGGGCTTGATACTTTGTCCACATTTCATAGCTCTAATTGACCGATGATCTGCTCTTGTGAAATTATGAGGCCTCTATACTGTGTTGACTTGAATAGCTATAACTAATACATTGCTTGTGTATCAAGAAGTCCTTTTATTTATTGTGAATGAAGAAAACAAAGAAGAAGTCAGTAGTGGTTCCCACTTTTCACTGCAAGATACAGTTTACAAGGTGTAAGCCCAGTGAAATCACTCAGAATATTATAAAGAATCCCATTCAATCTTTCTTCTAAGAACTTCCATTTCTCTTTTTCTTGAGAACTTGATTGTTTCCTGGCATTAGACTCCAAACTAAGTGTGAAAAAGTCGGTTATGGAAAATGTTCTCTTTCACCTTAGCCATAATTACCAGGTGAAATCAGAGCCAAAAATATACATTTGAAATTGAATCTTCTAATAAAGTGACATTAGCAGCTGACATTTATCTTAACTGAACAGATACTTAATATTCTCCTTTCCATATCAACCTACTCTCAAAAGTCGCTAAGGATATGGCTACATTACTTATGATTTATCAATATGACATTACAATCACCAAAGTAGGCTGCATTTCCAAAATCTACATCAGAACATGTCTAATGAATTGGACCTTATTTCACTGTTAAATTCACCCTCCTTCTGATCTGTATATTTTTCAACATGTAAATTAGAAAATGGAAGTTATCCCAGGAAACTCTTTTCTGTGCCATTTTATTTATCAATTAAAACTAGATTTTTTTTTCCTAAAAAAAGAAGAAATACACCCTATCATGTTGAAAGACACATATTTTCACTTCCTATCATCATTGATGAGCTGTCTGTTATTGTATGAAAACATGAATATAAATTTTAATTTATGAAAGAAACAGGAAATAGCTGCCTTACAGGTAAAATAACCTACAGAAAATTAGGTAATTCTCAGACTAACACAAAGTGTTAAAAATATAATATGGTTCATGAAAACCATAAAACTAGAAAAGAAAAACAGAAAACATTCTGAATGTCCTCTTCGATGTTTGCAAATCAGAAAGTTAAAAATGAAGAATCTCACTGAAGGCAGAATTAGAGCCTTTATTTATTCATTGTGTGAGCTAATTTGTACATAACTGGATGGCTAGTTTCTCTGGCTTGTCTGACTGTTACTATCTTCCCATTTAATTGCACTTCAGAAAAAAAAAAAAAAAAAAAAAAAAAAAAAAAACCTTCTCTTCTCCCTGCTCATGATTTAGCTTGATGTGCACAATACAAGAAATTTCTAGGTTCTTGTAGCTGCCCCTCCACTATTTAGGAGTTAAACATTTACTAAATATGGAAGCGAATTGCTAGCACCATTTGCCTTAATTTATTTTTTCAATGTCACGCTGCTTGTAATTTTGAATAACTGCTTTTATGTGCTGTGAAGAACAGTAACCATTGAGCATTGTGTTTTTGTTCAAATCCTATTTGTTGTTATGGAAACAGCATCCCTATTAAGCTTTCTGCTGCAGATCTGCTCTATAAGACATTGTTTAAAATGTTCAGCAGCAAAGGTAGAAGGATAAAATGAATTCAAACAATACTTGGTTGACAATTACTATTGTACACCCAGAAGATAGTTTAAAATGGAAAATATACTTGATGTTTACTGGACATCTCTTCAGATTACTAAAATTGAGCTATTCTGCAAAATTTGACCAGTGTTGGAGATTTTTTTTAATTGGAATCAAAAATGAAAAATAAAGAGTGGTTTTTCTAACTTCAGGTCATTCAGATTGTCTCAAAGGCCTATAAAGGCAAAGTACACCACACAACCAGAAATTACATGTCAGTAAACATGCCTTGCAATGTGCTGAGGAAATCATCTTGCAAGATGCTGTTAGAACTACATTTACTTCAACTTATACGAAAATTGCTAAGGCTTGGGAATTTACACTATGCATTTTTTTTTTTTTTCCGTAATGAGTAGCTAAAATCTGTGAGCTGCTGTCTGGCTGCTGCATGAGCACATATCAGTGTCCTCACTTGCAAGTGTTTGCAGAAAAAGCCTTGATTAAATACTAAAGATTTTCTGACTATCTGAGGTCCATACTTTTCTCCTGTGCACTTCCCAGACAATTTCTGTGGCTGGCTGCTTTCTGCAATCTTCCCTCCGGCTGCGAAGATCCAATGTCCCTCGTGCATATATCGCTTGGAGGGCAGAATCGACTAATCAGGGGCCAGACCCTCACTCCCATTGCAGGCAATCATCTATTGTGAGAATTCATGTCCTGTAATCTTAATTCAGGATTTTTTTTTTTTTCATCAGCCATGCAAATGAACAACAAGAAACTCCCCAGGAGTAAAACAAACTCCATGAGGAAGAGAGAAATCATATTAACATTCCCTTAAAAATGGGGACAGAATTTTAGCCAGAGGCTCACAGGGACCTTGAGTAGTCTCCTGCATCAGCACTGCACAGTCTGCAAATGAATTGAAGGGGATAACGTATACTATGAGTTTCAATATTACCCTATGTTTCTCTCTCTTATTCATTAAAATAATACAATGTGAAAGAGGAAAAAAATGTAGCATTAAATACCTGGATACTAAATATCTTCAGGTCAGAAATTATACATGTATTTTTATACACATTAAAATATATCTATTATGGCTTCACTTATTCTACTATATAGAACAATATGGATATCCAAAATGTGAATATATACCAAACAATGCAATGTTACAAACATAACAAATTCTTTTCAGAAGGACACTGAGACATGGGAGTAAATGACTTCACTGTCTTTAGCATTATTTGAATTAGATCCTTAAATAGCCATATTTTATGTTTAATTGTATGTTCATTCTTTCATCTGATATAATAGGTTTGTTTGGATGATAATGTTTTAGCCTTGGAACAGTTGTATATCAGCATTAAAAATAAAATTAAAAACAGTTACTTAGGTAATATATCAGAAAGGGAAAAAAAAACACAAGGCAATGGGTAAGCAGAATAAGTGTATAATGATCTGGTATGCTCTCACATCCTAAAGTTGCTAAAACAAGACAAAAACACAGGGACAGCAGGTAGCTTGACTTGGCGCCAAGCCATCAATGTCCCCGAGGGATGATTATGCACCGCTCGGCTGCTCTGGTAGGTCACAGCTCCCCAAGAGCCGGGCTGAGACTGAGATCAGATGCCCTAGGGACAAGGACTAATTGTGGTCTCCTACTTCTGTGGGGTCTAGGGCGAACTGCAGTTTCCTACCTCTTCCTCTGCATGCAGGACGTGAATGATTTGCTTAAGAATAAGCACCATATCAAAACTAAAACAAAAAAATAGTATCAAGGAGAAGGAGAGAATGCTTTGTATACATCTCTTGTCGGCCCCAGCTCTGCCTCACAACATAGGTTCAAGATGAGAAGGTCTCTTATCAGTTTAAGGGAACAAAATGATGAAAATGAATCCTATCAATTTACAGTTTTTACCTTTGCTGTAAAAAACGATGTGCATTTCCTAGGCTTATATCATAGTTTACTTTTAATTTTTTTTCTCATTGCTGAATGAAGTAATTTGATGTAAAATCATAACAAAGGGAAGGCTTTTGTAAAAGTAATAAAGATAAAACAGGGTTAAATGGAGTGAGCATCACTGAGGAAAAATATTGCATCTCTACTTACATTTTAGATTAAAATGGGCAATATGAGGTTCAGAATTCTGCTCTTTTTTTCTCCCCCATGGAGATATGGCAAATATTACACTGTTTAAAGCCAAGTAAAACAAGTAGATTTTCTCTGTAATTGAGCTCTAATGAAAAAGAGTATTTTCCTCACCGAGACTTAAAAGAAAAACTCAATATGGTTTATGATATTATGATTCAGTAGTCGTCAGTCCAATATCTCGTAGTGTGTTGTTTTGACACTGACAGTGTTATTCTTGTCAATTACTTTTGGGGTTGACATAAGAACAGATCTTCCAAATTCTTCAGCAATGCTATTCATAAAATAAATCCTATATAATGAAGTGAAAATAGGCTGTAACATGTAATTTAGATATTTGTTAAAATTGAATTTTAAACTCTACAAATTAATTTAAAGATAGCAGCTAATGGAATTAGCTGTCTGTACTGTCTATATTTTGATGGACCTAGGCATTTTTTTTTTCTGGCAAAGCCAAGATATTGACTTTGTGTTCATATAGAAAACATTTCCAATGATAATTTCATATTTAAATCACGTCAGGTTCATCTATTGAGCAAAATATGACAGCTGACATAGTTTAACAAATAAGACTCTAAGCAGAGGAAGTAAATCTGCTCTCAGGTATGTAGGCAAACATCATGACCTTCAGAGGAGTTGTACCAAGCCACAGTTTGGTCCCTTGTGCTAGAACATGTTATTTTACAAAGTAAAAATAAACCATTATGGGGAAATCATTGGGGTAATAAATAATGCACAAAATGTGTCAAGTATCAGGGTTCGTGCCGAGTTTTAATAAAAGTTCTTAACAAAGTAGATTATATATTCCTGCATTAAAGCCATATATTATTCTGTTATCACATTAAGTTTCTTTGATATTTGTAAGTAAATGAAGGCATTCTTTCTCTTTCTGTACCCGTAGAACTAATTGGATTAAATCAAGCTAATGACTTTAATACAGACTAATTAGTGTAGACAAAGCACTCAAGAAGTCAAGAATCTTTTTATTTAAATGATCACAGTGGTCACAAAACTACTCCTTCAAAAGGACCCTTTTCGCTCGAATCTTGGAGGCTAGCCAGAGATACAATATAAGTTAATACCAAGAGAGATCGTTTAAGTGCTGTTATTAAGGAGACTGTGATTGATGGAGTTTGTAGCTGGTAATGTGGTTCCCCTTTGGCTGCTCAGTGAACATCAGCAACAGATCAATATCTCATCTGCATGAGATTACAGGCACTTCTGGCAATGGCCACATTTAAGAGAAAAAAAAAAAAAAGAAAAAAGAAAGAAGAAAAAGAAAAAAATAATGACACATTTCCCTGTAAATTAGAATGGTTGCTAAGTTACTCATGTTTAATGAATCAAAAAAAAAAAAAAAAGCAGTAATGATATTTCTTGCGAAAAGGTGAGCTGTTGTGTCTCTGTCTCGCTGGCTGTAGCCCAATTGTGGTTTGCTTAGTCTACTCACTTCCTCCTCTTGTCAAGCCAGTGCTCTTACTTACACCAGCAATGGTGGCATTGTGATGGTTCTTGAAAAAACTGAAGAAATATGAGCTCTCTGGAGTCTTTTAAAATTGCTTTCAGCACATCGACTTTCCTGGTCTGGACCATGGAAGTAAAGACCTGCAGAAGACACATCAAGCTATGTTAACACACCACTGTTGCCACTGGCCTGCATTTGGGAATGCAGATACTGTCAGCTATCAAGGTCATGTTCTCCCTTCTTGGACAAACCAAATGTTGAACATTTTTCAATATAGAAAGTGTTTTGTGCAGTCAGTATGTAAAAACAGGTTAGAAACACTGAGCACATGTACAGAGCTGGATTGCTCTGTACCGCTAGTAACTAGCCTACCTTTACACTTTTGAGGAAAAGACCAAATATTCTCTGGATGTGGCTATCTGAGCAGTTCTGTATGAAGAAGAATTGTGAAGAGATAAGCAGAAAACAACAACAAAAGAAAGAATTTCTTTTTTTATATATGGTATCCCAAAACTTACAGAAGGCATCATTTCCTAATGTGGTCAACTGCTCTTCTTCATGTGGAAATGCGTCTGGCTTAGGTCTCACCCTTCAGCATTATATACCCTTAAATTGGCTGAAAATTTTGCTCTGTTACTTTGATTTCTGTGGGGCATTTATTTTGATCTGGTAAGCTCCTCATTTCCTAGCCAAACAAGTAGAATTAAAAAGAAGGGATTATGAAGGTATAAAGCTTAGCAGGAATCAGATTCAAAATATGATCAGGAAAGACATTTCTGGCATAAGATTTACTTATTAAATTTGAATAATTTTAAAACTGAGCCTCTTAAATAACATAATAAGCCCATAAGTTAAATTGTTATTCAAATGGCGAGATTTTAGTACATTCTTTGAAAGTTTATAAAAAATGCATCTGAGTTCATTTATAAGGATTTAGTGACCCAGCACTAAACGGGGTCTCATAAAAAGTGCTGTGCCTTCTGGAAATGTTAGCTCCAGACTGTGATTTGCAAATTGTGATTTGGGAGAACTTGCTAAAATGTCTGTCCCTGAATTTTAATCAGCTCTATGCAAAGCTGCCTTTATGAAGATCCATCAGGTGACTAAAGCTGCTTCTTATGTCTCTGCTGGTAAGAACATTAAAGGAGAAAATACGTCATCAGTATTTAATATTTTGCAATTATGAAATATCTGGCAATTCTGATGTCTTATTAGCCTTGATCATCTTGATTAATTTTAAGTTCACTTTTGAAAGAAAACAGATAGAAAAGTGTTTCTTTAAAAGGTTAGTTTCTGGCTACTAATCTATCATCAGAAATAAACATAAGTATGTTTTGTTAATCAAATCAGAATATAGTTATTTAAAACTTCAGTGAAAAAGGATGGGAGCTGTGTATGTCAGTCTATTGAGAATTTCATAAGCTTCTTACATTTTTTTTCGTAATTTTGCTTAATGGATTCACCAGTAAAGGCATTTAAAAGTGACCAGGTTGCTGCAGTTAGTGGAGGACAGCAGCTGCAGTTTGTGGAGGACAGCATTTGTTTTCTCATCTCTGCTAAATATTTCAGTGGGAAGCCTGTGCTGTACAAACATTTCTTTGTTTGCCACAGTTTAAAATCAAAAATTCCACCTTCTTCTACTGCAATGGTCCTGTATAGCTTCATGAGAATAGCTTTGTATTAGTGCTACTTAGCTCTTCTCTGAGCTATTTGAACAAAATGGTCTTTATAATTGCATAGTTTTAGTTGTATGTAAAGTAGCATATTCCAAATATTTGGGTGGAAAAAATATATTGTGCTTCCCAAAGGGAACAGTGTAGTATGTTAAAAAAGGATTTTCACTTCAAATTTGGCACGAACGCTCCAGTATTATTAAAACTTAGCTTTCTTTTTCTCCCTCCCATTTTTCTTTAAGATTTCCTAACCTTAGTAAATTTTCTTTAGTACATTGTTTTATTATATTCTGGAACATGGCTGCTTCAGGATGCTAGCAGTATGCAGGAAATCATGGCAATCATGTTGATAAGTAGAAGATCTATTGCAGATGCAGGTAACCTGGAGGTATGCAGGTATGCTGGAGGTTATGAAGGTAACATCATAAACTCCTGGTTGGTTAAAATAGGGTGACTGAAGACTATTTTTAGCCACACATGGAGTGTATTCAATGTCTCTTGAGCTGTAAATCACACAGGAATAGGAAACAAAGATGATCTCAGGATGGTCTGGACAAGGAAGATCTCCCTACAGCCTGGTATTGAAGCTGGCCAGATACAGACCACGACCACCACATTCAGAGAATCCTTCTCAATGTCCTTTTTTTTCTGGAAGAAATCAGTCAAAACTTTATAAATCCACCTTATTAAAAACCACAAGATTGTGTCAGAGAGGTCCCCTCAGATGCATCTATGTGTTCACATTACTCTTGCAGTGCAGTCTTCCTGAGACATCTTTGCTGTAATCTCAAATGTGCCCATATTTTTGCTCTCACCTTTCCATCTTCTAGTGTCCTGACAAATCCACAGAGGGCAAAGGCATTCCAGTCTATCTGGGATTTTCAGAAAAAGATACAAAAATGACACTGACACTTCTGCTAGGCAGCCCCAATCTGCTACTAGCTTTATTTACATAAGCAGTGCATTAATTAGCATGAGGATTAGCAGCACTGATCAGGATTCATTTTGTGTTTTTATTAGATGTCATCCTGTGGAAAAGGAAACTTTGCAAGGGAATCTGTCATCATTGGAATCATTTTTTTATTAAAGAAGATAAAGCATTTAAAAAGCATTTTAAAATATTTTCAGAATAAAATGTCTCATTTTTCAAAATTCTAAACCAGATTGTCATTTTAATGTGTGCTAGAAATGAATTATATTTGAAATGGAAACAAAAACCTTAAAATATATATTTCAGCTTAATGATTGGTATTACCTTCAGCAGTAAAAAGAACCTCAAATTCAAAATTCAATTTTTTTTCAGTCTCATCTAATCCAACTTTTTAATATTTTCCTGTCTTTTACACATACCATTGTTGATACTGCTTTCCCAACTTTATCAAAGCCTTTCCTGTGTTTGTGATCATCACAAGCACTGGGAAAAAAAAATCCATACAAAACTCTGATGCTCAAAACTGTAGCATCAGTGCAACAAGGTGTTCATGACTGTGTTATGCCCAAGCAACTGCAGTGTCTATTTACTGTTACATTAAAAGTCACACATTTTGTTGCGTTAGGTTCATGGTTTCTTGCCTTATGCCTGCCTTGTTTTCCTAATGGGGCTCCAATTTGGTGACTGTGAACATCTCATGTTTAAGGAGTAAAGGAGGAATTATGTAGATTGAATTAAGTGTAATGCAACCAAAACCAAGGCTCTGTCTTTGAAAACAGGGGCCAAGCTAATGACTAGACTTGCTACAGTGCCTGTGGTGGCTGAATTTTCAGCAACCTGCGTATTATGCAAACACCCTTCTGTCAGCTCAGGAAGCAAGAAGTCTCAGCAAGCACGAATATGTTGATGCAACCAAAGCTAGAATTAACATTTCAAGGTCTTCCCAGCAAGGAATTAGCCTCAACAGCACAGCATCCTGGAGATAACAAATGAAATTTTCCGAATATTGCGAAAGTGGCTCTCAGAGGACAAGTCAAGTCAAACACAAAAGGCAGAGTCTTAGCAGTCAGGAAAGGGACGAATGGGTTGCCATCAATCAAGGCAGATAACAAGGATACAGCTGGTGGTTTGCTTACTGCAGTAAAAACTCTCGCCTTCTTTCCCACAAAGTTCAGGGATTTTTTAAAAATCTGTAAATGATAGGACATATAGACATATATATATATACAGCTCTACTTATTACTCAGTATTTATTACTCTTCCTAAGCACTATGGAAATGTTCCTAAAAATATCTCAGTCATGTGTGTCTGTTGTGACAAGGGCACTGACCAGTTCACAGGGGAGGACAGTTGTTAATGTGCTGACTTCAAACAGGAATATGCTTCCTGTGGATCTGCCCTTCAAAGTCCTTGGGTCAACCCTGTTTCTGACCTCAGTGGGCAGAGGTAAAGTCACCAGCAACCAACGGGCATCCCAAAATTCAAAGCATCTCCTTAGTCTCCCCTCAAACATTTTTCCTCTTCTTCCCCAAGGATTATCATATTAACCAATGTCCTTCCATGAAAACGCTGGTAGGAAATGGCATACAAGAGGATCCCATTGCAACATTTTCAACTCTTGTGACAAGCCTCAGAGAGTCTTTAGAAATTCATTATATAGATCACTGTAGTCACTGTGAGTAATCTGTAGCATAGTGATAATATATTACAGATAATGCAAATTATCAATCTCTGCATTTACATCTTACACGTACGCCTGTTAATTTATCTAGCTGTCTGACATACTGTTTTAGGTAATGAGGTATTTCTGAATTTTCCAAAGGCCGAGTTTTTCGTTATACTTTCTTGCACATATAATCAAGCCACAGAAAAGCAAAAGATTAAAACTGAAGAATTTTCAGGCACAAACATAGTATTGCTAGTGTGGCACTACAGTAGGATTTTGGTATGCAGGTAAGTATAGAAATGTGATAAAAGAGCTACCAAAGTCATAGTCTGACATTGCAATCAGAGATCAACTGTAGGCATTTCTTGATGGGTAAATTCATTTCTGGCATATAAAACCTATATGAATTTTAAAGAACACATCCACAAAGTTGTTTCAAACTGCCACAATCTGAAACTTTAGCATCATCCTGTAGATTCATTTGCCAATGTCTTCAGGGTGGCACTATTTTTAGTATCCAAAATGCATTATATTTTAGTATATGAATAAAATAAAGATGGAAAAGACACGAAAAATAGTTTTTCCTAAGTGGAGAAAAGTACTTGAAATGTAGATTTCAGCCATATATGACCTTGTGGACATTCTTCTTATGCAAATGGGTGCAGTCTTCCAGCAAGCTCACATGAAATGACTCAGTTTTCTGGGCAGCAACACAGAGAGTCTCGGACAACATATTAAGTCATCCAAAGGATGCGCTTGATCCAAGGTCACTGACTCATCTAAGTTTGCATCTGCCAGGTCTTATCCATCCAGCTTAAATAGTCAGCAACTGTGGCTTGATAATAGAAGAGTTAAACAAGCCTTAAAAAACCCCAGGTTCCAGAAGAATTATTGTGTACTCACAATACAAATGGAAACAGCACATATCTTCACTTACGAGGTTTTATTCAAAATCCTCTTTTTGTGACAAAATCCATCTCTGGCTCCTGAAGCAATTAAATTCACATATAAAAATATGTAAATATGTAATTTTTTTTTAATAAATGTTTCATTCCGTATGTTCTGTATATCAAATAAACCTTGGGATAAATTAAAATATGTTCAGTTTTGAGTCTAGGTCCCTGTATTTTGCCAAACAATTCATTTAACACCACTGATAAACTGAAGACTTTATTCAGTACTCTGTGAATATGCTAAATTACTTTAAACAATAACTAATAATTGCTTGTTTGATAAATATCATAGCAATAATACTCTGGACAGAGCCTGCTTTCCCTCTAAACATAACAAAATACATAATCAAAATACATAATTCTGGAGTATTTCCTGCTCTAATGCAGCTTACTAATACTCTCTAAATAACAAAAAAAAAAAAAAAAAAAAAAAAAAAGACACTTCTTTTAGTCATATCCTCTAATAATTATGTTTTCTTACAAGTATTTCATTCCTGATATGGCTTCTTTTTGTTCAGCGTACCTTGCAGCTTAGCAAAAGCACAAAACTAGTGAAGAGAACCAAATACCCTAAGTATCCTTTAATCACTGAAAGAGACCAGTTTGCATTGTCAATAGAATAGTGCAGGACCCACACTGAGAAGGGTATTTAGCTACAGTAAGGTTTATAGATTAGACTTTGGATACAAAAATTCTTTTTTTTTCCTCAGGAATTTGTTTGTAAAAGCTGACTAAATGGAATTAAACTCTGTTGGACAGCTGCTGAACATATCTTAAATGCAAATCTATATTCCATCCTTAAGATACAAATATATCTTCCTGATGTCCTGTTAACTGTGATCCATAGGCATCTTACAAAATTATTACATACTCATGTAAATAGCTTTTTTTTTTTTTTGAATTAAGTTGAAAGGCTTTAACCCCTTTCATGTTTTCAGATACAATTGTTACTTTACTCATAATCTCATTTGAATTACATTGGTGTTAAATCCTATGTGGGACTGCAACTCATGGATTAGAGGGCTACTGAAAGCCATTAATTGCCGTCCTTAAACATCTTTTGAATTATGGATGAATGACATTTTGGATTCTGCTGTATGAAATTTAAAACACTGATAACTATTTAAGTATTAATGACTTGTTTGGTCTTTACCAGTCACGTAATGACTGACTAGAGGAGTTAAACACCCTTAAATCTCAAAGAGATTAATGATTCAATGGCAATATCTGATGATGAGAAAACCATGACTGCCCCTGTTTTATCATTACACCTGGAGAAAAAGGTTGCTTTCCTGAAAAAGCTTCTTGGTACTCAATACCATGAATTTCAGAAGTTAGACTGAAATTGAGTAAAGAAGAGCCAAAAGCAAGGATGCAAAAATAATTTCCATGTAAAAGTAAGGAAAATATTTATCTGGTCATCTCATTCCAATGAGACATTACTTCTACTCTGCAGTATTTATTCATGCTGCGACCAAGTGTTTTTAATTGTCTCAAGCAACAATTCTTCAGCCTTTTTCCTTAAGAAACAATTTCACAGGCTGGTAGTTCTCAGTGTCAGGAAGATTTTCTTGTTATTTAACTTAAACATTCCTTTCCTAATTCCATCTCATTACTTCTTTACCTACCTTAGGCAATATACTAATTGACTCTTCTCTGTCCTTGGTGTTTATATCCTTCAAATATTTGAGGAGGACACATTAATTAAGCTTCAAAACATTCTTAAGACCATTCCTCTGCACTAACCACTCTTCTATACTCATAATTGTGTACTTAGAGTTTACAGGGTAAGTATCTAAGAGAGACCAAACAGACCTTGATTCCTCAGAGCATGCTATATAAAATGTTAGCCCTTCTGTATCAGGCAATGTGAAGGTTTTAGCCACAGCTTAGCTATTTAGAATGTACTATAACAAGAAAGAAAATGTTGGCTTAAAACCTGAAATGTTCTTTTCCCAGGTGTACATGGAGCTTTTAGGGTCCCTGGGAATTAATTCCTGATCTGAAGAACTTGCCCATGCTGAGATAAAAGTATGATAAAACCAAAACATACAGTAGTAATTTTCAAAGTTAATGTGAGAGTTTATAGCCCCCATCCCAAATGGTGTGATTGGGTGACTGGCAATAAAAGGTCAAAAATGACCCAGAAAATGAAGGGGTTATTGAGAAAAGTTCCTGCAGGATAGAGAAATCAAACACAGAAACATAAGCACTAGGAAGAATTACAAAATAAAAAGCTCTAAAAGCAAAACAAATGCATGCATCAGTGGGGAATAACACCAAAAAAAAGAACACTGCCTAACTAGATGACTAACAAAATCATAAAAGATCAAGGAAAAGGCATGTGTGATATGTACAGTTTAAGAACACAGAATATAAAGAGGTTAAAGAAGACTTTAATCTAGCTTATAAAGAAGACTGGATAAAAGTTTAAGAATGTATACAGAACTAATTAGGGAAATGATAACTGATCATTCCCAAAATAATACTGAAATAACAAAATATTATTTAAATACAAAACCAAAAAGCTTCTCCTCCTATAGGGAGATTACTCTGTTTACTATAAAGAAACAATATAATATAGTTTTATGAGTGTTCTCAGATGGTGAACACAAATATCAGAACAATAGTTATTGTGAAGAACACATAAAACATAATTATAGTTTTGGGAGTGCAAACTTAACAAACTGATTACATAATGGTCAGTGTCAGCCCTGATATATTCTGCATAGATGACTCTACCAATGAACAGAAGAAAATGAAAGACTGGATAAAATGTATAGGTGTGGGAGAGTATAAAATTCTAGTTGTTAAACTTTAAATGTTATCTTTGAAGATGACAGAAATGGATAGGTGTAATCAAGTTCATTTTCTTGAACATGGTCTTGTGCAACTTGTGCATCTCTACTAATGTGTCCAGTATAAAGAAAGGAAAATAAATAAAACATTAAAAATGAAAACTTGATTAAAAGACCACCCGAGTAGATAACTGACAGGTAGAAGCAAACACATGACAAAATTTGCTGCCTGCCATTAACTCAGCTAAAATCTGGAATTTCTTACTACTCCAAAATTGCTTTTGCAGTTTATAGATTTTTTTTGTTGCTTAATACGATCTGTGCAGACATGCTGAGTAAGTAAAAAGAAGACTTGTCATTCTTTGTCTTGAGTAAAGCAAAGTGGGTTATAGAGACAAATTCAATGCTTTGCTGAATAAATTTGTGTTTGAGTATAAGGGACTGACTCACACTTTTTTTTTTTGCCTTTTTTTGAGGGGGGGGCTGTCCTCATGCTACTTCAAACATTGTTAATAACTTCCGACTATCTCTGTGAACTGCAGTGCTACCAACTACGACTAAATTACATCAATAAAGAAAAAGGTGGGCATGAATGTACGAAAACCATGTGTTTCTTCCAGAAAGAAGAAAGTTTTTAAGCTTTATATCATTAACAAGTTGTTCTAGCAAACAAGTAATTGGTTCATCTTCCTGCAGATGACTTCTGAATCCCAGGAGTGGACAAAGAGCAAATAGAAGACACCTCTCTTTTCTTCTCTCTCTATAATATAGAAAGAAAATTAAAAATCAACAGCTGTAGCAGGGGCAGGAGGCTGAAACAGAAATTTTGCAGATGAACTAGGAAAACTTATTAAGCATAAGAGCATGGCACCTTTAGCAGTAGACGTGGATATTATTATATTTTCTGTGATTTTAACTTTTCCTTTTTTTTTTTTTGGAAAACCAAATCTTGTTCCAGACTAGTAATCTATAGCAATGGGTTAAGAAGAGGAGAGTCAAATTTGCTGAGATGTAGAAAAAGTAAAGGTGTGACAAACTGAAAAGGGAGGATTGCGCTGGCAGCCTGTGATATAGTAAAATGAAATCCATGTCCACTTATGCCCAGACAATACAGATCTGAACTTCAAGATGTTGATATGCACAGACCCTCTGAAGACCTCAGAAAGCAAGCCCAACAATGGACAAATATATCCAAAGGACAAATATATACTTAAGGAAAATTTATTGGAAAATATTTAACCAAAGTTTAGAAGTTCTAAATATTAAACCAATATATTTTAAATGTGCTGCAGATGATATTCATTTTGTTAAAGGAAAACAAAGATCCTCTTCAAAAACTTAGACTGCACTAGTGTTTTGTCAGTGAATGTCATTATTGATGAGAGTGAATAAAATTTGTGATCAACTGTAAAAGCAAATTTTTGTGGGAATTTGTAAAATCAAAATATTTGGTAGATTTAGGCTATTTGACACTACTGGGACAGTATATCTAGTCATGCACGTCTACATGACAACAGACTTTTTTCAAAGAAGTTGCTTAGATGGTTATTTATTCTATGTCAAGAGAAGATAAGAATGGTTACAGCAGATGGGGTGCCCTTTCTTAACACACTTCTAAGTGTCTATTGTTTGATAAATTCTACCTATAATTACTTATAAAAAAAGATTCTCATAACATTCTTATTCCCAGTAGTTATTTCATGAGAAAGACTATTCAAACTGACTACTAAAATTCAAATTGGAATTTGCTGCAGAATACTGTTTCTTTTGAACAAGATGAACTTCATTCAGTGAAAGGAAGAGAGAAGCATGTGCTAAAGCTGAGCATAAGTCACATATTGTTCATACACAGCTCAATAAGATCCCTACAGTAATTACAAGCATCTACAGAATCTGTCTATCGGCCTATTTCTTTTCGTGTTTTGCTGTAATAACATTAGACCATGCTGCAACTAAATGTCTGCCTGTTTTTAAAAAAGGAAAAACCAAAAATCCTTTGAATTCAATTGGTGGATGTTTTGGGCTACAGACAAGAAAAGGCAGCAGAGTATATTGATAAAAGCAAAGCATGATACATAGCATTCCCTATGAATGCTGTGTGTATGAGCTGCAGGCACTGACCACTGGATGGTGTTACCTTGTCATGTTTTATACTTGCTTTAGACAATTCTGTTTTCCCTGTTAAATGATTTGTATATGGAATATATATTATTTCTTCTTTCTTGTTGCTTCTTCCAGATTTTATATCCACAACTCAATTAGAAAACATCGCAATTGTTATAGTCTAATTAACTTTCTTAATTGCACAATCACTATACCACCAGGCTTTCAAATGGTAAAAGTTACTTTTCAGCTTTAACAATACGAATAAGCACTGAATAAACTAATGTTCTGATAAGCATCATTCTTTCTCTACTGAACGTTTGGTTAACGCATCTTCATCAAAAAGTGATTCATCAAAAAGCCTCTCTTTCTCTGTGCATGATGGTCAAGACACTGAACTTTTCTCCAGAGCACCCGTGAGGTTACGAATGGCAGGTATTTACCTATCTTTTGGTATGACCCAAGAGGTATTAATGCTGACCTTTCTCTTCTTCCTGAAGTTGATCCTCGTCCCTTTCTACCTGCTAGTTTCTTCCATCTGAAAGAAAAGCTTGAAGGCCTGATCGCCAGTTAAGACTGAAAGAATAAAATTGGTCCTCTTTCTCAGAGAATAAATCACTAGAGCTTAAGTGAAAAGTATATGCACACACGTGAGGGCAGATTTCATGGTATCTAGTCATTGATCACATCTTTCTTGCAATTCTGATTCAGTCTTACTTTGCTTCCTATTTACTTTTCTTCTTCCATGTACCTTTTTAAGTACATTATTGTCTGTTGATGTCATACAGGCAGATGCTGGGGGAAAATACATTTCTATACTTTATGTTACAAAAGCTAAAATAACCTAACATAAACGAGGAACTGTTATCCATGGTTTACTGCCATTCATAATCTGTGCAAGCTGCATTTTAATAAATGATCAGTTCCTACTGAGTTCTTAATTCAGACAGAAGTCTTCCATTCAATTAAACCTTGTGTTCTGAGGGGATTATTATTCTGCATATAAATCCTTTAATTCATGATAACTGCTACAGTCGAGTATTAAATGATATATATCGCCGTGCCTCTGTCAAAACAAAGTACGGAGGGTTTCTTTCTTTGCTTTGCTGAGCTGAAAATGACACAATAAAATCTTAGAGAAATATTTTTGAGGAAAAGTTAGCTTGACTTACAAAAGACAAGATTTATATTACTGAATTGAATCAAGAAGGTTCATATTTACTACAATTCCTGCTTATTAATTCAGACCTCGTTGCTCCTTCTTCAATTTTTTTTCCTGAATGTTTCAGAAATCCAAGTAAATGAAAGGACCAAGGAAAGAACAGCTGTGCAAAGATTCTCTTCGTCCTTCAGGCATCAAAACCTGTGAAGAGAGAGGGCAATGTGTGGTTGCAGGATAAATGAAACAAATGAAAAAAATATGGAGAAATTTAGGTATAGTGCATACAGTACATTTTCATAAGTAATGTTCACGGGACTAATAGAAACATGGAAATAAAAGCTTGTTTGCTGATGATGATCAGAGAGGAGCTTTTTATTTTTTTCTGGAAAGTAATAGGGGCACAAAAGGCCTATGCAAAAACATATGTCCTAATGCAAAATCTTCTGAGTACTATCAACCATATATATTTCTGTACAATCTTGGAAAGTATGACTTGGAAATATGATTTAGTCATCCTCCCTTGCAGGTCATAAACCTAACATCTTTACGGAGTACTACACATATTGCTAATTTTTCCATGCATGTAACTGCAAACAGCTGATACCTATAAAAGAACAGAGAAAAGAAATGGAGTAAGCATTTCCTGTGCATATACATTCACCTGAACATCAGCAGAATCACTTCTGTGAGTTTGAAGATTATATTTTTATTATGTTTATTATAAAGTACTATTCACTTTCTTCTTTCTAATAAAGAAGAAAGTACCATGACCAAAAAAAGGCCCCTCCAAAAAGACCAAAAAAAGAGATGAGGAAAATAGAGGAGAATAGATTACGGAAAGCTTTAATTTTAACTCTTAGAAAGATATTTTTCCACTTGAATGTGGAGTCATTAAAACCGATCGAGTAACATACTGCCAGGCTTTGCTTTCTTGTCCCTCACATGCGATCCGTTGTACCACAGACTCCGTACCACACCTCGGAGAAGTGGTGCAGGCATTTCAGGTGGAAGATGTGACAGGCAGATTGCACACCCTAATTTACAGTCTGAGCTATCATGGAAAAGATATACTGGCCCACATACAGGATTTACAGCTGACATGCAACAAAAGCTCAACAGTACTATTTCTTTTTGTCAGAGATCATAAATATTTGAAATAACAGAAACCTCAAAAACATTTTACATATGAATATTTCCCTTAAATATCTCCTACTGGTTCCATGAAGCAAGCCAGATAGAAATGTGTAGAAATGTGTTCTTTTTTCCTATTTTTTTTTCCTTTTTTTTTCTATTTTCCCTAAGCTCCATGTCAGCCTTTTTTCTGATTACCTGACTGGCATAATACTGCTCAAATTCTATAGAAAAACTTGCATTACATAGGACTGCTACTCTCTCCAGAGCTATATTAAGAAACTTCCTTCCCCAAGTTTGGTTTTTGAGCACTTATAGACCATTCATAAAGATCTAAATACTTTTGCTTGATGCTTTGACATCTTGGCATTAAAATGGACAATCTTAATGCCAAAATTTTACACAATTTTCTCTGGTACACTGTAATTATTTTTGCCTTTGCTCTGGGCCAATATTTGCTTTACAATATGCCCATTCCCTTTAAACTACCACCAACAAATGGAGGGCCATCAATCAAACCTCTGATTTGAAATAATGGAACCTGTGTATTTAAGAGGAAGACTTCAGTTGCTGATTTAAGAAATATAATTCTCTGCACTGCACTGAGATCTCCAACCACAGTATAATTTAACTGATAGGTTGATGCGATAGGTTGATGCTATCTTTCTTTACTTTTTCTCTTGCATCCTATAAACTGCTAAATGTTATAAAGTAAATATGTTCAGAGCTATTGCAGTACTTGTGTTTGAAAATGCAATTTCCTCTTAATGTTTAAAGATTACTTTGCGGTTGTTTCTTTTAATCGAAACAATACATTTTAATGTTACAAAGCTGCCACTAGTTTATTAAAAAAGGTAATTTTAGCCTGTAACATGGAACAGCTACTGTGTGTGCCATGATTCTTCTGGAATATACAAGGAGAAACACTCAGTAGCAGGAGAAAATAGGAGGTGTAAGTGACATTGTGCTTATGATGTTTACAGATTGTACGATTTGTTTGGATGTTTGGAAACATAGCACAAAGCTGTTAGGTTTTTATGGTCCCCATTTTTGTGATTATTAGATCATTATGTTCAGCGTAAACCAATTTAAGTTTGTATTAGCAAGAATTGGTGCTCGCCTCTCACCTCTGACCCCGAGGTTAATGAGAAGTTCCTCTGCGTAATTGCTATATCTTAAGATGCCACTGTGCTGTGTAATCTTTATCTCTGTAAAATGACATTTAAAGTTTGTTTTACATGAAGTAGAAGAACATTATTTCTGCAGTGAGCAATAATTATCTGCCTCCTAGCTGCAAATGCACACTGTGGATAAATTGTGTTCATCTGGTAGCCTTTGTTTGTAAGACAAGTTAATTAAAAGAGGAATGTTGAAAAATATGTCTGCCCACTGAGTGCTGATAGAGTAATATTATTACTTTACAAGAAAACATTTTGAACAGAAAGAAAAAAAAGAAACCCCCTTTTTAGTTTTGCTGCTAAGATAGGGATAAAAATGTAGTAAACATAATCCTTTTGCATTGTGATCGTCATAAAAAATGCAGCAATGAAAGGATATATCTATTCCAATTGAAAAAAAAAATGGCTAAAACTTCATGTACTCAGTGGTACTTATACTTGTTAATACAGGCATGAAGTACAGCCCCTGACTAATACATTTTTCACCTTGCAATTTTCTGTGTATGAGAGTGAATTACACACTGGGTTATATATGTGTGTTCTTCCACTCCTGCTTTAATTAAATCAGCTATAAAAAAGATATTGCAGCCACCCCATGAATATTTTACATTGAGAAAAGTTCTTTTTCAATATTTATTTGCCCTGATAACATTCACTGTGTGACAAAGATGTTTGCAAACATCGTCTGGGACCTGTTGCCCTTGCTCTGCTGCAGAAAGTCCCTGCATTGGGAGAAGGGCCTCGCCCGGCCCTGTGCTCCCCCTTTGTTTTACAACATACAGACATACAGACATACAGGCATACTTTACAACATACAAAGCAAGTATCAGCTATATATTAGTTCTTCAGGGACAAAAGTTAGATTGAGGATTTTATTTGGCAGGTTTCTTTTCATCGATTTCTGTGTAGATACAGTCCATGTAGATACAGTCCACAATTCTAACAGAAACTGTAGCTTGCATTCAGTTTTACCTTATTCTTAAAAAAAAAAAAAAAACCATAGAGAATAACTCATTTTTCACTAACATTGAAATGATCAAGAAGATAATTTTTAAGAGCAAGACCTTTCATCAAACTGGTCTCACGCTTATTCTAATTCTGCACACAGGCTGACAACAGCGTATTTAAGAAAAAACTTTGGGGGCTTTTTTTTCCTGTGTATGCATAATTGTGAAATTGTTTCAAAACCTCTCTTTTTAGTCTGCAACACTTTGATAATTTTTTTTTCTGTTATGGATATCTATGGATATTGTTTGTCCATATCCTTTTTTTGCACAATTTTCCTTTTCAAAGAAAGATCTTACAGCATGGATACATAACTGATGCAAGTAGCAATTAGTTTGTGTAGTATTTATTTATTTTGTGATTCATGGTAATGAATCAAACACGATTGATCTGTAACTCTATATTTACTTAAAATCTAGTACTGTTTTGCCTAAGATGTATTCTTTTACATTTCTGTTAAAAAAAAACTTTGCAATAAACACATTTTCTGGTGAAATGTGTTTTTATAAGTTGTTAAGAGGATTCTTTTACTCTATAATAAGTTAACCTTTGTATGCATTTCTTCCTACTAGGAAGAAGAAAGTTACAAATAAATTCTCATGGTAAGAATATCCATAACTGCTTAGAGAATAGATGGCAACATTCATATATACATGTTTTAGGAGGTCAAGTATATTATAAGTGGTGTGTCAGGAAGAAGGATGCATATAATAGGATTGAATATAGTGTGGATGGGAAGCAAGCTGCAAATTACAAACACTTTGCTTATACAGAAAAATAAATCTAGAGTATTATTGTAAATGTAGTTTACAATGACGGTTTAAGAATCCAATATAACACTCTTTTAGTCCAACAGAATGCTTAGGACTTGATTTTTTTTTTTTTTTCTGAGTTTCTCAAGATGCATATGTCAAAGATGGAAGTAGTTCCCTAAAGATATTTTCTACATCAACAGTTTTTTCAGGTTCTTTAACCATCCTTTTACAAGCCCAGGTATAATTAAAATAATCATTCCAATTCACCTCTGTTTCAGCCTTAAGTGCAAAAAAATGCCTGACCATTTATTAGACTGAGCAGCTTCTATCTATTTTGCTGAATTGTAGATGCACTGCATCACCAAACATTATTAAAGTTGCTGAGGCATTAGGGTATGCATTAAATCCTTGATTGCCTAAGAGGTGCTGCACTGTGCATTTCCTAACCAAGGTCCTCGAAACAGGAAATTGTACATCACAGGCTTCCAATTTAAAATTATGTAGAGAACTGTAATATCTTATATGCTTGGTAAAACCCCTGCTTTTCTACAAACCACTTTGGAAGCCACACATCTCATGTAGGCACTCAAGGCACCCTAGGAAGCCTGAGGGGCTTTTGCTGGAAAGATCTGAACATATTTGGAAACACATATAGAAAAAAATGCATAAAAGTTATTTACAAATATCTTTAGTAGGGGGGATTTTGCATTTGGACAAAAATGCACTTGTACTTTCGAAACACCAGAAGGCATACTAATCGTTATCCCTGGCAACACCTGTTCAGATGATAATTGCCTTAACACTGCTGACTATTTACTGAAGTGCAAATACAGCATTACCCTTGAATAAAGGAGTTTTTCTTCAGGAAAACCAATTTTCACATCTCAGTTTATGTCCTATTTTTTTTTAATTGCAGGGTGATGCAGTACATCTGAGATTCATCAGAAGGCAATATAGAAGTCTGGATCAGGGTTAAGTTTAAATGAGGGTTTGAGATTTAGAGTCAAAAGTTTTAGTTTAAAGTCCTATTTGATAATAAAGAAACTCTTTCCTCCATATGAATGATCTCTTCATATTAAGTTTCCTTCATTTTAGTTTGAAGATTATCGGACTTTGGAGGTATTTGAATGCAACACAACATAAAAATACATGCACTCATATGTAATTCAGGAAAACCTTACATAAATGCAAAGGGCAGCTAAAGAGATCTATAAAGCTAAAGGGTTTACTATAAAGTAAAACATACACTTATGGCAAATTATAGATGAAGATCAGCAACATTTGTGTTTCTCAAAAAAAATAATAGGAATGCACCCGTACTCTAGGCAATGCCTCTGAAATGTGTAACTGTCCCTAGAAATAATGATGTCCCAATGCAAAGCTCTGAATTTTACCATGGGAGTCAGAAATTCCCATCAATTTCTCTCCTGAGAATCTACATTTTCTCTCCTTAAGTAAGCATACAGAGAATGGCTTAGTCTCTGAGAATGGCTTATAAAGTATTTTTATTGTGTATAATACTGGGACCTCAGCTGATTCCCTCAAGTGACCTTCACTGTGGCAGAACAGCTGCCATGAGATATTTTGCAGAAACAGTGCAATCAGAGTATAACAGCTGAGCATGATGCTAGGCTTGCTATTAGACAGATTTTTTTAATAATGAGGATATATTTTATTAAATTAACCACAAAAAGTTCAAAAGGTGAATAATTGTACAAGTTTTCATGATATTCTGAGAATCTATACAACTGCCAAATTCGAGCCCAATAATTCCACTTATTTTTAAAGACGCTATAGACCATATCAAAAGTATTCCTTCATCTTCAATGATGATATTCTTGTGCAAGAAAGTAGCAGAAAACCTTGTGAACAAAAGAAAAGCAAAGAGACAAAGGGAAAAAATCTCCATACAATTAAAAAGTAAATTCAAAGTCCCCACCTCATTGTTAGTAGGAAAAAAGTAGTGGTTTTCACATTGTTAGTCCAGTTCAATATGCACAAAGTAACCTCACTTAAGCAAAATATTGCCTTTGGTAGCCTCCAGCTGGCAGTACTAGTGTAACAAGCCTAGTCTTCCTGAAGAAGAAGGCGAAATCTAGGAATAATTCTTACGTACAGTAGTCGATGATCTGAAAATCAAACAAATCTTGGCCACACTTTCTAAAGCTTATCCATCTGCAAGGAAAACACTAGCTATGATGAGTTTCAATCATAGCTCAATTACAGTAGATATCAAGAAAAGGCAGGTAAGGGCTTAAAAACAAATACATCAACTTCAGGCATAGTTTCAAGGAGTCAATTGAGGCCTCTGACAAGCAATTACAAGTCCACATAGATATTCAAAATCAAATAAAACAGACTCAGCGACAGATAACAAAGGCTTAGCTATCTATGCAGCAGCTAATTTGCCAGATGTATCCCAAAATAAGATAATCTTCAGCTTGCACACAAGAAATAGATGAAACTGCTAAACCATGCACGTTGAAATACAGAGGCAGCAGAAAATGAAATTTGCCAAAATGGTATTGGAAGTTCAGTGAATTAAAAGATACCGAAACATCTAAAGAACTTAGAAGGAAAGGGAATGTAGATACAGACATATGGACAATTGTCCTTCAACAAAGGCATCAACTAGCAATGAATTCTCCCTTGAGAGAAGTGGAAGATTGATAGTTCACAGTAAATTGCAATAACACATTGTGCCTGCACTACAGTGCCTAAATACAAGCCATAATCCTGCAGCACAGAGGAAACAAAACCCCAAACAAAACCTGCATGCTTTCTTTTTCTCTTTAGCTGCTTTTCAGTGTACTGTTTTGCTGACATAAACCATTGATAGCACAAGAGTAGCAGCCTGACTGGGTACAGTAAACTCCTCAGTCATGTTGTGCAGGGCAATTGGATTATTGTTCACCGGGAACTAAATTAACACTTATTTCTTTGCTGCAAAGGTTTTCTTCTCCAGAGAAATTGAATTTAACTTTGAGATAGCTGAACAAGGTAAGTGAACTACTGTTGTACTACAGGTAAGTTGATAGGAAAAAAAATCCAGGCAGCCTTCATTTCATGTGTTTCACTCATAGCTGAATTGAATTTATTCACTAAATTCATGAATCTTCTGTGTTTTTACAATCATATGTTTATGTAGACAAAGGTTGGGCGTGATCAGCTGCTGTAAATTTTGTATTCCTGTGTAAAAAAATGCTCTAAGTAGGTTATGATATTTGTATTTCATATATATTTATTTTCCACTGTCATCTTTGGCTCAACAAATACAAATCGCCATCTGTATGTAAAATCCATGACAGACTACAGATACAGACACAGATCTACATGATAATCTTCTTTCCTCCCTTGACTAGAAGGACATAGGTAAAATTCTTCCATCAAGTGCTTGTTTCACTTTCATGGTACCGTTTCCAGCATCTAGACTGCATGCAGGTATGAATCCCAGCTGATAGTAGGTGCAGGAGCAGCAAGGTAGAACCACAGGTAGAAAAGCAGCCAAAATTGTGTTGCTTTTTCTCTCACGGACACTTTTTCCAAGAGCCAAGGGGTCAAGGCCAAAGCAGGGGAGCAGCTGCTCCCATCACAGCAATGGAAAGAAAACAGACAAAATATAAATCAAAGCCTTTTCCATTAAAATCATAACTGTGTGGTATGTTTTCCCCTCAAAGTCTCTGTGTCATTAAGAGATAACCTTTATCTAATGCAGTACTACTCAAAATAACTTTTGAGCACTTGAGAACTACTTGAAGCTCTCATCACTTTTTCACATTTTTAGAGTAAAAGAAAAAAAAGAAAAAGCAGTTTCTATCCAGATGAATGATAGGTAAACTGTTACTGGGAATACTAATCCATTTCCAATGATAGCTCCAGTCCCCCCCCCCAAAATAACCACTTTAATATAAATGAGCTGACTCCTAGTATGTAAACATGGTATCAGACTGCGCATTATAAATCTGTTCTACAAAGCCAGTTGTGAAGTGAATCAGACTTTCCTGAAGGAAAATATTCCTCCTGTTCATGGACATATGAACAGTTAGGAGCCTATGCAACTTTCCTTGAAATGAAATAAGGATTTGGAAATTAAATTGCTCTCAATACTATTTGCAAGTTGATCTCTGAATATTTCAGAATAAGCAAGGGGAATTGTGCTAAACCATCGTGCTTTTTCTCCCTCTTTATATGAAAAAATATGCTTTTTGTTTGAGGTTATAATGAAACAATATATTATCCTGTAACAAATATTAGGAAGTGAAGGAAGGGAGGGGAGAAAAGATGGGAAGCAGGAATTCTAAGTCTTATCTGTGCATAATTTTATGAGATTTATTTAATTCCAACAGGCTTTATGAAACAATTCAATTTTTTCATCGCCTAGTCCACACTGATTTAACTGCAGTTTTGTTTCATATTTTTAATCTACACGTATTAACGTATAATTAGAATGGGATTTCAACTTTTGATTATAACTTCCTGATTTAAAATTCCACTTCTTCCTCTCATTTAATAGCTCTAAAGAGTAAAAATGGCACGTGACCAGACTACACTTCTCTGTGGAGATCTTTTCAGTGACACAATAAGTGATGTGCATCTCACACAGTCAAAGGAAAAGGTTGTACAAGGGCCTGCCTTCAGCAGTATAACTCCTGTTGACTACCAAGGCACCAAGGTTCCTCCCTGGTGAGAGGGCAGTGCTGGCTGATTTTTTGCAATACGTTCAAAATATTTAGGAAGACACTTCCCGGTATGGGTGGTTCCTCTCCTCATGAGGTTACAGCATCCCTGCTGAGGGGGCAACAACTCACAGCTTGGCTAATGGTAATGTTAATTTCTTAAACCACTAAGAAAACACCATAGGTATTTGCCAGTTTTCTTGAAAGACCTCAAATAAAGTTGAGAAAGAAAGGTGGAATTAAATCATTGTGTCATCCTCTCAGCCAGCTGTACCTCTCACCATCTCCTTTGGGCTTCTCCATTAACTCCACGGTGCTGGCTCAACCACGCATTGTTCTGGTCATGAATTGCTTCGGGCACGGAGATTCGGCAGACAGAGAGGCAGGCAACAAGGTTAATTTGTTCCAGATGGTCTCTGCTTTCCGAACCAATAATTCACTGAGAGGTGACTTGCATTAATAGAGAGGTGTCATGAAAGCACAGGGCATCGTTCTTTTTTCGTCAGTGCTAAAATTTTGCTGGATTATACTTGTCTTCAAACTGCAATAATTGCTTCTGGTTCCCACCTCCTTTTGCTCCAATCACTCACTGTTTCTCTGCTGTTCCCTCAGCTTTGATCCACTCATCTCTGAGCAAATCCCATTCTCTCCCTCATATTCTGAAAATAAAATCCAATACTTATAGTCAACCCTATTGTGATCCTAAATCTCAACACAATTTTACTAATGGTCTCAGTCACTGAAGTTTTTACAGTTTTGTGTCCTGAAACCTCTCTACTGTCATAGGATAAAACACAGTATTTTCAATACCTCTGTTTACTAGATTTTCCTGACAGTTATGATAATAATAATTTCTTATGATAACATGATTTTGCATGCAAAAGACTAGAAAAGTACTCATCTGTACTTTAAAAATCTTTTGCACAGAGCACTGTGACATTCCTTAATTCAGATTTGCTAACATTTTATTATGTAAACAGTTGCATTAACATCGGTGTTCTTATTTAAATATTAAGTCTTAAGCAGTATGGCTAAGGGTAGGAGAAGCTGGTCTTAATCGTACGTTCTTGAACTTTCTAAAGCTAATTCAGATGACTAATTTCTTTTGGAATTAAATCAAAATAACTTAACAGTTGGGCAATGTGTACCGTTAACTTTTTAACAGAGTAGATGCCCAATGTCAATGTTTTTCTCTCTCGCTGAATATTACGTCCAAAAATTAAACCAAGCATTAATTCGTACAAGAAGGAATTAATTTTAAAGTCAAACATATGGTCCATTTGCTTTATGTGGATGAAATAACCCACTGCATGATTAGGCACAAAGATTATATTTCTGATTGTTGGACACATGAAAATGAATCAATAAAATCCTGAACACTGTCAATACTGCATAAAGCCTAAAAAAATATTTAACAGTTCATACTCTCCTTGTCCTTCATGTGTCCTAATTTACAAGGTGAACTATTTTCAAGTGTTTGAATTACAAAATCATACTTCCCTGCTCCATCACAAACCATGCTTTTTTATATATCAATTATATATTGCCAATATAATTAAGAAGTAAATGATTTTGTTTTTAAATATTTCAAAATATTTCAGAAAATAAGCACCATTCAACTCTGGGGCACTTTTATCCTTTAAACTATTTCTTCACTACAATCACTACTTAATTATTTCTTTTGTCTTCCTATGTAATTCAGCTTCCTATGTAATTCAGCTGTGCCTGTCCAGGACAAAAAGGCATTGGGATGGAGTGCACATGTGAAGTGTATGTTTGCAAAATAGCATGCAAAAGAGAAAGTGCAGCATTTCAAACAGTTGAAGGTGTTGGATCGATAGATGCTACAGAGACACTTGATTCTTGACCATTTTTGATTTTTGTAGGTGTAAGATTAACCTTGTAGTGTATATCTATAATTGCTATAAGCATTAAATATGTATCTTTTGCTGGAACTATTAAATATGTTACTTACAATAAAACCATACTGTTCATTTCTTAAGGACTATAAACAGAAATTTTTGGTTTCTGCTTAGGACATTATAAAAGCTTGCTCAGATTCTAAGATAGTAAAGCAACAATGAGACTTTATTATTAGTTCAACAGCTAGAAGAAAAAAAACATATTTTTCACCCCACAGCATACTGAACATTTGAGCTTAAGTATCATTCTTAAAAAAGAAAAAAATACAATAAGCCAATTCAACAAAAAAAAAAAAAAAAAAAAAAAATCCCTTGTTAGGTTTATCCAAGACAAACTCTCACAAATGCATTATTTTGTCCATGGCTGTCATCTCCTGCTGCTGCCTAACTGCAGAACAAGCAGACAGAACAGAAATAAGATCCAGACATGCCATTTGTTTTACTTTTTTCTACACCAGGCTGTAGCTAAACTCACTTAGTTCCAAGGGCTTCCATTCCCTGACTCTGCAGGAATGAATGGAAGGAAGACTCCAAGCCAATCCATCCAATTCCTCCTCTCCTTGCATCTCCTTCCACAGAACAGACAAAGGTTAGTCTCCCCGGTCATTTGACACCATAGTTAGTGAATGTATTAGATAAGCAATTTTCCTTTTTTATCTTTGGACTGGAATTCAAAGTTGCAGTTTTATTTGCTTTATATCGTCTTCTGAGGAATTCAGAATTCTCTCTTACTCGTGGACTATTTTAAAGGTAAACCTAGAAGTTAGACCTGCTGAAGGCAATCTAAGGCTATTTGGCTTATAGGCACACTTGCTGCACTATCGCTCCAATTTATGCATCACCTTGCAGTAATAATAGGTTTGTGCTTCCTCCAACTGAGAATGGAGAAGCTTTTCCATCATGGGGTTCCATCAAAACAGCACTAGTCTCTCTTCCCTCCTGAGGTTGTAGAAAAGCCTTTTTATCTCCTTGAATATACACACTTCCCAAATAAGAATGTATTGCCTTAAGTACTTTTTTTTTTTTTTTTTTTTTTTTTTTTGACTTGAGATGATATTTTTGGTGTTCCCAGAATCCTGGCATTAACACTTTATTATGTGTGGTAATTGTCCCTCATGCTTTGCTTAGTCTTTTTGCAAGCGTTCTCCCCATCCATAAATTCAAAACTTAGAATCTGATATTTCAGTTGATGAGGAATAAGGTACCTCTAGCACTCTAGTGCTATATCTTTCCTGGACTTCCGTAAAATGATATTTAGAAAAAGGGTCCCCACATGTATATCATTTAGGTGGCTTAGGTATTTCAATTTTTCAGTTTGTGTGTTTCACAATCAAGGCACAATAGTAGTCTGGTATGTAAGGGCAGAAATTAAATCCCTGAACTGTGTAGGTAAATTGTGCATATATAAAGACTTCTGAATCATAGCTGATTTTGTCTAAGGAGTATAAAATAATGCTGTTACTCTTATTGCTTGAACATCATCAGTGTGATTCTCATTGTTCCTCAGAATAAAATAATTGAAGCAATTTATCCTCAAGACATATGCTATATAACTCTATCCATTATTGCTGTAGTGAAGTATAGTAAATAAGGCTTTGTGCTAGTTTCAACAGAAGAGTCCAGTATACAGGGAAATGATAAAAAAAAATATATATAATACTTTTTCTACTGAGAATAGGAATCCCATTCTGCTCAGCAGCACTTTTTGACTTATATATTTACCCTCAAAACCCAAGTACTCCTCTAAGGTCAGACTGGTTAGACCATGTAATGTACAGCAGAAGACTTGTGCAAATGTCCTTTTCTTTCACTGTATGATTTCATTGTAGTGAAAGAATTTGAACTAACATTTCAGCAATGTGGGAGTCTGCATGAGTATTTGGTCCAGCATAGGAATGCATTAACGAGGGAGTTACTTCACTAGTTTATAGCTTTCAAACCACAGCTGGAAGCTGGAACCGTACATTATCTTTTACACTCAATAAAATTCAAAAAGGACAGGAAACTGATTTTGTCATTGCTGTTATTTTAGTTCTATCTGGCCCTTTCTTAGCTCCATCAGTCCTGAATTAATGTGACCAAGGTGGTTATGGGTGAGAAGAACAAAGGAGTTTGTTGATAAAGGGGGGAGAGGTGAGCAGATCAGGAGGTGAGATGAGGTGGTAGAGCAGCAACTTGAGAAAATGGGAAAAATCATTAGGATGTGGAGACTCTGTGTGCACTCAGGGATATGGGTAGGATTGATTGGGTGAGAGGAAGAAGGTAGGACAGAAGAGGCAGTCAGAGGGTAATAGAGGGCAATAAATTGTTTCTATTTTAATGGTGTGTGAGGAGAGGAGAGGGGAGACTCAAGTGAAATAGCAATCTGGAGAATCACGTGCAGCTGTCAATATGAAGGGTTTTGTGAATGCAAAATATATTGCTTGTTATCATGGGTATTGTTATTTGAAGTATGTGCACTTTGTACAGATGGATTTTTCATACAAAAATCACTGGCATGGATAACAAATTCTATGAGCTATAAATGCAGATGTCACAGTGAAAAGTACACCAAGATGTTTTCAAAAGTGCATACATAGGTCCTGTTGAATGTATACCCTATACTAATATTAGGAATTTATCACATTAACTTGCTTCTCTAAAATTGATAGCAGAAGTGAATTAATCAGTGGACTTCGATACAGGACTCAGAGCCTTAATAGCCTCTCTGCTGTTACCTTCACTAATGGCAAGGTGACAGTAATCGGTTATTGATGTTAATCTTTGATATGAACAGCTCAGATAACATCTGTATAGGTATTGATATCAGCAGTTCCATAGGATCAAAGAGCAGAACTGCAGACAAGAATTTTTCTGCAGAAGGAATCAAATGAAAGGTGTTAGACCTGAAAAGTGATTGAAACCTCCCAACATATCAGGAAACAGAGAAGGTGAAACACACTCAGTTGTGACAGCCTGCAGTGGAGGAGCCTATATGAGAACATACTGTCACTGCTGGCCTGCAGAAAAATATGAAAAAAAGAAAAATGGAAAAGAGGACTAAAATATGGTAATTGTTTTGCTTTGTTACTATTTTAGAGCTATGTAAATGGTAGCAACTAAAGCTGAGTTACATAATGAGAAAGAAGATTTCTAGTTATGAATATCTAAAAGAGGATCACCAGTATAATTATAAATCTACTGGTTTTTGTGCATTAATTTTACTATTATTAAAGATGCTTCTATTTTGTTTCCTTTTTTGCAATCACTTATTTCTCAAACTGGCTTCTCTTCTGAAAAGTCATACTCTTGTATTTTTGATTTTGTAGCATGTTTTCTTGCCAATACAAACACAATATTATGATTTTATTTTTACTGTGAAAACAAGTGGCTGGGGAAAGATGTCTTCTCAAAAAACAAATAGTCTTGATAGTTAGCAAAAATTGTCCTGGGAAGCCAAACCAAACTTTGGAATTTGAATAACTGAACTGTAACTAAAATCCGCATCAGCAACTCAATGAAACCCCTCAATTCTGATCTGTTTTCCATAAGTAATACAGTCAGCATGTGAGGAGAGCACATTTCTGTTTGTCTACAGCAGGCAGTTTTCCTCCTGTGAAAATCACTCTGTAAGATCATTCCACCTTTCTCTCTTTCTTTTCTTTCTTTGTCCCCTCTCCTTACTGTCACTATTCAGCAAAGTGGCGGAGAAAGTCCCCTTTAGAAATAGTGATTTCAGCCAAAAGACCTGAGGGTGGATGTGGCACACAAGAAGTGCAGCTGGGATTCATTGCTTGGGCTCTTCCTATTGAAAACACATGGGCAAAGTGGATGAAGGAATGAGAAGGAGCTTGAAGAGCTGCCACTTGCAGGGGCAAAGAAAGGATAAGCAATTACAGCAGTTCACCCAGTTGGTGAGCTGCAACTCTGGCCTCCAGCACCCATCTGCTGTAGCTCCTCCAGTCTCTATGGCATCAATAACACAGGCCGAAAAGAACACCGAATTCTTAAATGTTGATGAAGGTCTGAGGGATCTCGAGACAGTCTACTGCAACCTAGCAGCCATCAAGACAGTAATAAGGAGGCAACTATAGCCTTGTCACCTCCTGGCAACCTTTCTCAGCCTTGTATTGGATTTCTGGAAGGATATAGTCCATGCAAAAAATGCCTTTCTTTGGTAGCTGACTAAACAAACATACACATGGTTAGTACCAGTATTTATGTGGTTGGTATTATATGAAAAGCCAACTGATTGATTTGTCTTTTGGATGGATATGGTCGACCCCCTGGCCTGCGTCTAGATACAGATACAGGAGATAAGGTTTTCACAGCTCTGTCTAACTAACATTTAGCATCTAGATTTCCACTTTTATATCTCCGTGAGTAATTTGATATTCAGGGATGCTAAGCAAATAATAGCCAGCAATTGCCCTGACACCAGCAGGTTGGTGGCGAACTTATATATGTAGTCTTTATGAAACTTAGCAGTGACATAAAAGAACAGATACCTTTCAGTGCTTGGTTGAAAATCTTTTGCTTAACAGAACAGAATGAGAATTATCAATAAAGGACTTCTTCACTAATACATAGTAGTTTAATTGGAAGAGAGTGGCTAGTAAATAACAGTATGTGCTTTTAAATATGTTTTTCCATAACAGATACAAGTCTCAGAAAAATTTTAAAATAAGTTGATTCATCCTTCAACTTCACGGAGGATTGTTTCTGCTTGTATGTATTGGATGCTTCTTATTTTCATTTCTGAGTTACACACTAGCCTAGCAATTCTTGAAATGCATGAATAACATTTTATCACCTCTGTTAAGATATCTCCTCAAGCCTTGTAGTTCTTATATTTAAGAATGAAAACAATCCACACATTTACATCCCAACCCTCAGGTGCCAAATCCTCCTAGCTGTGTCTTGGGGCATATATGAAAATTTATCATCACTGCAGCTCTGGCCATAGCTCTTGCATTGTATGAAGCAGCACTGTCTAGTACAAGAGTAGGCTTTGTGAAGACAAGTAGACTTCCAATCATCCACGGGATGTTAGCATAATAATAAGAACAGTAAGATATGTACTTATTGTTGGCAGATGTTTAAATTCAGATACATCTTTTTTTCCCCTTTTAAAAGAAACTATGTAATTCTGTTACAGCAGAAAGTTACAAAATCAGGGTCCCATCCTCCAATGTATTGACAGGTCTAATTTGCAAATAGTATATCAATTCTTGACATAGAGAGAAGAGATATTAAAAATAAAAAGAATATAAACAAGTTAAAAGTCTCCAAAAACAACAAATACAAAGAATGAAGTTCAAATACAGTTCTCTGATCTGAGACAGAATTCACAGATGGAAATCTATGTTAAAAAAACTTCCAGTCCTTTATCCAATACCCTTCAATTGGCTGCAATAAAATGAATCCTATTGTACTAGCAGTGTAATTAAAAAGGGCTAAATGTAAACATGCTTATTATTTTGCCTGACAAACATTTCCACTGATTATTATGCCATCATCAACCAATCAGTTTTGTTTCCAAAACTTGATTTATATTATGTGTTTATTGGACTTTCCATTATATTCTCCAAATGCTGTCTATTAAACATTACTTAGCTATTTTTCAGTCATAAGTCATAATTGAGCTTTATATCTTTTGGAAGGAAATAATGTTTGTAACACCTACTTGGCATACAGCCATCTGCAGTAATGAAATAGTGAGCAGGTACTGTGCTGTCAATTTAACAAAAGCGTCAGAAAAGCCTCCTATATGTTTACTTTGGTTTTACTGGTTTGTACAAATATGTCATTTTTTTTTTCTGATAGAAAAATAAATTACTGCCTTTAACTGCTTCCTACAAATTTGAAGAAAATCATGGTCTACTTTCTAGTTTTCTGTCTTGTAGGAGTCTCTCCTGTTCATATAACTCATTTTGCTATCTTACCTTTCGTGTTGCTTTCCCACATGTGACAAGATGATCAAATGGCTTGGAAAATTCGGTGAAGGATTTGGAAGTCTGTATACTGAACTGATTCTCATATTTTTTCTCTGGAGCTTAGCTGCTTTCTTAATTGGGGTTTCTCCAGTTGTGAAACTGATGTAAATAGCATCTATACACTGGGTTAACAGTGGAGACAGAATACGACTACTATAGCATCAGGTATTCTTCGTTGACACAGTCACTGCATCTGTTTCCTGAAACTTCTCTCAACAAATAACTTTCTAGTACCTTAATCTTATATCAGAAACACTCTTAAATGATAAAAAGAAATGTTTTATGCTTTGTTCATTTCACCAGCTGTGCTTATGAGCCCAATGGTTAAACACAGAGATCAGCCATTCCAGCTAGTTTAAAAACTTTCTCAAATTAATTTTAGGCTTTCTTTTACAATGCCAGGGTGCAGACAGAAAGCAACCATTAAAGCATATTCCTTTTCTCCCTCTGGACTTGAGGAGTCTGCAGAGCGATGACTCAGAACAACAAACAAACTGAGAAGCAGCCAGGCTGTCATGACTGCCATTCTAGTGTCGTAAATTTGATCCCCCTTGGAATATTATTTTTAAGGACTGGAAAGACAACAAACTAAATCCTGCTCTCCATTGTTGGAGAGAAGCTCCACATTTACTCTGTTTCTTTGCAACTGTGAGGATATATTTTATTCCCAGGGAAAGCTTTCCTTACAGAGCTTATAGTTAATATAACGGGGAAAAAAATAATATACACAGCAGGTCTAATCTGCTGCTCCTGCTTTACAGCAGTGGGAATAGAAAGTAGGGAGAATGGCTGCAATCACACAACTGAGGGCATTATGTGTGAGCAATGTGTGCCAGCCACTAAAACCCAAAACGTGAGAGTTAATTATTTTTCTCTTTACATTTGATATGACATTCATGGAGCATGTGAGTTACTTAAGTACACAGTGTTATTTCTCCCTTCCTTTCTTTTACTGTGCATAAATTCAATTTACTAAAGTTCTTTATCCCCGTTATGTATGTGCTCTGTACTGTGCATCACACTGCTAAATGGAGGATTAATTAACGCAAAGTGAACTCATTGAGATTTTACCCCCATTCCAATAGTTCCTGTGCTTCCATTTGCTACAATACTCAGGAACTAAAGGGAGGTCTATCTCTCTACCTACCTATCTATCTATCTATCTATCTATCTATCTATCTATCTGCTGCCAGGCTGAATGCCCTTCACATACGACTTGCATATAAGAAATAAGATATCTCCAAAGTCGCTCCATAATGTGTGAGTCCCCTTTCTTTCTACACAATTGGATAGCTGGTCTTAGCGGGGAAGAGTCAGAAGAGAAACCTACACTATTACCTACAGATGACTGAGCAGGATTCTCCTGACCACCTCTTGAAGGTTTTCTCCTTCTCCTAAGTCTAAGTTCAGAGCAGGAGAGAATTTTCTACCCCCATCTGTCACACGCTTCATCCTGGTTCAGTGACCTGCATCATGCCAGAAAAAAAGCAGCTGCTGGAGTCACTTACAGGTCAGAAGTCAGTTCTTAAAGTAGCTGGACTCATTCATTAATTACTTGGAAAATCAGGCCTTGTACTGGCAAAGAAAGCTGATTTTTAGTGAAGTGACTAGTGCCTGATGTGTTTATGATTGCAGGAACATGGAGAAGGTGACAGATACCATTTGTACCAGCTGGAACCTGTGCGTTATCTTGACATGTAGCCTCAGGAGCACTGACCTACAGTAATCCAACCTGGGGATGCCAAGATCCTCTGCAAGGCAGGAAGAATAAAGCTTCCTAGCAGCCTGAAAGCAGACGAATATGCCAAGAGCTAAAGAGAAACAAGGCTCTGCATTTAACTAGACTTAAGGGGGATTCAGATAAGAATCCAATGCTTTGTGTCCTCTGGATGCTGCAAGTATTGTTTACTCACAAAAGTTATACCTCAGCTAGATCTTCAGAACAATTTCCTTTCTAATGAATATCATTTCATTCCTGAAACAGTTTTTCTTTGCTCAAAAATAGTTTCTATTAGAGGTCTTCACAATTTGTTATTAACAGTGAATGGAAATTAGGCATATCCTAGCATTAGAGTAATTAGGGTGGAAGAAGGTCTTAAGAGATCATTTTAGTCTAGTGTCTAGCTAAGCATTGTTTTTTTTAAGCTGCAGTTTGATCATCATTATAGAGTTTCAGGTTATCTTCACATAATTCCTAGTGCACCTCTGATCAGTTTTGTTGCTCTTCTCTGGATTCCCTTTACTACTCCTCATCTTCCCTAAATCCAAGCTGAGTCCTACAAGAAAAATGCTGTACTTTAATGAATGCCACATAGAACCAGATTATTTCACTTGTGCTGCAGAGATATTTCTTCTTTATACAAGCTATTGTAGCTGCTTTTTGGAAGACTATGGATCATAAGCAGATCATGTAGCAGTGATCATCCTGCTCTGTGCTCTGCCACGTCAAAGGCTGCACGTAGGTTCAGCAATATTATCTTGATCTGTGTCCATGCCCACAAAGAGCTTGTCTTTTAACATTAGAGCTGTGCCCTGGCATGACCCCAAGTATGCCACATCTACTTGCTGGCTGATATGAGAATTTCTTGAGTTTGTTGGTTAGTATTTCCTTATGGCCTTCAGCCAGGGATAGTAGCTGGAGAGATGTACAAAGTGGATTTCTTCCCTGAGAGCTGAACAAGCTGCTACAAGTCTCAGTTTTAGGTTTCCCTAAGGTCAATACCCAGGGAAATAATTGTACTGAAAATTGCTTCTAAGCACTCAGATAGAGTCAGAAAGTTGAAAACAAAAATGAACTCTGCAAGACTTCCTTCATTTTCTTTATGGACCTTTAATTTACATATATCTGGATTGGTTAACTTTCATATTTAGACTATCAAATGCAGATATGCCTGTTTGGCAATTCACTCCATTTCTACTTTCAGGCATTTTCTCTGAAGCCTCTTCAGCAGATACCAACATGTTTTTAGTTTTACATTTTAAATGTAAAATAGAAAAAAAAATGTTCACAATGTTTCAGCAATAGGTATATCAAGTAATATTTCCTCCCTTACAGCAACAGTTTTGTACTGATTCTGAAAGCAAATGTTATCAATACATGAAAAGGATTTTCTTTTTACGTACTCTGGGGCCTTGGGGTGCAAAGAAGAAGCAAAAATATTTTGAGAACTAGAAAGTTTTTATTTTGGAGAGTGTGACTGTACTTTCAGATTGCCACATCTTTCTTTTTTCCTGCCACCCTGCAAAGCCAGAGACTTGCAATGATTATAGCTCCAGGTGATCACAGTGTGGCTACTAATTTCTTACAGCATAACTTTATTCATTTCCTGAACCATAAAAACCAGCAAAGGTAGGCTGGGAGATATTTGGGTCATACCTACTGATTTTATTTATATATAAAATATACATATGTATGTGTCTCTCTGTGTATAAAGGTACACATATATCAGATATATTCTCACTCAGGCATCTTTTCTGGGCAACAGGGAGTCTTCAGCTCCTAACAGGATGTCCTTCAGGTTTGTTTACATGTGATAATTTAAATCAGCTATATCTCCTTCATGTATTTAAGTTCACATTGTTGCTCATTTCACTAGGAAAAGGTGCATATCAATTAAAAATAAAGATGATGTATCTTGTATGTTTTACATTTAAATTCAGTTCATGCGTAGCTTTGAGAGAATTTTTGGACTACATGCTATTGCTTCTCAGTAGGTGTTTAACAATATTCATGGCTTTACTTTGGTGGGGAGCAACTCTTTGACAACAGTAATTTTATGCAATTTACAAGATAATAATTGCAATGCAACCTAAAGGACAAAATGCCAGTCTACCAAAAAAATACAAAGTAGTATGCACTTATCTTCAGCAAGAAAATATTTATTCATCCAACAGTGTGTTAGTTTCAAAACTAGTAGCAAGGCAGATCGTAGTATAAATTTAGATACATCACATATGCATTGCACTTGCACTTTGCAAAAAGCCTGTTGTGTTTTAATATTCTAGTAGCTAGCTAATAACTTTCAGCCTCTGAATTAAGATAACATTATTGCTATAATACAGTTACTAAGCCAAAAGTAAGAAAAGCTTTCCTTGAATTACACTCATATAATCTGATTAGCAAACAACATGGAGAAAGGGAGCAACAAGGCTTTTCAGTTGGGTCACCAATATGTTTTAAGTGCTCTGAATCGTGTTACTAGCAATTCTCCTTTAAGAAAAGGAAACAATTCATGACTTTTAAATGTTAGTTTTATTAATGTCCTGCTTTGTTGTTATTCTTGGGAGTCAAACCTTTTAGAGGTAATGAATATAACACACAGGTGGAGGTGAGAGAGCAGAACTCTACAAGTGTGCGTTGTGAAAGGGTCTCATTAAAGACAGTGCAGAGAAAAAAAGATCTCTAAGTAAAGCTGAGTGAGTGAGTAGTGGTAATTTTACTATATTTTGACTTTCCTCTCAAATAAGATTCTGAGTTTTAGAATAATTTGTAGAAAGAGGCAGTGGTTAACTAAATACTGGGAATACTTGGATTCAATATTAGCAGCAGAGCTCAATCCTCACACAAGCGTTTTTATTCTTGCAAAGTTTCCCTGGCATTTGGACACACATTGTGATAAGAAGGCACAATGAAAAGATGGGACATCTTGGGCGTTATCATGAGAACAGTCCAAATACGTATGAAAAATAGCAATAATAGCACTTAATTTCTGAATTGCCTTGTATCAGCTCTGCCACATGCAGCTTTTTAAATCTGCAATGAGACAGAGAGGAAAAGAAATGGAATAGATGATCCATAAAATAATTTTAATTATTTAATGCTAAATTATTTATAGAAAGTATCTTTGAATGGTTTAGTATGTTTGAAATACATGGCTTTATAAGGCTCAAAAAAGGAGTTTTATTTTAATAAAATCTAAAGATGCTTTGCCTGTTATCTTACACGACCTACTCTTTACTACTAGAGTTCTACTCTTAGGGAGATATTTCTAGTGAAAATAGGGAGATATTTCTAGTGAAAATAATTCTTCATGGACACTTCCTTAAACAGTACCATTATCACCCTTTGAGCTTAGTCACATGCTTCTTAATGGGAAGATATTATTATTTCTAAAATTCTTTACTTATTGGAAAGCTAGATGGTCTTCTCCCCCAGATGACCTACAACAAGCAACGCACAAAGAACACTTTAGAGACCACTGGAGCTAGCAAAAACAAAAATAATGTATGGTAAGTTAAACTAGCTGCCTGATGAATCCTGAAAATATTTTTTCCAAAGAGCAGAACAGCTTCAGAAAAAGCAGAAGTGAACCTTAATAAAATAAGCCCATAGCCTGGTATTTTGCCATAATTCCTTCAACAGAAGGAAGGTTTTGAGCTACTCCCATTACCACGAGGGGGGGGTAGTAGCACATCCTGCCTCTGTAATAGATTTTTTTATTTCCATTATTATTATTATTATTATTATCATCATCATCATTCAAAAGAGATAAAAGATGGATATCAACGGGGAGGGAACAGAAGGAGACATGCTGCAAATCCCTGGGACTGGAGATGTCTATTTCTTCCATTGCCCTCACAGAGCAGGTTCTCAAACATTCTGCCCCAGCCTTTCCCCTTTGGTATTTAATGCATCATTTGCTCCTCATCCTGGCTGTTTCAGCTCCCAGTTTGAAGTATCTGATTTACTCCAAATCTGATTTGGAGAAAGTCATATTTATCTGATGTAAACTATGAAACTGAAGACTTAACAGAAAGGCCTGGCTTCCAAAGGTTAGTTCTGAAAATACCTGTATTGTGAGGGACAGCCCCCCTCTCTTCCCTGGTTTGCATTACTGTTGGTTTGGTCCTCCTTTGCACAACACATTTAACTACCAATGACTAAAGCCCATGTGCTGAAGATAAGCTTATGAAAAATACCCAAGGGCAGTCCAATTGTTTTGATGAATAGCACCAAAACTGTTGATAAGATGCAAAATAAATATTGTTTCTGGCATAATTTGTTGCAATCTATAATGTGCTGCACCTCCTTCATGGAGGAAAATCAACTGTTTTAGATCCAATCTATATTCTGCAGAATTTCCTTCCAGAAGTCAGGGATTGTGAACAATTGAATTAATCAAGGTAGATGAAAGCAGAATGATTGGATTGCAATTGTCCTGGGGCTGCTGGCATCAAAAATATGAAGTTATTATAACCAAGGTCTGCAAAAAGTCATAAAACTGCAGCAGTTGGAAAAATGCAAGTGGCACGTGAGAGATATGGTATTATTTGTATACAGAGGAGAGGTCTGGGAACCATCACTGATCTCTAAATAACACAGAAAAGGGCTCATCCTTCACTCGTGAATGAGATCACTGTTGTAATTGATGGCACCTTCCAAAGCAGCTTCGATCATTAGGGCTCCAGTGGCTGAATTAAAATAAAATGAAGGATGCATATTCTGATGCTAAAGCAGTGAAAATGTATTCCTTCTCAGTGACAGATAAAACAGATCATTTTACAAGGAAGTGTTTTACTGCAAGTGTTTCGGCTTTGTAGTTCCCTGGGAAAATGAAGAGTAATGTAAAAATTGGACAAGATGAAACTAGCTGTTTCATTCCAGATATTGACTGCACAAGTCACTTTCAATAAATCCACTGCTTATTGGACTTAAGGCAGCACTTTGTTAGCATTATGAAGGCTGTACAAAACGTTCTGCTTAGTAAGATAGCCTTCTGGTACCAAAATCTGAAACTTATTCTAAAGATATTTTTGCGTATGTTTTTTTTCCAGTGGAAAATGGGAATTGAGTATAACAGGTCTGCTGCAGATTGGCTGCCAGTGAAATCTGGCCATTGAGACAGTTTCATCACCCCACTGTAAAGATGAGAGTCTTGGCCAAGAGAAGCACTACCTAAAGCCTTTCTCAGTGCAGTTCTCAGTTAGTGCAGCTTTGGCAAAGCACAGTTGCCCAAGATGTGTGTCTAGCCTAGGTCAGTCAGTCAGGTTCCTAAGGATGACGGAAAACCCAAAACTGCTTCCATAGGGAGAAAGGGGAAACCATCCTGAGCGATGTTTGCTCTGAAATGGAACGGCGGTAGTGTTGTTAGGCAAGTACTGCTGCTTCTGCAGGAAGATGGAAGTCAAAGCTCCTTGGACGAGTTACCTCTGCCTTGATTCTGTCCCTCTGATGCACGGTCAGGGACATGCTCCGCATGCCCTGGCTTTTTCCCTGCCCAGCAGATGACTTGTGGCTGCCTTGGGCCCCGAGGCCACTCCATGGCAGCGTCAGGGAAGAGGATGGAAGTTTGGGAAGCAGGTTGTCATACTCACTGAATGCTGCTGGGGATCTCCTCCTCACCCCAGGAATAGCTTGATTGCTTTCAGTTGTTCATTTGCTAGTGCTACATTTTTTTAACTGTCTTCTCTGTACTGTAGGTTGACGTGATTACAACTCACCTAGGACAGTGGTGAAAGAGGTCAGCAGGTTTTGTTCTAGGCTAGCAGGCACTTTAGCGCAGTTTAACAGTTTAAATAACAAGTGTTGGAGGCATTTTAGCATGGGAGATCTCAGTTTAGCATGCTGATGCCCACCATAGATGTACCTCAAACTCAGGGAGAGGAATTACCCTCTGGAAGAGCTTCTGCACCTCTGCTTTAGACACTAAACAGGTCTTTCAGACCAGAAACTTAACTTTAAATAACTCACAGTGAATTGCCCAAATCACTATCTATTAACATAACAATCCCTGAGCATAATAGGAGTAAGACTGAATATTCTTGCTCTGCATCCATTTTGGCTCTGCTTTCTGGACTTTGTTATTACCACCTAGCATGAGCTGAAAGCCCTTAGGCTCTTCAGAATTAGCACTAGGAACGCTCTGTACAGAGGAGAAGCTGAACTAGGAGGATGCAATCTCTTGCTTGCCATGTGAGTATTGACTTCTTCTCAAATCTGGCTCAACATTCTACAAACTATACCCCTGATAATCAGGAAAATGTATTCCAAATCTCCAAGAAATGCTGTGATCATATTTGACAATCTTTTTTAAGTGCTGTGATATGAATCACATCAATCTGTTTTTTTTTTTTCTTTTTTTTTAAGTGTAATACATGACATTATCATCAGATACTCCATTTAAATGAAAAAAGCAGGGTATTACTAGCAGCTTAAAATCTGTGAATCATCATAGGAAAAATAGGAAAATAACAATCTAACTTTTGTTTTCTAAGGTATAGTGACTCTCAAATGACATTTTTTTTTGTTAAAAAAAATCTGAAGAGAAGTAATGCTGTTAGTATTTTAATCTTACCTGATTTCATTTCACTTATTTGTGATAATGACATCACATAAAAAGTTATTCCTCATCTAGAATGTTAATTAAGCTAGGGCTTCTACAATAGATACATTTCTGATTCAACAGAGAACATTAGCATGCTATAAAAGCATTGACATTAATGAGACATAGTCACCTGCTTAAAGCTAAGATATCTTTGATGAATATTGATAGAACTTGCTACCTGCATAGAGATGGGGCCATGGCTGATTGATTTGCCTAAAGCAGATATGATGTCGGCCATCTGCAAGCTAGGCCTGTTCCATTAGGGCAGGTTAGAGTGATAGGATCCATCTCATACGGCTTTAGGTGTCAAAGCTCTGTGTCCTGTTTAAGTTCTTCGCGTAGGTTAAGTCCACAGTCAATAAAGACAGAAATATCAGTTGTCACTCCAATATATAAATAGGTACTTCTGCATTGAAATCAATGATGCACCAGTTGCAGCCCTTCAGTCGTTTCCCCATCCAGTCCACGTTTTTCTAACCTTTTAACTGTTTGTAGTACCACTCTATAAGCAAGGCAAATTAAATTAATAAAAAGAACAAGGTAGCAAAAGGAAGGGTAAGTCTCAGCCAGTATATATACAATTAAGTGTGTAATTTTATAACCAATAAAACTTGGATGAAACTCATCTTGAGTTCATTAGGAAAAAAAATAGTGATTCACTGCTATCAATTCATGATCATAGTTAAGACTATAAAGCCATCAATATGGTTAACTGGAGATGCTAATTTTGATCTGAGTTAGCTGAGAGTAAAACAGAGGAATCAGGGGTGAGTGAGTTTCAGCCCCCAAAAGCTACTTTGTCATTTTTTAAAATCAAATATTTCAAAGCTGAGCTACTCTGCTTTCAAAAACTTCTGATTATGATTACCCAAACAGAAGGAAAAACAAATATTTCAAATGCATAAATGTCAAAATGAAAATAACTATTTCTGATTCACTATAGAGTGTTTATATGAAAAGGTTAATATAAGATAGAATATTTATTATCTGAAGTATACAGGAGTTTAAGGATCTTTATTTATTGCCACAGTCCATTATTAAAGACATTGATTACAATTTCTTGGTTTTTTTTTTCTGTTTTTTTTTTTTTTTTTCTGTTCTCTTGACATGCAAAGAGAAAGAACACAAAGAAAGAAAATGATGTTATTAAAGATATAGTTTCCAAAATGCATCTTGTCTTGGAAAAATTATGCTGGTGTGAGACAGTGAATTTGTGAGTGGGTAGATATGTGAATAGGAAAAAGATAAAAAAAAAAAAAACAGCTAAATGATTAATTGGAAAATATTTTGAAAGTGCTATACTAATGCCTTCCATTATTATTACCACAAATAATAATTACTCATCATGGCATGGATAGTTGTAAGGACTTAAGGACTCAGGGATTCAGTCATCTGTGACACTTTGTGAAGGGGCAATTGTGAGTTAATGATTTGATATGTTCGCATCGTTAGAGTTCTAGGAAGAGCAAAAACTGGAAAGGAAAGAAAAACATAGTCATAACACTACTTGTTAATCTAGCATCAGTCAAATACAGAAAATTCAAGTCTCTCCTAATGAAAGGATGTGACCACATTTTCTCAGGCCATTAACCCTTAAGATAAGAGTTGCAGTGGCTATGCAATTTTTTATATTTCCCTGTCCAGTTTCTTTCCCTGTTTCAACGCAGAGAGACTGCAGAGTGCACAGTAAGTGTCCAGCTAATTCAGTATGCCCCAACAACAGGGATAAGCAGATGTTAAGTTTAAAGTGAAGCACACATGTTGTTTCCTATTTTAGCAAGGAGTGTGGCTAGTCCTCCTACTGAATAACTAACTTTTTTGGTTCTAATCCTGCCTCTTGCTAGATGGTTTTGATGGATCTCAGTCTTTCACTACCCTGACCATGCTGCTTACACTTCTGTAAATCTGGTCTAAGTCTTATGTTTTGCAGGAGGAATACTCTTAACTTAAAGGTAAGGTACAACCCCAGCATAAGTTGCTCTATATTTTCATCAACTTTACTCTCTGAGAAACAAAGCTTTTCCAGTTCTGCTCCACCTGTTCATTTTGAACACATCAAAACTGCATTCAGTTATCTAAGTTCAGGTGAACCTAAATTTGCATAGAAGCAAAATGATAGTGTAGTGTGCCAAGAAACATTTTGAGAACCTGTGAGGTTCACTTAAAAGGTAGGTTCCCATAAAAGACGAATGTCTCTTTCAGGAACCATGTCTCCTGAAAGCAAATTAACTTATACATTACCATACAGTACAGGAAGGTTAGACTGAGGAGACTGGTAAGAGGTTATAACGATGTTTTAATTTTTGTAGGCTCCACTAGAAGTGTCAAATAATTGGATTACTGATGAAAATAGAGATACATTTTCAATTAAAAAGGTTGTAGCTTCTTAAAAAGCTTTGAGCTGATAAGTTACAAGACAAAATATGAAAAACTTTTAAACAATTCAAATTTTGTATTTAAAAATGAATTATTACACTTACATAGGAAAGACCACTGGATTTTTTTGAGAGATAATAATTTAGAAATTTTTAGTATTAGGACAAGACTCTTTTATACCACACAGATCTAACACTCCATTAACAATTTTATTAGTATCACAGAATCACAGAATGGTTAAAGTTGGAAGGGACCTCTAGAGATCATCTAATCCGACCCCCGTGCTTCAGAAGGGACATCCAGAGCACGGGGCACAGGGCGGCATCCAGGTGGGTTTTGAAGACCTCCAGAGAAGGAGACTCCACAACCTCCCTGGGCAGTCTGTTCCACTGCTCTGTCACCCTCACTGGAAAGAAGTTCTTTCTCACCTGGAGATGGAACTTGCTGTGTTTCAACTTACACCCATTACCCCTTGTGCTATTGCTGGCCACCACTGAAAAGAGCTTGGCCCCTTCCTCCCTACATTCCCCCTTCATGTACTTGCAGATGTTAATCAGATCTCTTCTCAGCCTTCTCTTCTCCAAACTAAACAGGCCCAGCTCACTCAGTCTCTCCTCATACGAGAGATGTTCCATTCCCTTAATCATCTTTGTTGCCCTCTGCTGGACCATCTCTAGAAGCTCCATGTCCCTCTTACACTGGAGAGCCCATTATTTTAATAGTATTACTATTAACATGAACTTTATGAACTTATCATTTGAAGTTTAGGTTTATTTGCTTTAATTTTTTTCTGACCAACTAGAAACATTTTCTGTTGGTTGGGGTGCATCACAAAGGACTCAAAGCTCAATAAAAGTCTCAGGCACCTAAAGGAAGTCAGAACTGTTCTGAAGACTCTTCCATTTATCTCCTGTCTAAGTCTGAAGACATCTGGGATCTCCTGCAGTAGCTCATCTGTTCACAGGCTTGAACACTTCAGTGCCCACCCCAGTCTAGGCCCTGGGCAGAATAACTCCAAATCTGTTTGAGGGGCAATTTCCTTGCACTGGAAACACCCAGGGTGCACTGGCAAGGTCAAGCTTCTCACGAAATGTAGCATCACCTTTTAGGTACTAGACTTTCTAAGGAAAAAAGTGCTGAACTTTTCAAAGAATAAATCTCTCTCTATGCCTGTGAAAGCTTCCTGGCTCCAGATCCTGTATAGACAGGATATCCAAAAGTCCTAACAAAGATCCTAAGCTTCAGAGAAGAGCAAGGCTTTAGAGATACTTTTTATCAACTATCTTTAGCTGTCTTGTAGGCATCTAATGGTCTCTTAAGGGTTTTGTTCTTAGTTTAATCCCACTCTGAGATACACTATGATCCTGTTTTAGAATCCAAAATCATGTTTTGATGCCAATACTCAAAATACAGGCTTTGTAGCAACCAATATTCCAGCTCCCTTTTTTTTTCTCTATTTTTATTCATGTCTTAAATTTTAAACAAATACTTACATCTTGGTGAAATGAATGTGATTAAAGTGCATGTTTAAAGGGCTTGTTGAATAGAGCATGTCCTAATTGATGCACACGCTCCAAGGGTCTTATTTTTTTTTCCTAAAAATTAGCCCCCTTTCCTTATCTAAGCAATACATAGCATGCTTCTGTCTTCTTTCTGTCTCACTGCATGATGGATGACTGATCAGTGATAAAAGTGCATGTGTGCATGGATAGAAACATGGGAACATTCATAATAAAACTACTAGAGAAAGGGAAAAGTAGTCTTGTGTTTTTTCCACAACAGCTATAAAGTATTTTGCTTTCTACAGGTTGTTGAATTAGTACAGATATGCATTTTATTTTGAATTATGAGATTTTACTGTCCTTATTTTTTTCCACAGTATTTTATACAAGCTGAAAAAAGAAAAAACAAAAAAGAAATAAGAAATAAATAAGAAATAAGAAATAAGAAATAAGAAATAAGAAATAAGAAATAAGAAAAAAGGAAAAAGGAAAAAGGAAAAAAGAAAAAAGAAAAAGAAAAAAGAAAAAGAAAAGAGAAACAAAAAAGAAAAACAAAAAAGGAAAAAGGAAAAAAAAGGAAAAAGGAAAAAGGAAAAAGGAAAAAAAAAAAAAACTACCCCAACACAGGAAATTGCAGCCATTAGTATTATTCTGAGGAAGATTACATGCTTTAATGATATATTGCCAATTAATACTAGAAAGCTTCTTATTGACTACAGCTTCCTGTCTTTAATTTAAGTACAACAACTTCATATTATTGACCAACAATAATTGCACTAGCTCATTGTTAGATGTAAACATATGCTGTGTATGCATTTGGATAATCACATTCATAGAACAGAAAATTTTTATTAATTCATCATACTTTTTACATCTGTTCAAGGAAAGCTGCTCTGCCCCTTGAGTTATAGGGTTAATATTTATTTCTGATAAGGAATTGCCACCAAACTCCATTTTATCAGCTTATGGTGTTTGATTCCAAAACTGTTACAATAAGTTAATATTGCCATGAATTTGTAACAGCAGCCAACAGCCTTTTTTGTCTACTGCTATCATAGCATTGCAAGAGAGCCACATAAAAAATTACTTCCTCTGTAAAAAGCACAGAATAACAAGATGAAATAATATAATCAGTACTGAAACCATGAAAGCAAAGGTAGGAGATGGTAATGAAACAGGCCCTCCTTTTATCTATATCATTCACAAAATAACAAGGACACTAGTCCCTATACAAAAATACTGTTTTCATGGTAGTGATGTAACAGCTATAGGGGATTTTTTTTTCATATTATGCTGTAATAGCTGTGAATATTAGTACTGAGCAAATTCAGTTTTACCATTTAAAGTTCCTAAACCGAACATGAAAAAATGTTTAAATCATGACCATTATAGGAGTATGTATACTCCTATATACATACTCCTATATACATACTCGTATATACATATACCTACAGGAGTATTTGGGAGTTACAAGGCAATAAGGAGACTAAGACTGGAAGGAACATAATCTATACAGCACTAAACATATCAATGACAGAGGCAGATGACAGGGTGAGCATGCAGCTGGAACACAAAAACAAAGTTCTAGATATATGTTGAACAAGACACTCCTGTTGGCAGAGCATGAGAGAACTTAATTTGGTTGGCAAACAAATAAATTCTAATCAAAGTGTAGAAACAGAGAGAAATAAAAAAGACCTGAGAAAATTCTATGAGAATAAAGTTACTGAGTAGTCTGCTTGATCAAACTTAATGAAAATGCTAGCCTATTCCTAGAAATTTCATATGTGTTAATACAAACTTCATTTCATGAAAATAGTACACATTGGCTTGATATTTAGTATTATTTGCAGTTATTACCAACCAACTTCACTGGTACCAGTGAAGTGAAAATGAAAAACAATACCTCTTAAGGAAAAGTATATAACTGAAAATTGGTAAGAAATAATATGAAAAGTATTGGGACAAAATGGAAAAATATCTTCACATTTCAATTTCAGTGGAATATCTCCTCTTATTTGATGTTTTTGGGAGGGAAATTTTTTTCTGAATGCAAGAAAAAGTCTTGGAGAATGTAGTACTTTAGGAACCAGTTTTACAGATTTATTTTTAGAATAAAAATATTCCTGCAAGTAAACAAAGGAAAGCAAAGCCCATCTGCCTACACAGACAAATAACAAGATGGTTATACATGTGAACATTAGTCACAAGAGAATAAAATAGATTTAGATCTTAAAATCACTGACAAAGAGATTCAAGAAATGCTAAGAGAGAGGTGTTGAGAAAAAGAATGCTACCCTTCAGGTTGTTTGGGAAAACAGAAAACTTAGAACTATTTGAAGACTAGAAGGTTTGGTTTCATTAATGGAAAACAATTCCCTGAAATCACAATAATTTAAGGCTGGCATTTTTACAATATATTATTTTAAACACTTTTGGGCATAAAATTGTTTTAATATTCTATTTTTTCAACTATGAAGAGTTAGTTCATGAACAAGTTTTTCAAATTTTAATTTAGTAAATTAAAACTTATTGAAAAAAAATGAAATATTTTGTAAGCTCTGAAAATCATTACTTTTATTAACCTTTTTATTTGTGAAACAACTTATTTTATAAATCAAGCTGTCCCATCTTCTCCCTTTTCTCAGGCATTTAGTCTGTAGGAATTATCATGGTTTCAACATTTATGTTTACTTTTAGAAAAGAGAAGATAGTGCTGTCTAGAGGAAATCGCTGCCTAGATCTACTTGCTTAGATGTTGATGATCTATTGAAGCCTAATGATTAGCATATTGGTGGTCTGTGTTACAGATATACATGCAGAGTGGGTAAACAAAATACCAATTTTGCATTAGCAGAAATGCAAAGTTCTGATTTATGTGCACAAGAAAAAGGCACAAGATAAGTACCCTTGTCCCTTACTTGCCACTATTGTCTGTATGTGCCAGAATGGATCAGAATCAAGTTCTGTCTGTTTGCTCCGTTCTGTCCAATATTTTTACTTAATCCCCAAGGTTATTCATAACATTTTCTGCCAAAAACACTTTTCTTTTTAAATTTTGTTCTTCACTTTCTCAAGTAAATGTGCACTGGTGATAATGAAAAAAAAATTGATTTAGGAATGTAAGGGGAAGAAATCTCTAAAAATGAAGTAGCTTTATCTCAATGTTTTACCAAAGGAGTTCTAGGATATCCAAACTTTTGCGAATGTTAATGAAGAACATGCAAGGAGAGGTAGAATTCCTAGCAATTGTACATTTCCCTCTTCACCTTACTGCAGCATGCCTTTCAGTGCCTGGTGCCGAGGTGCCCATCCTCCTCACATCCCCAGAAGGTAAAGGATGGGCATCTCATCCTTCAGAGCTCCCTGCTAGTGCTACGAGCGGGGATGACAGTCCCCGCCCTGAGTCACCTTACAAAAATTCAGTGTGTTTTGGACATAGACCAAATGAGGGGCTACTTGAGGGCAGAGGTCCATGATTAATCATTGAATCATAGAATCATTATGGTTGGAAAAGATCTCGAAGATCATCAAGATCAGTCTGAGCGTAACCAAGAACTTAAATAGTGAGTAAGAAGCTGCAGTACAGGACCTCTGGCAAGGTTCCTCTCCCACGGAAATCTGTGGGAACCCTCCCAGGGAGCTCTTTATGAGAGCTGGGTGAAGCACAAGAAGCTAGGTATTTTGTGAGTGAAAACTGAGACAAGAATTGGCACATACTCTCTTTCCAGACAGTGTTATCAGTGCTATGCTAATTCATCTGAAATAAAACAAGACATTGTTTATTGTGCATAAATCACCGATGAGCATTCATGATTTCCTTCCTAGTTTTATCATGGTTGTTGAAGGATTTTTACTACACCAATGCAACTGTGTTGCCTTGTCAAGTGCTGCTAAAGAGCTTCAGGTGTGAAAGTGAATCACAAGGGGCCATAAATAGGAATGCAGAAATTTCTGAACATCAGCGAGTTGGCAAGCTTGTAGAACCAGCAAGTTATCCATTTTGTTGGATTATAATTGTAATTTATAATTATAGTTCATTATTACTGAATAGGTTAATCTACAACAAATTTATTTAAATGGCATTTCATAACATGTAAAAGAACATACCTTATTAAGGGAAAAAAAAAAAAAAAAAGACTATGTTTGTGCCCATAATCTATTCTTAAAAAGAAATAAAAAGCAGCAGTACTGAGAAGAAAAGATTTTCTGTAATTCTTTCTTTGTTTCGGGTTTCTCTTCTCTCCTTGCTTAGGCAGAGTAGCTGTGCTTATCCACAGCACACAGACATTTTACTGAGGTCAGGGGCTTCTGCCTTTAAAGTAGCTGTGTTTCTGAAGCACCTTGCTAAACACAGTTAATACTGATCATTTTGTGTTATTTCCTTTTTCCACTTCCCACTCTTTCACGGCTATACAGCTTATGACCCATAGAAACTGGCAGCATGCTCACCTTTGATGGCACGGATTCAGGTTATAAGAACCTGAATTCAGCTCACAGGAATGACTTTATTTCATTGATTATAAGGTTAATTGTCATAAAAATCCACTTATTTACGGGAACTTACAGTTGTCTTTTTAATTAACTGTGTAAATGTGAGCTAGTTGTCACTTTTTGTACTTTAGCTTTCTTTAGTTTATTGCTTGAAGGGAATGACTTACTATGGCTGAGTATGAGTATTTATTGGTTTTACCCTGATCTCATTGACCTTTGCATTTTATGCTATATGTGCATAAACTTGGACTCTGGCCAAGGTCACCTGCAGCCTTTCCCTCTGGAACAGTTCTGTGATGATCCCTCAGAGTCTCAAGGGATCTCCATTTCTTGAAGAAAAGTAGCAATTAATACACCATGAAACTTTTAAAGTTATCAGTACACGTGATGCCCTTCTGAAGAATAAATTAAGTACTGCTCTGCTTTTCCTAGCAAAACCTGTCATTTTTCCTCATCTTTCCATCTTTTTTTTTTTTTTTTTTTATTTTTTTTAAAGTATGAACAGTGGCTTTATCCTGCCCTAAGGGGCAGTGGGTATATAGACAGCATAACAACATTATATACCCATTGAAGTTCTGGAGATTTTTTCAATCATGTAGATCAGAGTTGCCATACTGGATTAAGGTATGTTCAATATTCCATCACTGCCAATATTCTTGATTATATCTCAGTGAAACCTATTAACTCTTATAAAATACCCAAGTATGCAATAACGTAAGATGAAAAATGGAAAGGAGATTAAATTTCATGGTGAGCTGGATCACATTATATATTTAAGAAGTAGCATCTTGTATTATGAAGCAAAAGTGTAATTGCAGATTCTATTCTTGTTCATCTAAAAAAGTCCTCTGGGAAGCTCTGTGTTTTCTTGATAATACCTTATTATTGCTAATTACAGTGCACCATCAATACTTTTTTACTTTTTTCTGGTTAAGAACAATCTCAAAAAAATCATTTTTTTTCCTGATTCTCAGGTATTCTGACATCTGTCTGTTCACTCCAGTTATTATTTTCCACATTTTGTCTCTATTGCCTCTTTTTTTAACCTTCTCATCTAAACTATCCCAATCTTGTTAAAATTTTTACTTATAGGAAGTCTCCAATATTCTTTCTTTCCTCTTTGAGACATTTCTATTTCTCTTATGTTTTATTATTTTTTTTTACCATGAGGTGACCAGAACTGAGCCCTGTATTCAAAAGGACCATTTAGAAGAATAGTTAATTAAATTTTCATGAACTGTGCTGTTTTTCAAGGTAAATTTATAGATGTTCATAAACTCTCATTATAAGACATGAATTTTTATGAACACAAGGTAAAATATTTCTGAAGATTTACCTATCACAAGTTAATGAACTATTCATGACTATTATAAGATGGCCCTTCAGCACTGTTCTCATGGCATTAGTAGTATAACTCACATTAACATTAATGCTATGCATATTCTGCTGAAAACATCTATTTGGTCCCATCTTATGTTTGTTGAAGTACATTGCATATTCCTAACTTTTTACAGAATCTTTTTCAGTGACTATAAACTTTTATCATTTTGGTACCTAATTAATGATTTCATGATTTGCTGTTGATTACTGAATGACTCACGATAAGATTAGCATCTAAATATTTCAGTGTTCTTACTAACTAGGTAAGGAATTTAAAGAAAATTGAGATTCCTTATGTATCATCCCCCTGGGATTATGTGGAGATGGGTGGAGTTTCATCTGTACAATAGCATTGCTCATCAAGGTTACTTGGCATGTCAGGAAGACTTGCCAAAATGTAGTTCATTTCAAGTACATTTTTCAAATCCCTTCTCCAGCCAGTGCCTATCTGGATATTATCATACTATTAAAATTTGACAGCCCCCTGCACATGCCTGTGGGTAATGTACTAACTTGTATTAGATTAAAAAGTAATGGTGGAAAAGTAGGCCAATACGATCCAGAACATCAGTGTCAGTTTGAAAGGCTAGACATATAAGAAATTAGGTACGATCATAATTGTTGTTATTACTGACCATTTAAATACTGTTATAAATGCAAATAGCCTTATATAGTAGAAATAAGTTTGTATCCAACATGAAATCTCTTCTCTCTGAATAAAGTTAGGAACAAGTCCAATTCTTTCAAATACTGGAAACAGATAATGTTATTTGATATTGTTGAATAACTTTTTGGCATCTACTGAAAAGACCACAGCTGGGGCTTTTAGCTTCTTGGATTGATGTATTAAGCATTATCTTGTATTACTATTTGCAATTCTGCCTTTGTAAAACCAGTTAAATTCTTACAGATAACTAGATAATACCTAGAAAAGATTTATCCACCTTAAGCAATAATTTTATTATTGCTTATAATGATGATTATTGTGAAGATTTGATGGTGATTATTAAGAAGATTTGTCCCCAACTCCTGCATACATTGCTTGTTTGTGGGTTATTACACAAATTTGTTATTAACACTCATTTCCAAAATCATTCATCCTGTGTAAGAAATACCTTGAACAGCAGCCCCTGCAGTAGTACTCAGACACGGATTGAAAAGAAGATACTGGGAAAGACTTTGTATGGAAGTGTTTGTTTTGTTTTGGTTTTGTTTGCTTTTTATTTTCTAGCAAGTAGTTACAGCTTTTAATGTTCTTGGTAACAGTAGGCATCCAGGAACAAGGTACTGAAGAATTTGGTTCAAAGCTATCTAGATGGAATTGATTTATATATATACCAACCTTCTAAATCCCAGCAGTTGTGAGAGATCTGATAGCTGTGTCTGGAAAACTGACAGAAAACTCCAGATAAGAAGCTTTATAAAATTTCAGATCTCTTCTTCGCAAACAGAGCCTGCATTGGGCTTTTTGATAGAATATAGTGGAATTCAGAAGAATTTGTCAGTGTTTCTCTCTTCTTTTAGTGAATCATTCATCTGTAAGTTAACATATTGATTACAACTCTGTTTGGAATTCCACCCCATACAGACTTGTTTAGTAATCCCATGAATGGAGTTTTTTGATAAATCTTTTATAAAAGCCTGTTTTTCTTGTTAATGCTGGTACAAGATGGAAATAACTTAGCTGGTATCAGCAGAGGTACCCTGCCGCACTTGACGGGTTCTAATACTATCCTTGCATTCTGGGTGTAAGTTCTCTGAGGCTATTTTATCACCTCACATCATGATAAAAGTAATTAATTAATCCACGAGATTAGGTAGAACTAGTAACAAGTGCCTTTTCAGGTACTAACATTTTTCATGTTTTTCTGGAATTCCTCCTACTATGAAATATTTTATTTCTAATAATTTTTGAAAGATTTGTCCTCATCAGTCATCTGTAGGCCTTTTCTTCTGAAGTACTTAATGAGCAATAGAAGTCTTTATTTTCTTAAATATATATTTAAAAGATTATAATAATTTTAATAGTTCAATTTTAATATCTATGGAGAGCATATTAAAAAGCAAAGTATAGGCATATGAGTAGGAAAAGGAGGTCACATTTTAATATTATTCTATGTATAGCATGAACAATGATCTATGATATTGCACTGTACAATCATATATGGAAATGCAAAAGAAGGCTCCGCTTTACCTAATATTTATGTTTTTGGCTTCCGTCTGGAAGCTAGAACTTTGAATTAGATAGTTCAGTTCTCCAGGATGTCATAGAGAATTAGACTATATCCAAAATATATCTCGGAAAGATAGTATTTGGAGGTAGTTAATAAAGAATTGCTAGGGAAAGAGATGCCTGAAATTATGTCCACTGTCTCTAGAGACAAGCTACTTTGCTGAAGGCTTGAAGGAAAGTCTTTGTGCAATTCGGGCTCTTTCCTTAGATTTCAAATACACCTGAAGGAATAACACAAGTGAAGGTTCCTTAAGAAGCATTTCTAGTTCTTCTCTCTGTCTCTGTTACTCAATTTTCAACAAAATTGTGGTAGAGTTTCAACAGAAAGGGACAGTTAGGTATTCTGATTGATTAGCTAGCAAATGGATGGGACTCTCCTCTTGATAATTTTGCTGTCTTGGAGTGGTACCTAAACCTTAGGCATATTAAAAAGGCACTGATCTCGCCATTCACAGTTGTATCTGAATTAAACTGTTTTTTCTGTATTTGGTATGTATATCAGGCCTCAGGATTTGTGTCAATTTTGAGCACAGAATCCCTGGTTAAATATGAATTTCAGGAGAAAGAAGCAGCAGAATATGACTTACATCTCAGTTGGAAGTAAGCAGGAGAAAGACGATGTCTTATATGAAGACCATGGTGGTAGTATGCATGCTTTCAAGCAAATTCCTGTCTCCTGGGATGATTTTTAGTGAAACTCCTATGATCCTATGATACGTGAAGATCTGTATAGCGTTTCAGTGAATTTTGTATTTTAGTGGATTGAAATTTTGAGGGAAAATTATGCAAATTAGTGTCACCTTCTTCATATTCTGCTCTAAATCACATATCAAAAATTTTAGACCCTTTCATTCTCTCACTTTGTCTCTCTAACAGATATTAAGATGAGTAGTAGCTGTACTCTAAACAAACATAAACATAACATAACACCTAAATTAGCTAATCCTGATTCACAGACTCAAGAACATCATCTCAGTATATTTTTATATGGCTTATATGGCTCAGTTTTTATATGGCTTTTGGGAAACTCACAGTGTTGGCACAATAATTTCACATCTTTTCCACAGAATCATAGAATCATAGAATCACAGAATGCTTAAGGTTGGAAGGGACCTCTGGAGGTCATCTAGTCCAACCCCTCTGCACACGCAGGGTCACCTAGAGCATGTGGCACAGGGCTGCGTCCAAGCGGGTTTTAGAGATCTCCAAAGAAGGAGACTCCACAACCTCTCTGGGAAGTCCGTTCCAGGGCTCTGTCACCCTCACTGTCAAAAAGTGTTTTCTCAAGTTCCTGTAGAACTTTTGGTGCCTCAGTTTGTGGCTATTTCCTCTAGTCGTATCGCTGTCCACCACTGAAAAGAGGCCACCCCCTCCTCCTCACTGCCTCCCTTGAGGTATTTATACACACTGATCAGGTCCCCCCTCAGCCTTCTCTTCTCCAGGCTGAACAGATCCAGCTCCCTCAGCCTTTCCTCATAGGGCAGATGTTCCAGGCTGATCAAGGCTGATCATTGATCATCCTCGTAGGCCTGTGCTGGACTCTCTCCAGCAGCTTCACATCTCTCTTGTACTGGACATCCCTGCCCAGAACTGGACACAGTCTCCAGATGTGGCCTCACCAGGGCTGTGTAGAGGGGGACAATCACCTCTCTCGACCTGCTAGAGATGCTCTTCTTAATGCACCCCAGGATCCCATTGGCCTTCTTCGCCACCAGGGCACACTGCTGCCTCATGGTCATCTTGTCATCCACCACGATGCCCAGGTCCCTCTCTGTGGAGCTGCTCTCCAGCAGGCCTACTCCTAATCTGTCCTGGTGTCCGGGGTTATTCCTCCCCAAGTGCAGGACCCTGCACTTGCCCTTGTTGAACTTCATGAGAACTTCATGAGATTCCCTCTGGATGGCAGCACAGCCTTCAGGGCTATCAGCTATTCCTCCCAGTTTGGTATCATCAGCAAACTTGCTGAGGGAGCACTCCATCCCTTCATCCAGGTCATTAATGAATAAGTTGAACAGGACCGGACCGAGAACTGACCCCTGGGGGACACCACTAACTACAGGTCTCCAACTGGACTCTGCACCACTGACTACCACTCTCTGCGCCATGCCATGGAACCAATTCCTAATCCACCTCCCCGTCCACTCACGTATCCCACACCTCTGGAGCTTGCCCAGGAGGATGCTGTGAGGGACGGTGTCAAAAGCCTTACTGAAGTCCAGATAGATGACATCCACTGCTCTGCCCTCATCTATCCAGCTAGTCACTCCTTCATAGAAGGCGATCAGGTTACTCAAGCATGATTTCCCCTTGGTGAATCCATGCTGGCTACTCCTGAGCATCTTCTTCTCCTCCACGTGTCTGGAGAGAGCAGCCAGGATGAGCTGTTCCATCATTTTTCCGGGGACAGAGGTGAAGCTCACCGGCCTGTAGTTGCCTGGGTCCTCCTTCTTGCCCTTTTTGAAGACCGGAGTGACGGTGGTTTTCTTCCAATCCTCCAGCACCTTCCCCGTTCTCCAGGACCTTCCAAAGATTGTAGCAAGTGGCTCGGCTATGACATCCGCCAGATTTAATTCCAAATGTGCCTTAGCTTTCCTTCTAGTGGCTCTGCACTCCCTGACAACGTTCCTGTATTTCTCCCAATGGACCTGTCCTTTCTTCCACTTTTTGAAATATAACTTGAGGAACTTGAGATGAATCTTATCTGCTAATCAGATGGGGCCCATCCTGCATTACTCTGTGAACCCAATGGAATGAGAAAATTCATTGAATTTCCCATTCAATGGACAATCAAGGAGTATTACACTCCCTGATACAGCTTTGAACAACTTAAGCAGAGCTCTGAACTGTTCTTTGACTCCTCAGGTCAATTCCCAATCAGTGCCCGAGTGAGAAAGCTGCCCTTTAACACGGCCATCATCCTGTTAGGATCATCTGGGGCCTTTCCTGCATTCCTCCACTTCCAAATTAGGCCAATAATAAACCATCTTTTGGCTGCCAGAGTGGGAAGAGGCATTATAACAGAATGAAAATCAAGACTGAGATTTGTTTCAGGCAGTGATGGGGATAACATGCAAGGAACAAACAACATGTGAGAGACACAAAGAGCATCTTAAAAGGCTGTGAGCACCATGTCTGCCAGCTCTAGGAAATTAGAGCAAGCATTTGGATGGGCTATTGCTTAGCTCATTGTGACTGCTGCTAGCGTGGCTAAGTCCACCGTCACCGGGGAGGCGTTCAGGATGATATCTGTTTTAAGATATCAGAGTTTTTAAATGGTGCACTATTATGAGACAAAGCAGCAAAACCATTAGGTGAGACAGTACTATTAGTAGTATCAGCCAAATCACCTTGTTCTCTGCCCAGCCTCCCTTAATAGGAATTTCCTTCTTCTGCTGTGCAGGTGCATCAGACCCCATGCAGCATATATGCCATTATGCCGGCATCTCAGGCTGGCTGGATCAGATAGCAGTGTTCACCGAGAAGATCAATACAACATATTACGTCTCCAAAGAATTCCTTATGTTGCCTTCCTTTTCCCCAATACATATTCTTGCCCAGTTACTTTGCAAGAGGCACTGTCTTCTTTTTTTTTTTTCCTGCAGCTGTATGGTTTCCAAATGTAAAATATCACATCACTTACATTTGTTGAACAAGGAAAGATGCTCTAAACAGTGCTGTGTGCCACAGAAGCCTGAATGAGCATATAGCCAAGAAAATAATTTTTGAGGGGTCACTGTCCAACTGATGCCTCGCTACGCAATGAAGGTTGTAAGCAGATGGCTTCAGTGAGCAGGTCTGTGTCTTTGTTCTCTTATCAGTTTTCTTAATCAGTATTTTCCCATTTCTGACCCATTTCTGCCTGTAATGATGTGCAGGTGTCCCATACAAATGGGAGAAAGCTGAATATTTTATTCTACTGAAGAGACAGAGAAATGAGAGTATAAATGTCACAGCATGACCCACAGGTCATGGTCAAAATAGTGCCTGTACAAGCTGCTGGGGTCCTCTTGTACATCTCTCATGATATGGCTTGCCTTAGGGAACTCAATTTACTCTCATTGACAGAGCAGATGAGAGTTAAGGCTCCTGTACTTGGTGCACATCTGGGCTTTGGCCTTCAGGGAAAGAGCAACATGAGTGACTTTATCCAGGAACACAAGGAGTAGAGACAAGGATCCAAAGTGCTCAGGCTCATACTCTAACAATCTCAACACATTTTGTGGCGGGTCTGCTTTAAAACTCAAACTTCTGGAAATACAAGGAACAAGCGCCAAATGGGCATCAATTCTGTTCAAAATGTCCATCTGCTGCCGCAAAACCTGCATGAATTGTTACATAGCAACCTGTATTTCCTCTTGTAGCTGGAATCCCTGGGTTGCTGTTGTTTGCTCTACGAGAGTGTTGTCCTTGATGGAGAAACAGTAAATCCTGTAGTGATGCCAAAGCTTTGCCTAGTAAATGTTAGCACTCATTGTACACTGTGCTCAGATAAATGCTATTTTGCAGATGGTTATGACATAGAAAATGTGGCTGTACCTGAATGTGAGGTCTCTTTCCTCCTCCCCATTCTCCACTCAATATGAACCACTGATTAGTGTCTACCTTTGCATTTACAATGTTTAACAATTTGCTATGAGAGGATAGCTCAGGAAACTACAGATTTGATTAAAAAAGATTTGAAATGCTAAATTGGATGTGTGATAAGCATAAATATTTGAGTTTATGGTACATGGAGATACTATTTTAAGGGGCATTTTACATTTTTGGAACTGATTTTGCAATAACCATAATGTAGTGCAGAGAAATGGCTGATTATAGGCTTTTACATAGTATTTTTCTAAATGCTTATTATGATGCTATGGAACCCTATATTAATACAATATTTCAACAGAAGAACTGTAGCTCTTTATTTATAACAACCATGCTCATCCTGCATTCTATTCCCTTTCATTGCTTGTGTTTGGCAACTAGTAAATAGTATACTTTTAACGATGTATTCATTATTCTCATTTATGAATTACATTAATGAATAAAGAAAGATTATTAAAGCCGCTTGTTAATGTAGATAACCTCAATGATCATTTTTTGGCATTATTATGCGCTGGAGTCTCCCAGGCTTACAATCTGATGTGGCCTGTGGGGAAATGCTCTGCTCTCTCTAATGGGACATCGATATTGTTCAGTGGAATCTGCCTACTTCTGTTCCGACAAACATAGTAATTTTACAGCAAAGGGAGGACATGCCAATTGTGGCTCAGTTTTACTGCGTACTGGCATCTCAATTTACAAATCTTAGCAAACAGATTCAAAATGAATCCTTCTTGCTCTTGCGGAGTTACTTATTTTAGGGATTCCAAGCTTTTCTCTCAAAAAATACCAACTGATTCCCAGTTTAGATCGAGAAATTATTAAATTAGATAATGCTTAAGTCTTGCAGAATAATATTTTTCCTTGATTCATTTATTCATGTTTTAATATTACCCTCAAAGATGATGTACACTATGGATCTATTGTTATATTCATATATTAGTATTATGCAATGAAGATTCTGATAATACCAACAAAATTGATATATTCCTATGAACTATTTTGATATGGAAAACTGTATATTTTAAAATAAAAAATCTTTACTGAAAAGGTTTTTGCCAGGTTCAGCTTTAGACCAACAGCTTTTAAATATTTATACTTTTTCCTACTAGCAGGACCTCTGACTTCTCTTTTTTTTTAAAATATCTTTCAGTTATATTGCCCTTGAGCAGTAGACATTTTAGAAAAATTTGACGACACAGAAAGATCAACAAATTGCAGTCTTGTCTGATAAAACAGAAGCATATTAATATTCATATATCATTAATTTTCATTTGAAATGTGATTTGAAGTGTTTGCTTAAAGGCTAAAAACTACATCTAAAATGTTCTTCCATGCAACTTGTTTTTCTGAACTGATACTTCTGGTGAACAATTGTGGCATAATTATATGCTACAATCTTCTCCTTGTATTATCATAACATTATATTTTTTGCATGTGACCAAAGTGCACTTTAGCACAGGAGACAATGCTCAGAGAAGAGATATGAGAGAGCACAGATGCTTAAAGGACTATTAAATTAGAAATATTTTAGAGAAGATGAATGGGAAAAGATTTTTTTCTTCTTCAAGCAATATAAAACATGTGCCATTGGGGTATGTCAGGGACGGACTTTTTTATGGATGGAAAAAATAAATATAGAAATCATTGCTGTCTTGCTTTGTAGGTATATTTGAGATAGTCAATGAAATAAATGGTTTGAAATAAGGATTTGGACAATTTTTTCAAACATCAATACTTCAATATCAAGCATAGGAAAATCTCTAAACTGAGGTTTCCCTAGTTGAATAGGAAATGGATGGATCAGAGGAAAACTCACTCCATACACAGCTTCTCATTAATGCTTCCCTAAATATCCACTACCAACTGTTTACCAACATTTTGAGCTGGATGAATATTTGGACTGAAAAGTATGACTAAATTGAAGGGAGATTTAATTAAAATAAAATAAAGGTCCGAGTTGCAGATGAATCATTTGGAAATTTGGTACTATTTATATCTACCTGCTAAAAACAAAACACAACAAAAATGAGTGCAAGTTAAACGCGAACATCTTTACCAGGAACATAAGCCAGGAGGAAACTCTTTTCAAGCCTGCAATTTCAGAATAAAGTGACCTGTGCAAGGAAGGGGAAATGTCTTCCCATGAAAAAGATTTTCTTTTCAGTGAGACTAAAATAAAACTAACCAACAAAAAGGTATGAGAGAGACAGTAAATATTATCATCTCAGGAAACCGATGGACAAAGAAAACCATGCCATGAAAAAACAAGAGAAAAAATAAATGCCGAATAAGCAACAGAAGAAATGGAGTTTTTTTTAAGGTCCAATTTTATTAGTTTTCTCTAAAACCCACCGAACAGTGGGAACACAGAGCTTTGTAAAATTTTCCTTTATATTAAAGTACAAGAAATAAGTACACGCAGGCTCACAGAAGTCTCCCAGAAGCAAACAAAACAAGCAAAAAGGGGAAGACCAAGCTTTTCTGGGAATGACACTGCCACTTGAGCTCAAATGGAACTAAGGAAAAGTGAAAACTGAATGTGTGCTAAATAAGACGAAAAAGCGCAGCACGGCATGCAATTATTTTGCCATCTTTAAAAAACTCATAACTCAATCTTTAGTAGAATACTTCAGCCTAAAGACAGTATCCAGCTTAGTCACTCTGTGATGTATCTTGCCAGCACACCCATATAAATGTGAGCTATCAAACAAACAGAAAATTCTATGCTTTTCTATGACAACTCTCTACCTGTCATTTCTAATTTCATGATTAGATAACAGGAAAAAGGACAAAATTAAGAGTTAAAAATGTATCTATGAATCTTTCTCCAAAATTTAAACACAGAAGAAATCTTTCTTTTAGTTAAAATAAAAGTTTTACTATTCTTCCTCTTATTTTTCACTTTGCATTTCTGTATTGCAGGCATATAAAACAAACAAACAAACAAACGAAAAAGACTGCCTGAAAACAGAAGATCAAGACAGATGTTCAAGTCCTATTCAAAGAAGGAAATTCTGGAAATATTATTGGAAAAAAATATTTTTTAACCTTATTTTTATGACCAAAACATTTGGATAATTCTGTAAAGTGAAATTAATCATTCTTTCTGTGTTATTGTCAAATTCAAATCCAGCTTTTGAGCCTTTTCATGTTCACCCTTGACTAATCAATAGTCAACCCTATGCACTAATTACTCTCCCTCGGCTGTAATTCTCAACAGTCTGCACTGGATGACAGCTGCAAAAGCTACCAGAGTGAATTTTTGGATTTGACCTCTTGGTTAGATATCACTTCAGCTTAAAGTGAGTGAATCACACTGGCAAGAGTTACGTATGATTAGTTAGGTTATCGCTTTGTAAAATATTTCAGCATTTTATATTTTAAATACATGTTCTCAAGCATGGCAGTCAAATGATCTAATATCATGCTGTACTTGCATGGAATTTGGGAGGGATGCTTTTCAGCTTTTTTTAGTATATTAAAGCCTCAGATTCACCTAGATGACTCTGAGAGAGAAAAACAAAAACTTCCCCAAAATCAATGCCCTTTTTTTTTTTTTTTTTTTTTTTGTGTGTATTTTAAGGAAAAAGACAAAAATTTAATGAGTTCTGAACATTCTCGTCTTTGGTGGGGGGAATGTCTTGCTCCTATTTCTAGTACAGAAATTATCACAGATATTTCCAAGCCACAGAAATGTCAAAGCCATAACTGAAGTAAAAGCCAAATGCCTCCAATAAGTTTATGATGTCCTTATCTAGGAAGCCAAGTTGTGAGATCTTTCTTTAAACCTTTGAATAATTAATACAATTCATCTGAATATGAGAATTGCTATGTAAGTTACCTTTATGAATGCAAATAGCCTAAGAATCCTTCTCTCTGAGGAGTTACATTCTACTTGTACATAAGGCAAAAAAATTATGTGGATCAAAACATAGCTGCATGTTTTCTTGACCTACTCTCCTTAATTGTACCATGCAGAAAAAATCCACACAGCCATAAATTCATAGCTGCCTACATAAAATTTGAAAGCAGTGTCAAAATAACTCATGAGACTAAATGTTTTGTGTATGTCAGCAAAGAAGATGTAGCTGGAAGTCTTCCTTTCCAAGTGCTGTTTGCAGTTTGGGAATTTCTGTATCCAACTCTGAGCTGTTTGATTCTATTTCTAAATATGATAGCAAGCCATAGTATTTCTCCCGGGCAACCAGTTCACTTTGTGCCAACTGAAGAGCAATTTTTCTTTTGCTTTAGCCAAGTATAGCATTATTAGGCTAATTAGCTTTGGCAATATGATTTGTTAACACGTGAGGCAGTTCTCTAGGGTGACAACTCCCCTTCCCTGAAGATTCTACAGAACTCATGAAACTGAAATGATATAGTGTATTTTTTGTCTCTCAAATTTCAGTGCTCTATCAACCTGGCAATGACTATGAACTGGCACAAAGAAACTCATATTAGTGTCAAGCAACCATTTTTGCTTTGGGAGATAGAAAAGGGGATTACTGTTGTGCTCATTTTGTCTATTTAAAGAGGTGATGACTGGAAATAAGAAAATATTGGCTATGAAAGTGTTTTCTGGATAAAACAAGCACCTAATAATTTTCTTAGCATGTCATTTTGAGATGTTTATGCTTTTTGTGACTTTTCACTTCACATTCTACACTTCTTTTCTGGTGAGAATTAAGGCAAATGAAGTAAATCCAATACACTGTCTAAAGGTCACTCTCCTTGTATCTCAGCTGGTTTACACCTCATGCTGCCTGCCTACATAATATCAATTGGCATAGCTGTTGACTGACCTCAGGTACAGATTTATGAAAAGGCAAGTGTCCAGCACTGTTTGCTTGTCTTCGGTTCAGTGATCTGTTCCTGCCGTGATTTCCACATGGCAGGTAAGTAGGAAGATCAAATTATTTTTCACCAACTGATCCAGCAGTCTAAGCGTGTGGGGTTGAAAAGTCAATCGTAAGTTAATGGGGTCATTCAACATGAAAGAAAAAAAAATGTTTTAAGAATGAGATGTACTGAGGGTCTCCGACAACAGGAAAAGGTGCCACCTTGAGAAAAAGAGAAAACAAATCTTTTGGTGTCAGAATTTAGTTTTATAAAGCAGTCATCCAAATATCCCAGTAATCAACATAAGATTCAACATGAAATATATAGGGGAGCAATGATGCTCTGCATCTGGGCCACAGAACAACCTGAAATGTCACTATAAGACTTGAAACATGAATTTTTTCTTCTCTTTTTTTTTTTTTTTTTCATGCAGGGTAAACTGCGTATCTTATCACCATATTTATAGTGTGTACAGGTTTAGAATGCATCCATTGCTGTATTTTCCAAACACTTAGAAAAAAACCCACATAAACTCAACAAGTAAATACACAACAAATTAAACTGGTACATCATAAAGCAGAGCCTTCCTCAACTGAAATAAGAAATAGCGCAAGGACAGCTTTAATTATGACAATTTATCAGGAAAAGTATAGAAAAGTCAGTTGTAGAAAAACTTCTGTCATCCCTATTTCATAAATGTACATGGTAATGTATTTACAAACAGATGTACAGATTTCATAAAGTTAATGGGAATTTTAAAAAGAAAGACATCTGGGGAAATGATACAGGCACAGCCCATCAGCAGCCGCCTCACCATCTGACAGACATGTTAGTCCTAAACTGCCAGTTGTCTATGGAACCTGCCAAGAGGCCAGATGCTACCATGGTTTAACATACACCAGAAATTGCTACTCTAAGTAAAAATAAGCTTAGCAAAATGTTCTACTGGTTAAAAAAACCCAAACAAACAAACAAACAAACAAAAAAGAAACAAACAACAAAAAAAACCACCCTTCATAGAGATTAAAATGAAAGATTTTAATAGCAAGGACTGAAAAGACTTGTAAATCTCCCATATCTTCTATAGAGATGGAAAGTTAATATTTCCTAATTGCTCAAACAGACAGGCACACCTAGTACACTATTTAGATATTCTGAATGTGTCTGCAATTGCTCATAAAAATTTCCATTACTATGAGGAGTAGAAGATGGAGTCCTAACCTGACGAAATATTATTTTCCATACGTTTGAAAAAAAGTATCATCCTTACCTTAACAGAAGTGCTATAATCACCTTTTTTGTGAGAGTTTTGTGAGACTTCTAAACAGCTCTGGGCTCTCTGGCAATCTTTCTTGCAAAATACACAGCCTGTCTGGATTTTATGGCTAGATTTTAATTTGATTTGTTGATTCATGGATTTTTTTTTTAATTAAGGTATTATGAGTTTGGAAAGTTAGAGGTAAATCACATTATAAATGGCAAATACTCAGAAGACTATTTGGAAAAAAGTACATGAAAGGTTGGCTACATTAAATACCTAATTCTACTGTTTAACAGAGGTAAGAGATGTATAGAATATCTGTGTGTAAATTTATGCATAATTAAGCATATGTATGTATACACCATATATATGTGCATGGATAGATACATACAGCTCCATTAAGGCAATTCTGAACAGTTGTTACAGCAAGAGTATATGTTATCACAAACTACTTTAGAGAAGGGCATATCTTTCCTACAGGGAAGAAAAGGCTTCAACAGATGCAATGACTCATCCCAGATCAGGCCTATTAAAAGCTATTACTTTTTATGTTGTCCCAGAAAATCTTGTAACCTCCCTCTGCATCATTGCCTCCAACTGCCCATCAACCAAAGGCACAGGATGGGGGTTGGAGGATAAAATTCTTGTCTAACCTTCTGGATCTGATCCTCCTTCATGTTTAGCAAAGAAATCAGAATACTTCTTCTTAATCTGCAGACAGCTGTTTTCTTAAAAATCACCCCAATTGCAATGATGTTACTGTTGTTTTTATCTCCTTTCATATGTACCCTGGTACACTTTGTAACTATGCAATGAGGAGAAGAGGGGAGATTCAGAGCACTGGATTTTGTGCTGTGCCCTGTGCTCTAAGTGACCCTGCGTGTGCAGGGGGGTTAGACTAGTTGATCTCTAGAGGTCCCTTCCAACCTGAACCATTCTGCGATTCTGTGGATTTCAGTGGATCTAGCTGTATATGGGATCATTAGCCAGCAACCCTGTTTTGTAGCATCTCTTCAGGTTTTGTCGTACTCTAAGAAGGAGCAGATAATGTTTCTTAATGCTTCTTACGAAGCCTGCTATGCTTGATGACAACTAGATTAGGAGTTTCCTCTTCCTATTTCCAGCAACTAGACACAAACTAATCTCTGCCAGCCACAGACAGTAGCAGAGCCTGATCAAAGATGAGCAGCTGAGTGATGTCCTGCCAATTAAAATCATCAGACAAGCTGTTTGGCAGATTTCTTAGTTGGACTGCCCATTTCTGTATGTAAGCTGGGATCTGCTCTGAGGTGACTGGCCCAAATGCATCTTTTACATCTTCGCTTCTCAGCGAAGTCTCAGAAAAAAAAAAAAAAAAAAAAAAAAAAAAAAGATGCTGCTGACACAGATGTGCAGAGACTATACATAGTAGAGCTATATTTTTTTTTCTAGCATGATACTGCAAGCTGGATACAGTAGCAGATCAAGAAGTAGAAAGGCAGCATGAGAATGAATAGGCCTTGCACAGTTATTTGTTATTTTGGTATTGTGGGACCAGTCACCAGAACCTACAAGTGGTTTCTGCAAGTACATCTCTTACTTTGGTTGTGAACCACAAAAAGCAGTGTGTCTGGTTGGGGCTGTATGCCCTTCCTTCAGTAAAAGGGAGCCTCTTATGGAAAACAAGCCACCCAGCTTTTTCATGAGATCAGTGATAAATGATTTTTGCCTTGTTATTGGATAATAAGTTACTATCATGCTGAGATTATGCTTATGTTGTTATGCTAAGGCTAAGAATAATGTTATCATATTACTTGTGAACATATTTAAAAGTTTTTTTTTGACAGTTTTTCCTCTTGCTGACATGATAGGCAATGCCCCTGACTGCTCATGTCATCAAAAAGAAAGAGTTTCAAAACTCTGTTTGTGATGTGATACAAAATTCTTGAAGAAAAGTGGCAACATTTTGTCACATAGGCAAGTTTTTTTCATATCATGCAAGGTTGTGGAAAGTCCTGAATTCTCCAGAGCAGACACTGTCCCAGTATAAATGAGGAGGAAAGAGGCAGTCCGTTTGCACCCTACCAATACATTGGATCATAGTGTAGCTCTACCCAGTGCTGCTTCTTAGCTCATCCTTCCCAGTGCTTTAGCGCTTTAGCGCCGGGAGACCAGCTAGGAATCCAGAGAGTGCACGAGTCTGAGGCGACTTTCCTCATAGTTGCACAATAGCAGTCTTTATCTGAGACGACTGATACTGTAGTATTTTAATCATATCTGATCACATTAAGATCACTTCTGACCTTGGAAATATTGTTTTCACCCAATAAAAGAAATGAAGTCTCCTTCTCATCTCTCAAGTCTGAATGATTTTTTCAGTGCATTTGAATAGCAAATTTTCACCCTGGATGGGATAGATTTTTTTACCACTGGTGGTTTTCTAATTATATTCAATAGGGAATTTTGCGCAAAAGCCTGTGAAAGCTGCTTGTTGTTGGCATCACACTTTGTGTGTGTTGTTGTCAGGGCACCAGTTATTATGACAACCAGCACATGCATCCGCTTGACTGGACAGCCACATGCTGGATGTGGCACACTAGAAGGGAAATATTGGGTCTGATTCTCTACTGTGCTGAAATATGCTTTAGGCAATCTCTTCTGAGTGACTGGCAAATGATACCTTTTTTGATATTCCAGGTCCATTATAGACTTCAAATTATAAGATGGAAGAGTTCTGTGGATCTTTCATTGTTGGAGACTGACATCTACCATTCTGCTTTCTACCACTTTCAGAATAGCTAATATTGAGATTTTAGGGTACTTTGTGGCAGCCTCCTGGTGTGCTGGAGTTCAGAGTGGGACAGTAAGACGGTTCCAGCTAGTGCATGCAATCTCCAGGAATGCTTCTCTAATGAAGTGTGGAATAATCAAAAGGATAACATGGTATTTTTTTTTCAAGTGAGTTGTTTGACAAATAACTGCCTTCTGAAACCTTCAGCTGGAACTGACACTGAGCAATGCTGAAGTCTAAGAGGGCTGATCATTTTTTAAGCACATGTCACTCTGTCTTCCTACTCTGTCATATCTGATAGATTTTACCCTACAGTTAACCAATTCTGCTAGGCCACTGGGGTTCAGCGATTTAGCTCTCTTCCTCTTCCCTCAATTTTGAAGGAAATCGCATTCTACTACTTCACTCTATCCTCTTACTCATGCTGTTGAAAGGAATGTGAATATCAGGAAAAAAAATCATTAACATTTTCTACTAATTCTTGGGTTTTTTTAATGTGAATGAAAGAAACGCTGAGTAAAAGCTTGGTGCTAAATGTTACCTTTACTGGCTTCAGTGGGAATGAAAAGCATGTATTAAAAAGCATAATAGAACATTTAATTGCTAAGAACAAATATATTTTAAATTCTGGGAATATGCAAAATGCTGATATTTTAGCCTGAGCTTCAAATACACATTCATTTTACATTTGATGAATAGCTATTTAATATACGAGTATAATTTTGCCAAATGATACCAGGTATTGCTGAAAAACTTCCTTATATTTAGAAGCTTGGTAGATTCCTTTATGAACAAAATGTACTGTTGATATGTTCTCTACCTGTCATATGAAGGATTATCTCATTCCTTATTACTCAGCCTAAGACCTATGTTACCTGCCATATCCCTCTAGTGAAGAACGTCAGAGACAAGTCTACTTGGGAACATTATTTGCATTCTTCATTTTCTTCCAGCTATAAAAATCTGTACATTTTGTCACAACAATTAACTCAGTCTAGCTTCATAGTGCCTTTCCAGGGCAGAAAATTGCAAGTGGCAATCTTTCCCATCCCTATTAGCTAAACCAAGGTAGAGTTGTTGAATATACTTGTAATACTTGTGAATATACTTGTGTATACCTCACTGCCCTAACAGGCATATCTCACATGATGGTACAATATACACTGAAAATACAATTCCTTCCCATTTAGAAAATTCAAAGCCTGGTGGTGGAGGACAGGAAACTGAGATGCGTTTTTCTACTCTATGTGCCCTGCCATGTAATATGGCAATAAATTCAGGAAAATGACAAGTAGAGATCTTTTTAATGGCTACACCAGTTGCGCGAGCTAATGCTCACGATGGGCCAGTGACAGTTCCTATTTCTTGAGAGTCGGTTGCTTCATGGTGCTATGATCTGTAGCTGAGAGACTAGCCCCACATGGACCCTACTCCTGAAATCCCACCCCTACAGTGTGTTTCTCACATTGGAAACATTTCTTTATCATCAAGCTACGGTATATTCCTGCACACAGCTATCACCAAACTGCATATGACCCCCAAGATGTCCAGCCTTTCTCACTGTTTCATCTTTGACTGCCTTACTGTCATCATGTACAGAAGAGCCAGGCAAATTAAACAGGTTGAAGTAAAAGCAAAGCAAAACAAAAACAAAACCCTAAAATTCCATCCTAGTTCATTTACAATTGCCAGAGAAATAGCATTTCTGAGAATTTTTGAAGATAGGTGCATACTTGGGAGCAGAAAGTGAAGGATATCTCTAGATCATTACAAACGATCATTACAATTTGTTATGACTTTCAGGGAGCACATTAAAGAGCTCAGTTACCTGACCCGATTTACCTGCCTTCTTGAGAACCATTTGGGAATGGTACTGTTTTCCTCTTGCAAATTACTTAAATCACTCAACTTGAACACAGAAGCTTGCAAGACTGCATGTCCCCGCTTAGATATTCAGATTCATAGCAGTTGTTTGTGTGTGGAGGTAAAAGGAATCAACCCTTGTCTCTGTTTCCAGCTGAGCTGATCACTTAGTGGCTCTGCATCATTTGGAGACCAAGCAGTAGAGAAGACTCCTGGCCTTTAAAAATATTTTTCTAGTTTTGTCAAAAATACTAAATTCCTCAGGTAGAACTACTGCTGCTTTCTGCGGTATCTTTTATCTCACCCAGGGACAGATGAACTGGATGTCCTGAACTGGATCCTGGCTTGGGAGCTGCGTCATTGATTCATGACTTTATAAGAATAAAGAGAGCCTGTAATTTATAACCAGTGGGTTAAACTTCAACAGAACTTTAAAAAAGATTTTCAAAATCACTGTGGAAGAACACTGCAAAGAAATACAGTAATCCCTGTAATCAAGCACACACAAGCATTGGATTGGCTACAGACTATCTGATATGTCCACTCCTGGCTGGGAAAAGTTCCTATTTAAACCCACTACACTAACAGTAGCTGGCATCTGAAAAGGACTCTGAATCTCCCTATACTGGTTTATTCCCATAGTAGAAAGTAGCTCTGGTCCTCCTGGTAGCTACTCTCTTGAGCTGAGATGAGGATATTCTATTGCGGGGTATTTTTTCTCCATATAGCTTGAAAAAGCAAGCTTTACATTAGAACATTTTGCCATCTGTGATACAGAAGAGAAATAGCAGTCAATAAGAGATTGAGATACCATAAAAAAGAAGGAGCCTGTTTTGTTCTCTTTGTGGCACTCTCTTTAAAAGCTCTTCACATAACTGGGTTCTACGACCATTCCTTTATTCTAGGGTAAAAGTACATTTCATCCCTCCTCCTGATCCTTTAGTGATTTTTCATTCGTTGTACAATAACTTAGAAAGCACTCATCCTGTTTAAACACATCTGTGATTTTATTTTCCTTCTAATGGCCACTTCTGCTAGGTCTGTGTTGATTCTACTGGTATGACTTTCATTTGTCTGAGCTGCTGTTTAATAAAGATGTATATATGATGTCCAGTCAAGTTTTAGAAGAGTACGTTTTAAACTTTGTCCAAGCTCCTTTTGAGTCAATATATGCTTGTTCTGGGTGCCTGTAGGGGGAGTGTCTGTATTTTGTGGGTTTGGTGGATCCTGTACTGTTCTCATAATGTGTCTTTGTCCAGTACTTTCTCTTTCCTGATTCCACTGTGAAACAGCCTAATGCTCCTTTTTAAATATTGATTCTTACAGCCTTTTAAGCTTCCCATAGGTAATGTGATGATCATTTCATCTGCCTCCTTTTCTGTGGTTTGTACAGGAGCCCAAAACAATTCTGTGGCCTGTTCAGTGTCAGTCTCCGCACTGATCTGCCTGCTCTCTTTGAAGGCTTGCAACTGTTTAGCCAGCATATGCAAAAGAAATGCTCAACATTTTCACACGTGGTAAACATTTTCCCCTCTGCTGGATTGCCTTCATTCTGTGCCATTCGCATGTCTGCATAGAGATCATTTTCCACCGTGTTTATTACTTTTGCTTCTTCGCCTTCCCACTTCATCTCAGGTCTCGCATCTCTTTCATGTTGTGCAGCATAACCTAGCTGGGGAGGTCGTGTGGTTTCCTTCTGTGGCTACTTGCTTGCCAACTGTGTGCTGTGAGCCATTCCAGCCTGGTTTTCTCTGTATTTTCATTAGTTGCCTGGAACCCTGCACACCCCTACTATTCGCACTGACTTTCCCCGTGCCTGACTGCACTCAGTTAACAGTCGGCACTTTTTATCTCTCTTTGAAGCTTATTGTACTGATACTTTGTGCGCCTATTTGGGCTGTAGCTAATCCATTATTTAACGTTGCTGCACTGACTATTACTTTTTCAATCTGGCCTATCAAAAATAGAATCGGCAAAACCAACAACCATAGAGCTTGTAACTTTAGTATGTTCATTTGGTGATGTAGGCTTTCATTACAACATGTACCTACATCAGCTCCTCGACTGTTGACTCACATAAATATGATTTTCTCTAACTACAGATGTTTCCTTTGATACACAACAATTGTGTCTTCACTCCACACACACTTGCATTTGTCTTGTGCATGCATTTGTCCTGTTAGTGACTACTGTATTTGGGCAGAGGAGAAATAAAGGTGCTTTACTAAGTGCTCCAGAGGCATGCGGCAGCCTTGCAATGGATTTGCACAGAAAAAAATGCTAGCAGACATCTCAGCTGGAAGGGGTCTCCTGGCCTTGTAGACTCAACATTAAAGAACTGACAGTATACTTGCACTGCAATATGCCTTTTCATGAGTTTGGGGTACTCAGGGTTGGGACTCTACGTGTCCCAATAGTTCTGAGAAATTTCTGCATCTTACCCCTTTTGGCCTCATGAACCACCATGGCTTCTGTTGAGCCTTTGTCTTAAGCAAGACTATGGACAACAGATAAAATTTTCCTTCCCCCTCTCGGGTATATATTTGTTAATGTATAGCCTTTACAGTTGCAGGCCATCTGTCTGCTTCAGAGCTTACAAACTCCATCTCCACCAGCTCTGTCCATCTGGCACCATTTTTAGCAACATTTCCAGTTTAGGAGCCTATTGATGGCATAGTCTTGCATTTTAAGTAGCTGCCAAATCAACTTCCTTCTGACATTAAGCCTTGGCTCTGTAAAGCATGATAAAATGAGCTGGGGTTTCTCAAACATAACTCCAGCTGAGACTTCTCTAGTACAACTGCTAGCAGGCTGCCATAATACTTCTCTCCCATCACGATCTCATATCCTGTTATCAGAGATCTTAAAGTGATATAGTCACTGAAGGGGATTTAAAGGTGTGCTGTTCGAGAGCATTCTCTAACATACTCTAACATAGCCTGAAAGTCTCCTATGGACAAAAACGGGGATAGCTGGTTGTGTTGCAGTGAAAGAAGAACTAGAATAGCTACAGATAGATTATGCCTAAGCATGTAAATTTTTTGCATCGAAAGATAAAATGGTCTTTGGACAATTCAGATTATTAGCAATCTTCTCTCTCATAAGCAGTGCCACATATAGGATAACATGACAGCATTTTAGGTGGGAAGGTGCCTGAATAGTGCCAGGGGAAAATAACAGGGTACAAGAGGTTAGCAGGGTTTGTGCCTCTATTTGAGCTCAGAAGATGACAAGGTCTGGAAAGCTAATATGATAGATTTTGGTGAAAGAAGCTGGGTAATAGCAGGATAAGGGCATGTGTATTTGCAGAGATGTCAGTGTGGAGTTTATTCATCTGGGGTTTATTGAAGTAAAGCTGGGTTTAGCCTGGAAGGAAGCCAAACATGGGAGTGGTCAGTGGAAGCAAAGAAGTAGAGATTTGGCCAATCTTAATGGCAATTGTCAGAACTGAGGAAAGACATCATACATTTTTTAGGTAAGAGAGGAAAGCTCCTGGTCACTTGATAATCAGGGATAATCGGAGTCAGTAATGGTTTTTCCATTAATTCTTTCCTGAATGTCACCATATGTCACTATTGTCACAGCTGTCTGCCAGCAGTGAGCTACAGAAAAGGCTATAGCTGTATCTTCACTAAATATGTTCTGAGTTGGCAGCAGAAACATTTTAGGAGGGAGCTGCAGCCTTGTAACATGAGAAGCTTCAGAAGAGAGGTACGCAAACATGAGGATACTAGATGCTCATATTGGGAAGTTATGCTGTTTAGTATGACTGAAAATAAATCATAATCAGCTCCATGTCCTCAGGATCACAAAGCAAAAGTTAGAAAAAAAATGTATTTCAATCATTCAAAATGAAAAATACTATTTTTTTTTTCATTTTTAACATCAGTGAAAATATATTTTGTTCTATTTAAGCCCGTTGCATGACTGAACTGGCTGTGGGGCTTAATTCATGTATTTTGAACAAGTGCCAACATAAGTGATCCTGAAAATTAAGCTGTACTTCAAGTTCAAAAACAAACAAACAAACAAAAAAAACCTCCAGGAATTCTCTGTCCTCTTGCAACAAAGGCTAAGTTTCTCCTTGTACAATCTCTGTTTTAGTCCCAGTATTTTCCTAATTCAAATGTGTTACAGCTTCTTTCACTCTTGTGCCTCTGTCATTTTACCAGACAACCTTTATCTCTCCCTCCTCCCTCCTTCTTCATTCTATCAGGCTTGCTTACTCTTCTTCTCTAACTGTATGGAGCTTAAAGTTTGAAAAAAAAAAAACAGCACAGATAATGTTCTGTTTTAGTTTTGGCATCAGAAACCAGAGGTGACCGCAGAAACTATAAACATGTCATTTGTATTTTGGTGTGCCTGTTGACAGAATTATTGTGAAGTATTCATCTTCCAAATGCTAGCAATTCAGTAATGAGCATGTGAGCACAGTACTTGGACTGCCCTGTGAGTACAGTACTTGGATAGCTGACAGCTTGACACAAAAAAAAAAAAAAAAAAATAAAAATAAAAAAAAAGACTGGCTTCTCATCTTTGTACTCTGTCACTTTGTAGACACCAAATCAGAAATCCAAGTTGGGTAAAGCTGATCCCAGACTGATCCCAGAACACAGGGAATCAGTCATCTGCTTGACCTGCTCTAAGAAAGTTAACAGTGCCAGAAGACTCAAGAGTTGTTTTGAAACAGAGCCTCAAGAATTAGAAGAGGGAATATTTTCAGTATATATTATTTGCAGAGATGCCTTTCCTTTGTCTGATGTGTTCTGGGCTTTACAACCCCAGCCTCCTCATGTGAATGACTTCTCTTTCCATATTTTTCCTTCTGGTGACCAACAACTTCCTCTTCTCTTTCATGTTCCCTTCCCTAAATTGGAAATTACCATTTGTACACAATTCATCTGCTCTTGTTTCCAAGTGTACCCTTTGCTGTGCACTTCAAATTGACAACTTCCATACTAAGGAGAAAATGGGGAAAAGTTCAAATGAGTATGATATGAGAAAGAGGATCAAGAGATGATTTGGAACCTATACTTGGACTCTAGAAAAAAAAAAAAAAAAAAAAAAAAAAAAAGAAAAAAACTAAACTAACTCTAAAAAAAAAAAAAAAAAAAAAAAAGGACACAGAGACCAGCTATGAAGTAAGTGTTGCTTTGATAAAAAAGAAATGAAAAGGATCAGGGAAATGTCCAGAATGAGTAGCAAATGAAATATGACAATCCAAAAATGTTCTGCTCTTGAATTTATTAATAGAGAAATACAGTTTGTCTTGTCTAGCTTTAAGACCTTTAAATGTGCTAACCAAATTAAGAACCTACTCAGCATAGGCTCCTTACAGTGCCCATACAAGATCAAATTGTCTTTAAACAGTGGGGTCATAGTGACCTAATTAAGGAGGGCTAAATCCAGGCCTTTTGACTTAAGAATGCCTAAATCTGTATCCTGTGATATCCTATCTCTTAGAATATGGCTTACTGGAATATTAATAGGCATTCCTTAACTCCAAAAGCTGCCCCTCTCTGCACATTGCATGCAGTGAAGCAGTTTGGAAAGCAGCTTGATTCCCTAAGCTGCAAGGGATGGGACCTTTTCTACCTTGCCTTGCTATATCCTCCCAATCCCATGTTCCCCCACAACCACAGTACAACTAGATGATCATGAATCACATTGGCTCTCACCCTGCAGCTGCCCCAGGTATACTGAAACAGTTTTTCTCCTACTCAGTGCTCAGAAAAAGGCTGTATAAACTTGATAAGAAATGGTTGACTGGTTTCTCAGAATGGCTGTAGTGATCTATCAAGCTAAAGCTCCACAGTGCAGAAAAGAGGCCAAAGATTCAAAAGATTCAGTAATCCTGACACTTTCAGGCCCATTTCACATTAATATTGGTACAATCTTTTGCAACAAAACATTATTGTGGAAGATGCATTTTGATCCCAAATCCCAAACTTCTCAGGACTTCTGCCAGGCCCTACAACGTGTTTGCGTGAATAAAAGAACCACCAAAACCCAGAGGGCGCAGAGGCAGGGCAGTGCATCACCCGTTGGCTGCTCAGGATGCTGATGGCTGTGATGCCAAGCAGCACAGCAGTGCGCTTGTGCTTCCCCATTAGCCAAACATGGCCATCTAGCAGGGCTAACCCATGAGGAAAAGACATCTTACATGCCTGCAGTCAGGAGTTTATCTGGAATCGCCCAAAGAAAGAATTGCTGAAAGAGACGGTTATACCCCCCACCTTTTCTAGTGCTGACCCTCTCTTTTGTTTTTGTTGCAATGATTGTGGGTGAGCTAGGACTATTGGCAAAGCTGTTGAATGAAGAGAGCTAGCAGCACATAGCTTTGAGCACAACACATAATAAGAGGTGGATTAGATCACACTTTTTGGCAACAATGTCATCTGAAGTATTCTTAACCACTGTATCCACAATGCAGATAAAGTAAACATGTAGGTATTTTCCCTTTACGTAAGGAAAATACAGACAATTTTCAGCAATTTGGATTTTCTATGATAATACATTCCTATGGAGAGAGCTGTTTGCAGACTTCCTTCATTGTGTTTGAATTTCTTAGTCAGAAATAACTGGCACTGACAGTCACTGAAATATGATATACCATACAGACAATATGTTGGATCTCAAGAGGCCATGCTTAACTCTTGGCTTATTCTCAGGTTTCTGTGACTTCTTTTATGACCATAATATACTCTTGTACTTTAATTCACATTTAGGAAGAAAAAAAAATTTAAAAGAATCATAATAATTTATGGATTTTATTCCCACAACAGTTGAGGGAATGAAATCCATACATTTTAGTGAACTATTTTAATCCTCTAGTAGTGGAGTTTATAAGACTATTTAGAAAATAAAATCAATGGGATGTTGTTCTAGTCATAAATGATTATTAAATATTTGAAGTTGTTTTAAGTATATGTCCATAGATACTATGATAGTTAAAAAGGAATGGAGCTGGATTTTTTTTTTCCAGCACATTTGCACAGTTTGAAACATCTGAAACAGGAATAATACTTAGGTGCAAGTAAACACTATCCTTTGTTCTCTTTGATAATGAGAGCCCATTATAGCCCATCTTCCCGAAATGCTACAGGGGAGAGCAAAAATATTGCATTTATAAAGCAGCAGATAAGATTTTCTCCAAATTATGCTGCACGCTACATATGACAACAAAACTCATTCTTCCTCTGCCTTCTCAAAGCCCAGTGGTGCCAAACAAGTGGGCTGGGGATAGAAATGAGCTGCTTCCACTGTGCTGAGATGGCCCTCGTCTCACTTTTGAGGTAGCCCTGGGGTTCCATCCAAAGGGATCCAGATGAGCCAGGGGCTCCATGTGGCAGGGGAGGCAACGCTGTGCAGAGCATGAGCTTGAGCGTTCCCATCGTGTGGACTCACGACAGGGAGACTGGTGCTGGTCAGCTTCTCCCTCGCACGCATGATCCATCTAACCCTGGCTACAAAGATATCAGCAGCTCTGACCACAACTGGCCACAAACAGCACTTCAGAGTCTGGGAAGAGAGCGTTGCGTTAGTGAAGAGAACAGACAACAGAAGAAACAAGGAAGTATTTGAAATATGGACTGGGATTCTGGCCTCTCTGAAACAAGTGGATGAGCCTTGAGAAATTATAGCTGCTCCTTTCATTTCCTATCTTTCCTATTTCATAAAGGATCAAGATAACAAAGAATCAGTAAAAATCACTTCAGTCTGATTTACTTTACTTAAATGAAAAGAGGTTATTCAGGGCACATGATAAAGCAGTGTGTGTTGAGTTTGGCTTTTGTTAGTTACGGTGAATTTGTGCGGAAGAGTAACATTTAAAGTCCATTTTTATTTTAAAGAATATTCCTAATGGTTTGCTAAGTTCAGGTTAGAGATAGCAATTTACAGACCACAGTTACTCATTCTAGTCAAATGCCAATGACAGGAAGGGCAGCAAATCAAAGTTAATTTGTAATTGAAAATGACTATTACTAAAAGCAATTTAACTTTAAAGTATCTTGACATGTTTGAAGATGAATTACTCTGAATAGCTTTGTTATTTTAAATAGGTTTAGAACATTTAAAAGAAAGGAGGGTTACTGTTTCTTAGGACTGATCTTGTCCATGAGATACTCTGCAACCTTTTAATGCTAAAAAAGTCAGACCAGCCTTCAATGTAAATTAAATGACAATTAAAGGAAACTTGACATTATCACAATAAATTCAGGCATGTCCTTAATAGAAATCTTTAAATATTGTGGCTTATAAAGTATTATTGTGACATTTGGTATTGTGAGGAACTATCTGCTGTGTCTATAAAGCACTCAATGTTATTTAATCTGCCTTTACAGTTTTGTTTTGTTTTTAAGGTGAAAACCTTAACTTTCACATTTATGATTCTATTTTGGTTTTAGCAATTTTTAAAACAGTTTCAGAAAATGTTAAAACTACTTATTTGCATATTTTGCATGGGTTCAAGATTTTAGTGATGTTATTAATTCTGCGGTCACAATAAATGACAGTTGCGGTGGACTGCTGCAAAGGAAAAATCAGGGCTGGGTTTGCTTGTTTGCTCTGTTGTATGGAAAACCATGTATATGCTGAATGGAAAGAAGTACTTTTTTGGCCACTGCAGCTTTCCCATTTGTAACAACAATGGATGGCAGGCCATACGCCAGTTTCCTCGTGGTGGCTGAGACAGCAACATGGGATTTGGGAGAGGGGGAGATGACTTACTTTTGCCTGAAGTATAGAGAGTAGAGGCACTCTAATAAAAATCATTCATCAGTGACAAAGTGACCCATCCTGCCACTGGCGTTTCACCACAGGGAGCAACAGCAGCCCACAGGATACCATATCCAGCGCATATCGAGGGACTTAACGCCAGGGTGGCATGTGGTGCTGAGCCAGCACTCAGCCTAACGTGCACCTGCGGGAACACTTGGGCCACGTGCAAAGCCTCCTTAGCCATCTCACTGGTCACTGGGATACCTACTGTCACCCACTGAATAATTAAGAAATTGCCAAAGGGATGAGCTGCTGGGTTATTGCCACAGTGACTCCCTCAGGACTGAGTGATAGGGCCTGAGAAAAAGCAATCCTACTTGCGTCTTTTGCATAGATTTTGATATGCACATCCTTAGTTTTACGATCTCTCTTTGGCAGAGAAACCATCAGGGGAAAAAAAAAGAGGGCAAAGAATTACTTAGCAGAATTGCTAAAGGAAAAAAAAAACAATAGGAAAGAATATACATGACAATATAGGTATGTGATGTGAATTTAGGATTTTGTTTTGCTTCTACCCAGGGAAATAGCAGAAACACGAGCAAAAGCCTAGTGCAGCCGGATATGAAAAGCTCTGCTTCTATACAAGCACATGCCCCATGCAATTCTAAACTACTTGAACAAATTCAATCTACATGCTTAATTTGTCACTTTTACTCATACAGGTCCATTTTTTGAATGCATTTGCAGTACTAAGTGTTGAAAATGTGGACATGGAATTACAAGCACAGGTGAGACTGACTTTTCATTAAAATATGACCTTTAGGATCGCACAGTATGAAACATTAGTTAAATGGGAAAATATCCTGTGCTGACAGAGAAATGGATTAGCTATTGTAATAGGCATCTACGATTTGGTCTGCTTCCTTTTGTTCTTGTTTAGATGGGGTCTCAAACCTGCTTACAAGGAGCAAAACCAAGGGAGAAGTTTCTCACTCTGCTTATTTGACTAAAAAAAAGAAAAAAACACAGTTCATCTGCGCCTTTCCCTGATCACATCCTGTTGACTCTAAGAACTGATATGCCAACACTCAGTTGGAGCATTGTATCTGCATAGTTATAGAGACAGCCTTTCTACAGAGAGACAAAACCTTCAGTTAAACCTGACCCAGTATTATTTTTGTTATTTAATTATTAAAAAAAAAATAAAGAGTCATTTAAAGCTCAGACTTTAGGGCTTATTTTTCACCTCTGGACCAGTAGTATAATAGTCTGTATTAATGACTGTCATATTCTTCCTCTCAAATTTCCTCTCAGATTTACAGCAATGCTCTTCCTCGGTGCTTGTGCACATGCCTGAAGCAAGCTGATTCCTGAGGATCCACATGTCTCCAGATTGCCCTGGGAAATAATGTTACTTGTTGAATAGGGACCCTGTTACAAAGGACCTGGTAAGCAGCAGGCTAAGCAGCAGTCAGCAGTATGGGCACACCTTGACAAAGGCTGGTAGCGTATTGGCCCTGTCAACAGAAGCACAGCCAGGAGATGGACTGAAGTAGTTATTTTCTCTTGGCAGTCTAATGCAGTAGTCAATAGACATATCCAGAATATCATATCCAATGTGGGGATCACCAGTACAGTGAGGATGATGATAAACCACAGTAGATGAGCAGCGAATCACCAAACTGTCCAACCTGCAGCCAGCTGCTTCAGATGCCGAAGGAGAAGAGAAGCAGGGCCCAGCGCTGTGGTGGATGGATGAGAGACAATGGAAAAAAACTGAAGTAGAGGATACTCCAACTGGGCATAAAGGGAAAACAAATAATTGTAAGGATGATTAAGCAGTGGCACAGATCTCACAGAGATGCTGTGTGGTCCCCTTCCATGTGTGGAGGGTCTCAAGATCTGCCTGGACAAAGCCCTGCGCAACCCAGCTTGACCCAAGAGCTGACCCGCAGGGAGCAGGGCCTTGCACTGGAGACCTACTGTGGTCTTTCCAGCCTGAAGGCTCCTGTGATTATTCTGCGAGCCTGGGATGTGTCAGAGTCTCCACTCTGCCACTGCCAGGAGAGCTGCACTGAGGTGTCAGTAACCATGGGAATTTAGAAAGGCAGTGGGTAAGAAAGGCTTTTGCAGACACAGCCTACGGTAAAAACAAAAGATGAGAACCTTCTTTTAAAATGCAAATGAAAGCTCTCAACATCAGCACAAAAGAAGCTAGCTGCTAATCTCTCCACTGATCCCTAATTGCTCACGGCTCTATTCCACTGCGCTGCATTATATTCTTTGTTCAAGAAATCGCTCTACATTCCCGCGGGCTAAAAGACCAAACATTCAGGTTAAGGGCAGGTTATTCTGTGAGAGACAGATCTGTATGCACAGTGTTTGGGTGAGAGTGGATAGCGACTAGTGTTTAACTGGTCACTAGTTTCTAGCGAGGGATACAAATTAGGGCCTAGAGGTGTGGGATAGTATTTTATTTTATTTTATTTTATTTTATTTTATTTTATTTTATTTTATTTTATTTTATTTTATTTTATTTTATTTTATTTTATTTTATTTATTCATTTTCTTGGGATAGAAAATGCCCAGCTGCACCAGATACATGACACATAGGGGACGACATACAAGTAGGAAGGAGAATATTCCAAAATCATTCAGAGTTCTCTTTTAGCCTACCGTCATGTTTTCTATCAGATAATAACTTGTTCCAAGTCGAATTACCATGGTTGGCTGTAGCCTATCACACCTCTGGATTAGGAAAGTGGCACTTAGATGCAGTTGTGAAGTATTTCTTGATTATTCACAAGTTAGCTCCTGATTGAAGCTGGCTGCAGCAAAGCGCCCCGTTCCCCTGGTGCACAAAGCAGCAGCTGCAGCAGCTCTGACCGTGTGGCAGAAGACCGACCTTCAGGGATTAGGATGACCTTCAAACTGTCGCTGTACCGCAGCAGTGAGGGACTTGGGGGGGAATTTGATGATAAGATGGTGGATTACTGGGTGATACCATGTCAACGCCTTGGATAAGCACTCGCGAAAGAGACATATCTGAAGAAATGATTTCAAGCAGCAGCACTTCAGAGCAACAGCGGGGAAAAAATTGGAGTTCTTCCGTATGAATCAGTTTCTCAAAGTCAACGTACAGCTTTTTATTTACAGGAATATTTATATAAGAATAAAAAAAGAAGTAATATTGGATATTTATGAACAGTTACTTACAGGAAAGTGCTTGGAACAATAAACTTTCTGAATTACTACTATCTGCATATTGTTATTGTTGCTGTTGTTATTAATAGCAATATTAATGCAGTAGTCCTTAAGGACAACAGATAAAAACAAAGCATTAATTGTTCTGGGAACTGTGCACATACAGGGCAGGAATGAAAAATCAGTTCTTGCCTCCTAATAAAGTACTATTATGCTTAAGGATATTTCAATAACTTTGGCATGACTTGCCCGAGAATAATAATTGGGTTTAAAACCAGAACTTAGAAGATATGGTAAGAATTCTTAGGAATACCATCATAGAGAGAAGACAAAAAGTCCCAGGATGAAGTTTTGCCCATTTGGATTATTCTATGTAGCATAAAAAGCTAAAAGGCTGTATTTGTGTGTGTGTGTGTGTGTTTTCTTTTTTCTCCCAAGTAACACAGAAGTGTTGAAATAGGACATTTCTAGGTAGCAGAGTTAGATGTTGCATAAGTACATTGAAGGACAGCAGAAGACATTATGCAGCACCACAGTTAAAGACTACTAAGATGCGCAAGAGTTTTCATTTGGCAATTTTCATTGCTCAGATATTCTTAAACTGAAAAAATCCTCATCTATCAACATAAAATATATAGCTGAAAATTTAAAAGAAACTAAAATGAAACTGTTCAGCACAGATGAATCAAAATCCATATTTCCTCTACTGCATTAAAAATGTAAAATCTTTAGACTTTATTTCTTAGAACTCTTCTAGCACTTAAATAGCTGTTTAAGAGAGCACCTTAAAAGAGGCAGCTTTTTAGAGATTTTTTTATATGTATATCCTGAAGAAAATTAGGTTCTATTTGAACAGGCTATGAATACTTCAAAAATCAAGCTCCGTCAAATATATTACTTTGCATATTCTGGACCACATGCGCTGTTATTTATGGAAAGTAAAATTGGTATCATGTCACACCCTCTATGCATGCCTCAATGCTTATTTAAGAGCTGGGAGTTGTTTTAATCTTTTTTTTTCACATAATTCCTGACAGTTACTGGGGAGAAAGGAAGGACAAACGTGTCTTTCAGGCCACTCATAAGACTCTGGTAGCACTGGATGTTGAGAGAGAAGGTAGAAGTCATTGAAAATTTAAGAAAATAATAGAAGCACCTTCAGCTGCACAATGAAAAAGGCCAGGTCTTCTTACTGACTGTGAAATAACTCTGACTGCTAAATTATAACCATTTGTGATCTGCATGGCTATTAGGGAAATGCAATCCTATTTTTAGACTTATGGCCTAGGGCATGAAGCAGTAATATCATGTCATGCTGAACTTTTATTCTTCTTCACTATCCCTTAGGACTATTTGCATATGGCATTGGAAACACAGAATATCTATAAACTGAAACTGGCTTTTTAGAAACACCTAGAATTATTCACCACCTCTTTTCTCCCTAGCATTAAATCCCTACGTATTTGAAGAAAATGTTAGGTGAAACAATCCAGAATTAATGTCCCCATTTTTCCCTTTTTTTTTTTTTTAACAGCTGTGGAGTATGATTTTTGTAAAGTGAGCGAACCCTTTGGTATCAACATTTTGCAAATCTAGTTATTGAACATTGCAGACTTGAGAAACTTAAGCTATTCTGAACACTCCAGGAATACTCCAGTTTTGCTACTGATTTGTGTATTGTCCATCAGAATGAACCATTTAATAGAGTATTGGGTTTCTAGTAATCAGGAATTTATTGTCTCATTGACTGAAGACTCAGGCCATGATGCTCACTGCCTTCCTCCAAGTTTTAATCTCTTACTTGGCATTACTTTTCTCATATTACAGGTAATATGTCAGTATTTACACTGGATGTTTTGATGATTTCACTGTAATTCTTTCTTGTGTGATCAATATACTCTAGTCCAAAGGAGGACAAGGAGGCAGGGAGTCCTGCTGGTGTGCGGCACTGTGCTGGCAATATGCTCTCAGAGGGGCATGGGGACAGCTCATTATTTTAAAGTGAAGTTGATTGCCTTGTTGCTAACTCTCTATAGGATCAGCTTTGAGTCCCAGCACTGGTTATACTCACTGTGGTACTGAAATAATTTGAGTCTCACGGCAGGGCATGATCCTAATTCCAAGGTGATGAGGTCAGCCGGCCAGACAGCCAGGCATTCCCTTAGTAGCCCAGAGAAAGGTCTCAGAGTTAACTGCAGAGCTGCAGCATAGCAGTGACCCTTAGAAAGCACGAACAGTATGACTTGCACTCTAATTGCAGGGAAAACCGTTTTGAGTTTTTGGCAAAATGAACAAAATTTTAAAGGAGCAAAGACCAGTACCTGAATACATACAGTAAGATCAAGTTCTTAAGCAAAGGCTTCCCTTTTGGTAATGCAAAAAGCTTATCCTGCACACCTAATTACACTGTTGCCATGCACACCAAACCTGGAAATAAGGTTACAGGAAATAGGAATTGAGCCTTCATTATGAGGAGCTCATACAACACACTAACCATGGTTACTTCTCGCAGCTGTAACATTAATACTGTTTAGTTACTCAAACAAAAAAAATGAACACTGCATTTCCAATAAGTGCAGTCCAAGGTCTGAGCTGCCTGGAGCTAGATCTCTAAGTGAATTCATTATTTTTATCACAATAACTCACTTTTCAAGCCTAGTCTAAACCAATCCCAATTTATGACTCATTGCCTTCGCCATTGCCTCCAACCCAAACAGAAATCTGGAGCCCTGGGCAACTCCGTATGCTACTCCTGCTTCTCACAGATGGGCCTAGCTCTTTGCCCTCCAGACATTCCCCATGTGACAACTATATATAAATTTTCCCGTCCTCTGGAGCCTTGCTTCCAGTTCTTAGCCAATGTGCTGTGTCATGACACAGCCTCACCCTACAGGACTCTCCATTAGAGCACTGCCTTTGAAGAGTGGATGTCCTTGGCCTTTCTCATGAGCAGAGAAAATATTTTTTTTTCACTGAGCTGTTAGGAGAGGGTATAGTAAGGTTGGGACATTTGCATACCCTGCAGCCTGGCTTACAAGAACATTGAGGATGCCACCCCCCAAGTACAGAAAAATAAACCTTAGGACATAAAAGCAAGGAAGAAGACTTTCCAGAAAGAGTGAGATAGTCCTTAGACAGGATATGATAAATTCACACTTGTTGATTAAGTAAGTTAAGTTACCTGAACATTCTGGGATCAAGGGAGTGGACATCAGTTTGACTGCTGTTACACTGACCCATTCATTTTTGCCTCATCAGAGGCTAAAGAAATAGTAAAAATGTATATTTGTCTGGACAGTATGATTGCTTTTCAGAAATAATGTGCTACGTTCAATACATTAATTCTTGATGGCCTTAAGTTGTACAAATGAAAAAATAATCTATGATTCTGAACTGCATCTGAAAGGATGGTTCACAAGTTCACTCATGTGAATCAGAAGTATTAAACATGCTTGTGATCATTTCTTGATATTACATGCCTATACTTATCTGAAACAGCTATTACTTGTCCCAGTTCATATTCACACTGTTAGTACCAAAGGACAGAGAATAGAGTCTTCCTTGGTATACCTGCAGTTGCATTTGGTTGAGGAGGTGAAAGAAGATCGTATAAAAAGCTTCAGGCCAGATAAATCATGTGTTATACCTATGAGTTCAATAATGAGTAACAAGACACTTAGACACCAGTAAAATGGGAAGCCTGCACAAGGAATTGGAACATTTTGGTGGTTCTAACTCCCTGAATAACTTCTTTATCTTCTTCAGTTTTTGATCTATCAGGACACAATCTGGTGTGCTGTAAACCATGAAAATCTAAGGAGTAAAAAGAGCCTATTCCTTTTCTTTTTTTCTTTTCTGTAGTACCACTGAGAAAAGCAAAACTTTCTTTTGTGCATGAAGGGTGAGTGTAAAAAGAAAGAGACAGAATAACTCAAGCAATAATTTTTGGTCTTCACAGATAAATTTAGCCTGTGGGTAATAAATTATGAGAGTATGGATTTAGCACCAATGTCAATGAGCAAATTGTTGTTTCCTATTTTTGCCAGTAAGTCATGACAAAGGAGACTTAACACGACTTAAAAAAATGCTTTGAGAAGGGTATAAATAGAAAAAAAAAATCTATGTGTGGAATATGAAAGCAGTAACAAAAATGAAGCCTACATACCAATTATGTACTTGGAGTATAGTAGAAATACATTTGTAGAGAGCTGAACGGAAATTTAAATAAAAAGACAGTTGTATACACCTTTAGAGTTGTACAAATAGGCACTTAAGGAAATAACAAGAATTTGAGGTAATCTGAATGCTGCATATTGATTTTCTATGTTTTATAATTTAAAAATAATTTCTGTATATACATACTTGTGTAATAATTTTAATTTACTTCAAATGTACTTGTGCATTCTTTCTTCTTTTGCTACATACATACATATATTTTGGGTTAATCCAAAAACAATTAATATGTATTATATAGTAATATTGACTACAATATTAATTATAATATACTAATTTTATTGATAAAGAATTACTTCTTTCAGGTCATATAAAGGTACACCTAAACATCCTAAAAGGGATGCATGTGATTCTCTGTTGTGTGAAGATAATTTTGGTAAAAGCATTATTCAATACAGAGAACATATGAAAAGAAATAACATAAATAACATTTTGGTTATCTTTACTAAATCTAACTTGAAACATGAAATTCACAATTTAAAATATTCTAGTCCACTATTATTAGTCTCCTAACATTTTTGCTTCATTTTAACTACTTAGATTAAAATATTTAAATTCAGCCATAAATATAATTTTGTCGTGATTAAATAAGAACATATACAAATGTGAAAAAATCTTCAAAGTTAAAAAGCTTTCATTTTATGACTTTTAGAAGTAATTGTTGAAATTCTGATTCACAAATAATTGAATAATCATGCAAATCTGCTTTTTCTCTTCTCTGAAGCTACACGTTTTGCAAGTTGCCTGGCTTTTATTTGTTCATTTCATGCCTTTCCAATTTTAGGCAAAGTGGTTCCAGCTAGCATTTTCTGTAGATTTAATGTCCTTGGAACTTAGACCCTCAGTGCACAGTGACTGAAACCCTCAGCACTGTCTGGGGGATTAATCTGTCTAGGATTACCTAGAAATGATAAGTTTCCTGAATCATGCAGTGTCACCACATGGGAAAAGCAAAGAAAAGATAAAGCTTTGGCAATTATGAAACGAAGGCAACAATCTCCATTTATTTTAAATATTGTTTTTGTCGTGTAAACTTTTCAGTGTGCTTCAAACTTCTGTACTGAATATGAAATCAAAACTGCATTTGGGTAGGAGAGAGATTGAGACTTCATTTGCCAGGTAAGGGAGCATGAAGAAACACATTTCTATATGGAGATTAAGTATTGTAAATTGCTGTAATGCTTGGAACAAAATGTGAATAATGAATTGAAATAGAGGTTTTTCTCTTGGTGTTTAATAATTCATTCTGAATTGTAAAAAGAGTTATTTCTTCCATTGAAATATATGGGGCTATGCTACGACAGTACTCTTGATTTATTATCCTTGCCCTACAGATTTACCAGAAAAATCTCTTACATCAATATAGGTATAAATTGCATTGTATCCTGGGAAGGCTCAGGACCAAAAAGGAAATGAAACAGCATTGGGGCTTCCTCCTAAAGGAGCTTCACATTGGCAGTCCCAGATGCCTTGTCCCTGCCCTTACACCAATAGCCAGATTTCTGCATAATGATGTGCAGAAAATTCATGCATCACTCAAAACATTCAGAAAATCTGTGTTATTTATATAAGCTCCTGCTTTGTATTACCACTGATGATGCTGCCAAAGATTTTCTGTCTTGAGTATCAGTGAGGAGAGGAGGTTTAGCTACATAACACTAAAAATCCTGTTATTCCAGCAATCATAAAAATATTTTAGGGATCGCTGGAATGTACATTCAATGGACAACAAAAAATGAGGCGGCATTAACAGAACGATGTTGTAAGTGCACTTTAGTCATGCCATGGACAGTGTTGGCAAATGTGAGGCATCAGGACCACATCTAAATGTGATCCTAATCTCATTTGTTTAGCTGTCTGCCCATCTGCTCCAATCTAACTTAGCCTCATATCAACCCCATTACTGGCACCTGTATCTCTAGCCCTTCAAGCTAAAACACCTCCATCCATAACAGATACCTGTGCTCCACTTCAGCTTCAAGCAGTCTGGACAGCTCAATGGCAGACAATCTTCAGGGTTGTTAATATGTGACATATTCTGCCTTTACATGGATCATCTGAAGCAGCCACGCGCGCTGTTTATCTTTTACGGTTAAGTAATTGAATGAGAGCTCTGTGAGCAGCATTTGGGCGGCCGTTGCAATGAGCCCGCTACACAATACAGCCACTCGATGAATTAAGCATGTAGAAAACATGTAGGAATGCTTGTACAGCAGAAAAGATTTATAGTGAGCATTATAATATTATTACTCGGCTCTATAATATGGCCTTATCTGGAATGTTGATCTGTTTCTGTTAGTCCGTGGCAGAAATATTCAGCAGCTGTCTAGTAGCTACACATAAGGATTACACTGAAATTTGTCTGCTCCATGTTGCCCATCTCCCATGCCCTTTATGATAATGAAGTGTATACATACATATACACACACACAGTATATGTATAGCACTGTATAGCATATAGACTATGTATGAGTATATACATATACAAAAATATATGCTTTTTCAAACTAGAAAAATAAAGTAACAACAATTTTCTCTTGGATGGCATATAAAAAGTAATCATGGCATGATAATTTGCAGGCACTTCTGGACACAAGGAAGCTGGTGAGGCTTTTGAAGGCTATCCATGAGTTGCCTTTTGAAACCATAGTTTGAGATAGTGGTTTGGTATCATAGACCCTCAATGGCAATAACAATATAAAGGCTTCCTGTCTTAATATATATATATATGTGTGTGTGTGTGTGTATATGCACATTAATTTATTTATTTATTATTTTTAACTGGATCAATTTCTGCTTCATGGTTCATGACCAAATGAACAATGATGGCAGAACTGTTGGAATATATGGAAAATTGTGGAAGCCTGTTGAATATTGACTTTAATTTCACAGTATATTTTCAACTTCGCATGTGAGATTTAAATGGTGTGCCTTCAGTGTGCCCTATAAAGTTTGCATTTATTTCATGGAACCCCAATTGTCTTCCTTCAAAATCAGAGTTTCAGGCTTAATGTTCTTTTAAATGAAGAAATATGTGAACACAAACAAAAGCACAGATATGTCTTGAAATAAACTAAGATTAGGATCTCAATTCATGTTTCCTTATATGATATTTGTGCAAACGCTAATATGTATTTACTACCTCGTGGCCAGCATATAGCATTAAAATGATTTATGCACTTCTCAAAGAATGTTTTCATCACAGGGATTTAAATTCTTTTAAATGAAATCTTCCTCAATAAGAATCTCTCTCAGTTGCAGAAAATGGTTCCTAGCAGCTTATACTGCGCTGAATATAATTGGGAATATGTTTCATATATTTTAAGTGTCTCCATATGGATTTAGAAAAAACAGAATGTTTGACAAGGACATTGGGAGTTATTTTCAGTTTTTCCTTTTCTGATTCATCTAAAAACATACCAACTTGTATAAAATATTTTTCCTCCTCACAACAACAACAACAAAAAAATAGAATATCTTACTTTCTTGCTTTTTGATGAAGAGGAATGAGCAAATGTAAAGTTTTGAAGTGTCACTGAGTGCTAGAGTCTCGAATTGAAGTGTCACTGAGTGCTAGAGTCTTGAATTTCTTTTATTACCACTACAAAATCTCAATGTTGCCATGTGAATCACTGGGCTGCACATCATTCTATCTCTTCTCTCCCTCCCTCTTTCTTTCCTTCCCTCCTCCCTCCTTCCCTCCTGCTTTTAGAGTACAGAGCAGCAAACAGTGGGTGCTAAGGATTGCTGTCTGGGCTCTTCCCACTGTAGACAAGTTAGTTCCCTGTTGTGCTTGTCAGCGAAGCGCAGCTGCAGCCTCCAAAAGTTCCCTTTCTACCCTGCTGATGCACAGGCAGAGGTGGTATCACACATTTTGGTGTCACCAAAAACCAGGGAGAGTATGAAATAGTCTGTGTTTTCCCTGAGGCCTGACACTGCTGTTGTTCACTCTGTTGTGCTGTATTTGTACTTTGTCTTTATTTCCCCATGCTCACCTATGGAGGGCCAAACCAGAATCTGATCCTATGTTACCAGAGGATATTCAATTCTAATGACTACAAAAATGAACGATGTAACCAATGGAGAATAATTTGCTTTTTCTATTTGGTTCTACTCTGTCAATAATTATACATATTTCACTGAATTTTACGTTGCTCACTCTGTCTGATACTGCTTCCTTACATTCTTACCTTCCTTACTTTCCTTACATTCTTAAACACCCTTCTGTACATCTATTAACTAACTTACACCATTTGTCACTTCTTTTTTTTTTTTTTTTTAATTAAGAATCTAGAAAGTGATACAAAATTTTGGTGTAGCTGAACTGGCCATAGCCATCATTATTTTCCTCAATGATATGATGTATCTTTAAATACACAACTCTGCATAATTTTTATGTTTTAAATAATTAATTTTCTTTAATGAAGTTAAGGGTAAAGACTTCCCTCTTCTGTAGTTAGTAAGTTTGTAAGTTTGATTTCTTTTACATTAGATTACAGAGGGTTGACGCAATACCAACTTGATCACTTTAACTTTTTAAAGTCTGGGTCTCTTTGTAATCAATATACCATAAACACTCTTACTCTTTTATAATTTTAAAAAACTTTTAAAGTTAAACTATTTGAGACAAAATATCAACCTCTAAAATAATCGTACTGAATTCTGTATCTATGTATAGTTTTATGAGTGAAATTGAATATAAAAATTGCAGCAAAAGGAAATTGAGCAGAATTAGAGGTAGAAAGTGGAAAAGAGAGGAGAAAGGCACAAAGGATTATAAGAATAAAATAAGATGAAAGTCAATTGAATAATAAAAATTATCATGAAGAATGTGGGAAAAAGTAATATTTTGCCAGGAATGAAGGAAAGGCTATAACAGAATACAGGTAAGGGAAGAAAAGGGAGGATAAAAAGAAGGTTGTTTGGAAATAAGACTAAACAGAAAAGGAGATATAGAGAAAAATGCTACACTAGGGAAAGAAGGATTTGATGCTGAGCATGCAGTGAAGCCCTGAATGAGTCTTTTGGCACAGCGCTCACGATGGAGAGTCATGTACCCCTGTACCCTCATGTACCCACGAGGAGTCTTCGACTGGGCGGAGGAAATGGGCAACTTAATCCCCGGGGGACACAGTGCTGGGGCTCCGAGCACCAACCAAAGCATGCGAATCGCAGCACGCTGCTCACAAGTGCATTGAGTTTTAGGTGCTTCAACAAATCCAATGTTCAGGCTTTCATTAGGCATGAAAAATGGGTTTATATTTTTTCCTTTTCCTTTAATATGAGCACGTATGCACTATACACCGTGAAAATTAGTAGCAGAAATGTCTACATCTGTTAGTCCTGTTATGAACAGTTTGTGTAAAACTTTGAGAGAAACATGCAGATTTTGACAGCTAAGTTTGCGGTTGATTCCTTTTTCTGCCAGCGCCTAATTTATTCCTTTTGAAAATTACTTCTATTGTTTTCTATTGATATTGTTGTAGCTGCAAGCTTTAAGTGTCATCTAGGTTTTCTTGTGCAATCAGAAATCATATTTTATATGTTAATTTTACCCTTCATTGTTTGCTCTGTGGTTTGTTTTTAATCATCATCTTTTACAGAAGCTCGTGGAGGATCCTAGAAACCATTATCCCTCTGTGATTCTACTATGTAATGAACAATATTTGTAACACAATATTTTCCTTAAATCCAGGGATATTATTATCATATGTATTTTCAAAGACTACTAGAGTGCCTTCATGTAACTGAATTAAATATAGTTTAATTAAATTAAAGTAAATTAAATTACTCATTAGCAGTAATAACGTTAAGCTTCAGAATGCATTTGAATTGGGAAAAGGATTTGAATACCTGGCTTAACAGCTCTTGTGTGGTACAAAATTAATTAGCATTATACATATCTTAGCTCCTTTCAAGACATGCACAGATGGGATAACAAAACTAGAAAGATAAGGAGCTCTGAAAACCTCTTTTTTAATTTACTAATTAAAAGAAGGTATTTGCTATTGTGAGCAACCAAACTAAAACAAGATTAGTTATTGAAGAAAAAAATGTACCAATCCTACAGAAGTATTAAGGATGAATCATAACTTATCTGACAACATTATTTTACTTGAGGTCAAATTATTTTCATTGTAATGAAAGTAGAAAAAGAAAGGGCATTATTCCTAATCTCAGTGAAAGTCTCATTTCCAAAGCAATTAATTTATGTGATTAAAATGAAAGAGGAGAAAGAAATGTGCAAAAAGTAGATTTCTTTCTAATTTGATCTATTTCCTTAAGGTATAGTTTCACCTGTCATCTTGTTAAAATCATGATCAGAGTTATCTTTCTCTTCTGAAAATAATGACTTCCAAATTTATAGACTGCTGGCCATAGTGTTGCTTTATATAGAATTTTTATTTTATTTTGCAACAACATGAACAAAAATTGCTGGTGATTCTGATGGGCAGTTTTATCTGATGCCAAATGTAGAGAAAAGATGAACTACTCCGTGAGATTATTCAACAAGCCATGACAGAATATAATACAAAAAAAAAGGGATCCTATAAAAAACTGATGAAAACTGTTTCTTTTTAGAGATTTTTTTCTTTTTTCTTTTACTTTCTTTCCTTCTTTATTTATTTTTTTTTATTTTTAATAATGGGACATTAAAAACAGCCAGAGTTCAGATTGTCTTAGAGAAACTGAAGGAAAAACATCTGTCTCTTGGATAGAAGGTATTTAGGGCTTGGGCCAGTGCTACCTGGGGAGGCCTCTTGCCATGCCTGGAGCAGCACAATAAACCAACCCCGCTCAAACAAAGCTCTGCATGGGTAAGAGTGGGCATTAAAGACCACCCATCACTAACACTGTTATTTGTTGCACCATTTTCTATTTAGTGGAAGAATATTATGCCCACTTAAAAGACTCCATAAAACCAATGAAGTGATCTTAGTATATTTGGTCTTTGTCTAGGACCGTAGGTATATTTCTATGTATACAGAAATACTGATGCAGTGGGAACACAAATAAGCAAGTTGGTTTCAGGAATGCGTTTCTGTGACGGATATGCTTTCCCAGCTTAAGCTGGCCTGTACCTTACATGCAGCCCTGTTCAGTTGCCAACCACCAGTGATTTATCTAATCCTGACAGGCGCCACCATCCTGATTTCTTCTGCCACTTAGACTCAACATAACATTCCTGAAGGCTGCATCCGAAAGGGGAGGTAAGGCTAATACACTAGACAATGGGCCTCTGAAATGAAAGAATGACTACAAGTCAATCATCTTATCCTATAAATACGCGGACAGCCCGAGAGCCCTTTGAGCTCTCCTGACACGGCTGCGGCCTGCACAGCAGGATCTCCCCTTGAGCAGGGACGCCTCTCAAGGTTACTCCTYGAGRTTGAGAGAYYCCCCTTTCCACAACAGATTTGTGGTAAGTGAACATAGCGCGCTCTCTTTCTTTAACTTTACTTTGTAACTGTGCACAAGAACCCTTAGTCAGAAACTGCTGACCAGGTCTGGGACTAGGATTGGATCCAGCCGCACCCAGACTCCTCTCAGAAGGAGCCWGGAAAGCAAGGGGGTCCAATCTGAACCTCRTGACCCAACGGGAGGGTATCCCAAGATAATTGTGTATTATCTTGAGCCTCCATGCAGTGAATAATAAGTGACCTTGCCATAGAATCTTGTGAAATCATTGTCCATATTAATAAATCCTGTTATTAATTCTTTCATATGAGTGAAGTGCATTTTGTCACTCACCCCTGCCACCACTCGTTCTGTGACAGTGTCCTGGCAAAACCTGAATTGAATCTTTAGTGGCTGACATGAAGAAGCAAGCCAGTGGTGCTTTTGGAGATCACACAGGAAATCTTTACTATCAGTATCTTGGATATGAGATCACAAGACAGTAAATAGGATCTGCTAAACACACAAGTCACAGAAGTTGCCAGATCAAAGGCAAGAAGGTCTCCAGCAGCATCAAGAGATGTACCAAAGGCGTGAAGGATTCAGGGAACACTTTCAAAGCCTTGGGACTCCAAACAAACATGAAGATTTTGAAATGAAGGATTTGAAGGAAAACAGTTAATGGAGTAACAAAGTAAGGATGTCAAGCTGTGGCATACCAAGAAACTAGAAGTGCTTGACTGGAAAGGAGGGTATCTATACAGCTCATTCACTTCACAGAGATACTCAGAAACTTGGAACAATTACATTAATTCCTTAATTTTAAAGTAAGAAATTTTATTCAACAGTTCTAGATGCTGTAGTAGCAAGCTCTAAAATTCAGACTTCAGACTTTGGCTAAATACCTCCCCTCTTCCCCCAGCCCTGCAACTTCCTAGAGTTGCATTACACAAGCACCACTCTTGGACAGAAGTGCGGATCAATTACTCAGTGCCTTTAAGAAGAAAATTGGGGTTAGACTTCCTCAGCTCAGTCTTCTGTCGTTATTACTTTAGGTACTTGGAATGATGCTGTTTACTATTGCTCAGTGAAAAAATCAGCCTTTGAATTTGCAGGATTGGAAGTGAAAGTTTACCTTCTTTTCCCCCGTACATCCTCTCTGAATGAAAAAAAGCAGCACAACTGTCTCAAGTAACAGTGATTCTCAGTTATGTGCACAGAAACCCTTATTTCAGAACACACTTTGTATCACTGTAACACTGCAATACAGTAAACTGCTATTGATTAGTGACTAGTGGATTTTGTTTATTCCTACTGTATAAATGAAGCCACAAAACTGAAGGTAGATAATGTCAGCATGATGTCAATAAAAAAAAAAAAAAAAAAAAAGAAAAAGAAAAAAGGAAACACTACAAAACTTAAGTTATGCAAAAAAATCAGGAACTCTGAAATAAGAGTAATCTAAAATTAAGGAGACATATTTAGAGTATGATGGAGACTGGGTAGAAATAATGAGATTAATCAGTTGTGAACCCGAGTTTTGTCCATACTCATTTTTCTGATATATCACTGTGAGCAGTAGAACCCATGATCATTATAAAAACATCATATTTACATTATCTTCCCTAAAATTAATATATAAAAATACCAAAAATAACGTTTATTAGAGAAAAAGACAGAAAGGCAAGTAAGGAAAATAAACATGGACATTTCCTACAGGTCAGAATGACTGAGTTCTTAGGAAAAAAAGGAGACTTAAATGCATTCTTGCAGAAAGCTGTATACATCATCCTGCCTATCTGACAGTTCATGACCTGGGCAAGTATGTTCATGTTTCTCCTTTTCTTCCTCCTGAATTTTATTATGTCAGTGTATGACATGGGGACAGCATATCAGGCATGAATTTTGGTGTAAAAGAAGGTATGCTGGGGGAGCTCAGGATATAAAAATTTAAGGAGCTCTTAAGGGATTCATGATGGTTGTAAAATATGATTGCTAACTGTGTTACAGTGCCAGAACACTTATGCTACATTCTGATAGAAAAGAGACAGCATGGAACAAGATACTTCACAAAGTTAAGTCTGAATGACATTATACAACATATAATGAATACCATGTGGGAAATCTACAGTTAAAAAAAAAAAAAAAGAAAAGAAAATACAGAGAAAAAAAAAAAAAGCAAATGTAAAGGCTATAGAATCCTAAGCTAGTAAAAGAGACTACTCACTGAAAGATGAAGAGAGGATGGTAACTTTGTGGCTCCCAGACTTCACTGGATTTAGTTTCATTATAGATGTTGTCCCTGTAAAGACACTGAGAGCAGGTCAAGGAAAGAGTATCTCAATATTGCTCAGTCAGACTGCTCAATGAAAGCAACGGATGCCAGTAAGAGACAATAATAAAATAAGAGATTACAGAAATACCATTGAAACTGCAAGTAATGAATGCTAGAAAATCTGAATCCTGTCTTTGACTGCAGAATTTGAAAAAAAAAAAGAAAAAGAAAAAGAATATCTCCTTTTGACATATCTGTCAAAAGCTGTGTATATATTTTGTGTGTTTGCTGGTATTGCTATAAAAGACAAGGGCCCCTATCAGTTTGACCTATGTCATCAGACAGTGAAATGAAGGATAAGAAAATTCATTCTGTTGAATACAGTGCTGGGGCAGGAGGTCCCTCTTAGCCTACTTAAACCATCAGAGCTAACTCAGTGGAGGATTTGTACTGCACTGCAGATAGGTAGCAAAAGAGTGAGATGAGCTCTAGAACAAAAACAACCTTGTAATGCAAAAAAAGGAGGGAAAAAAGGCAGAGTGGGTATAGGAACAGAAAAAAAGTACATCTGTTATTAGGGGTATCCAGGGAACACATCCGCAGACAGGCATATTCTGCAATTATTGCCACATTAAGTGCTGACTTACCCCTCTGGGAGTCCCACTGCAATGAGCAAGTTGGCAGCAAAGTACCAAGCTCTGCAGTTGAGCACAGGAGCATCCTGACACCAATGACGCAAAGGAGAAAGGCAGAACCCTGGCTGAAAGCCAGAGATCACTTCAAGATCAAGTTGAGAGGAATGAAAAATAAAAACAAAGGTGTTAATGGCTTGTCATCAGGAAGCAGGGAAGGAAAGGGATAGTGCGCTAAACTGAATGGGTACCCACCTCCAGCGCAAGCAGCAGTGCACAGGGAAGATGCCGATTCTCAGGGCTGTGTGACAAATTCATGCAGCCTGAAAGAGACTGTGGGGACAAACAGGTCAAACTCTAGAGCTGAGATAAAACCGGTGTGAATAGTCAACAGCAAGTCTGTAGTTTGCCTGTGATTCTGCACAGTTCCCAGGAGAGGAACATGACAAGAAATCCGTTTCTTGTGGTAGGTTAAAGGAACTTGGCCTGAGGCTTTCCCAGAAAGCGAGTGGCCCACATAGAGCTCTGCTTCTGCTGCATCCCTGGCCCAGCAGTACATGTACATTTTATAAATAAATGAAGAGTGGTAGGAAAATATCCTTATTCTGAGTGACTAATTTCTTTCTAAATGGAAATAATTTTGAAAGGCTTCAACTCTCAGCTCTTGCTGCTATAAAAATATCAACAATATACTGTGCATGCTAACTATTTCTATGCTGTTTTTCTTCCTTAGGGAATAAATGTTACCATTATAGTTAAAATTCTCTCCGAGCACATATTTGTAGTTTTTCAGATTGTTTCACAAAATATCCTGCTTTGTTTACAAAGTTTTAATGAATACAGATGAATTGGAAGCTCAAAATTGTTTCTTTTTTTGGTTGAAGTTTTACCTATGGCTGTTATTGATGAGGCAATATGCATAAGCAGAGCAATATGCAGCAGTCATTACCCAGAACGGAGGCAATTACAAGTCTTTTCAACTCCAGGAGAACTCCTAGCAATATTTTACACCGAAGAACTTATTCTTTTCAGTCTCTCTACTGAAATGTGCTTGCTGCTTGTGCCTTTTTGGTTTTGTTTTGAAATATAGACTACTCTTCCACTCTTGAGTCCTCCTTCTCCCTTCACTCCCCTTTATCATGTGCCAAGTAAGTGCCAAGTAAGAGGCCTTTTGCAAGGGCACATGGATTCACCTGCAGTGGAGTCCTGCGCTTAGGTAAATCAAACTGCCTAATGCTTTAATGCTGTGAATTTTAAGAGCAAAGTGGACCTTCAAGTCACTCTTTTACAATATTTTTTGTTTATTTCCTTGTGCTGAAAACATATCTTGTGATATTCTTTTGTTTAAATTATTATTTGTTGTAATAGTTGTGGGGATATGGGCATCTTTATTTAGAACAGTTTCCCTATTAAGCTCATGTAGATGATTATCTCTTTTTGAAATCTTATTAAAAAAAAAAAAAAAAAAAGCCTGAGTTTTAATTTGCTACTTTGAAAGTGATGATGCCACAAGTGAAGTGAAGAGAACTCACAAAAGATATAAATGACAAACAAACAAGCAAACAAATTCCCCTCCTTCCTGGAATATATGAAGAGAAAAAACCCAGATAAATACTGATATGTGTATCATTGGTATACCTGTATATTGAACTATACAATACAATTATACAATATTGCACATTGTATATTATTGCTATACAAGCAATATATGGCTTAGAAAGGATAAGAGAAAATAAAAACTACAATCCTAGGGAAAGGTTAAAATTAATTTTATAGGCTTTACAGTAATAATTTATTATTGTAATAACTGTTTTAATAATGGCAAAGCTCTGCTCAGAACCGTGCAACGTCATAGCTGTTATCTTTCTCTCTCCAGTCTCATCACTTCTGCGCTTTTAAGGAAAGCAGATACTGGAACCAGTATCTACCGGACAGATCTGCAAGAAGAGCTACAGTGTAATTTTAGAGCAGGTAGTCACTTGAAAACACCAGAGTCCTGCAACCTCGAGGCAAAGTAGGTATTCATCACCGGTGAATGCTATCTCCCTCTCACTGCTGCCAGCAGAAGCATCCTTCCACTGGATTTTTATCTATGCTGGATGAAGCTTCATTTTTTTCAAGTTCCCTTTTAGCTTATTGTATTTCTGAAATCCTGTCTTTTTCTGTTACTGTGCCTTTCCTCCTTTAGGCCAAAAAGTTGTCTCTCTATCATTTTCCATGGTATGATTTTTTTTTAAAATGTGAAAGTACTATATAATTCCTGTGATCTGAAACCATTTTCTCTTGTAACTCTGCTACTTTTCTTCATCAGTTCATTTCAAATCCCAGCTGGAGAGATTTCTGTTCTTCCTCACCTATTATTTTTATTTTCTCCCTCTGTTACTATTTATTTCCAGGGCTGTTATTAATGCTGCAAAGCGTTTGGGAATAAAGTTTCTGTACAAAGGTAATATAAAGTTGTATTGCATTTTGACTGCTATATTTTTATTTGCCTCATGTGAAGGGGTAAATGGGAATGCTGAACTAACTTGCTGTACATTTATTATTTCATACAGTTCTCATATTGGCTTTCATCTATCTCACATCTAAATTAAACAGTCTCAGTCTTTCTATTCATAGAGGTCACTTCAAGACTTCAAAAATTGTTGCCTGTTTTAAAACACCTTTGTTATCACTACGATGTTTTTGAGCATGTATGGTCAAAATAGGGCAAGAGGAACAACAGCTAACAGAATTTCCAATATTATTTGGCATCTTCCCTTACATTTAAATGTTAAAGAAACAGGAATTTTTAAGACCCTTGGAAAACCTGAAGTCAAGTAGAGTAGTGCATCATGATTACATTTTGTCTTGTAAAAAGAAAACATTCAGCTTATTTTCAAAATATAGATAAACATTTTCCAGGAACAAACAAAACAAAATAAAACAAAAAACTCAAAACACAAACCTTCTTCTAAACAAAAATGAAAGATTATCTGACAAAAAATACCTAGGAATTCATATTAGCTTTGCTGTATTGCTTCAGCGCAAAATGGTTTAAGGAAAAGTCAAATGATGAAATGTGAACATTTTCAAACTAAAACTTTTGAATTTGCATCTCAAAATGAAATATTTTATTTACTAGCTAATGGAAAAGTAATTGTAAATCGGTTAAATAACCCCTAAGTAATTAACATGTGGGGATTTCAAATGAAACACTGCATTCAACTAGAAGCAAAATTATTTTTGATTTCTTTCAATCAAAACTAATCACTTATGCATGTCACTTTTTCTAGTGCCACAACAAAGCTGAAAAAATATATGCCACGATAAGCATTTTTCAAAGCCAGACTTCAATGCAATAGCAAAAGAACTCAAAGAACAGAGTAACCTGGAAGTGGCCATTCATACACAGCCTTCTCTGCAACTTGCTTTGACTTGTTGCAATCTCTTCAGATTGTTAAATGCCTACTTGGCACTTAGAACATTTTAGAACATTTTGTGAGACATAGGTTATATAGGTAATACCACTTGTTTCAATTGATGTGCTCTTTCTTTTTGCCTCTTGCAAAAAAAGTCTCCAGCAAATGAAGACACTACTGATTTTAACTCAGATGTTAATAACCTGTGTGGAGGCCCTCAGTTCTGTACTTGTTCACAGTTACTAGTTCTGAGTGCATTTACCCATCATTTTTTTACAGTCTGTCCCCTCTGGCAGAGTTTGAACACCCACTTCTGCATTATGCATTATGGYTAATGTGCATTTCGGGCCTGAGACTCCAAAGCATAATGCGCCGTTTAGATGTGAGCAGGATCCGTGGCAAACTGTTGCTCATCAGCAAAGATGGGATCAGGGGAGTGAAGGATGGAGGATCCAACATGAAGGGGGGAGGTAGGCAACTCTGTCCAGAAATGGAGTCATTCGAACTTCCTCCTACTTCCTAGGCATCTACAGACAAAACTAAGCTATATTTTCACCCATGTAAGTCCCTTAAAGTTTTCATTTTCCATAGGCTAGATTAACTCTTCCTCTGCCTGCCCTGAGTGAATGGGGTGAAATTATGATTTAGCATCCCCTAAATATGACAATTTAAACCTATATTTATCAGCTACAAAGAAAAATGCTCCAATAACCAAGGTATAATCTAGGAAGATGGAGAAAACAGAGAGGACTCTCGACAATTTGTTTGGTGGCTACAGCATTTTGCAAAATACATACATATACCATATATGCATATATATATATCTCTACCTTTGTGGCACTAATTCCAACTTCAGAATGAAAAACAAAGTACAACACTAGAAATTCATCTAAAAAATAATATGCAACTCAATTTATATTCACTTTGGATTATCCCTATCTTCTTTCTGTAAGCTGCAAGCTATTGCACCCTCCTATTGTTGGCCTCACATTTATACTGGTTTTAGAATCAATAAATTTATCATTTACTGAATGCTCATCGGGAGTATTTCTATCCGCAATTCATACAGGATTACATTGTTAGTGTGATTAAATGGGTAAAATTAGCCAAGGGAAACATCAAAGAGGGAACAAGGGGAAAAAACATCACTGCACAGGTTTGTAAAACTAGGTTTGTAAAACTTGAATTAGAAAAAGTCATTTATAGAATGTGATTTGCTACTCTACTTCTAGCACTAATATTTTGTCTAATACAACTTTTGATGAAAAAAGCCCTATCAGAATGAAACTGGACTATTGCAAAATGATTTATCTACACCTCCTGAGAACACAAATTCTTGAGTAGTGCCCAGGTTTCATCTGTGGAAGTATTAACAGAGTACCAAATACATCATAAAAGGTAGGTGTTGGTAAAGCCTGCCTTCCTTGCAGCAAGTGCTTCTGTTAAGAAGTCAAGATATTCAGAATATCAACTGTTCCCTTCAGAAGGGATTGTCTCTTGTGCTCCAGCTTTTAGAATGTCAAAAGAGTCAATTTATATGCCAGGCTGTTATGAAATAAAAAAAAAAATGAGATATAAGTAAAAGAAAAACTATGAAAAAGTCATTTTGAAAGGAATAAAGTTTGGAAAGTTTCTGTCACTAAAATGAATAAAAAACTAGACTTCATATTAAACAGGATGTATACATAATCATAATGTATACAGTATTTAACACGTTTTCTAGATTTTCTTCTCCTCCATTTAATGTAAATACATCTCTAAATTCACATTTCTATCACTGTAAGAAAGGTAATCTAAGGGAATATTATTGTACTCGCCAGAAAGACTTTCATTTCTGTTCCCTTTCTGATGACTGTGACCCATATGAGGGACTCAGTGTCATCATCCTATATGGTATGTCAGGAAGTAGTTGATTTGCTCTATTTCCTATTGCATCAGATTGTATGTTAATAGATGCAAAATGTTCATGAAAGCACTTATTTAACCTAAGTTAATAGCATTTCTCCTTTTCCCTTTCTCATCAACTTGGTAGAATGTTCCTATTCACAATCTGTATGGGAATATTTAAGAAAAAGGAAGTTAAAGCATGCACAACCAGTTTAAATTTAGATTTTTTTTTGTCTCTTTCAGACTTTCTGAATTCACATTATGTTTTTCAAATGATTTGCGGTGAAATGTCTTTCTGAAAGTCCAAAATTGCTAGGCTGGAAGCAAATTTGAATTTTTTTTTTCTTTTTAAATCGATAGGACAAGTCGTATGGCATGTCCAGTATCAATAAAGCTTCTCTACATTGTTCTGCCAGTGGTCTCTGCCCTGACCTACAGAAAGTACATCCTTCCTTTTAGATTGAACTGTAACTCACTGTCACTCCGTCTTCATTCTTTCAATTGTTCCAAGCAGATACTGTCAAGTGAGACTTGTGTCATGTCTGATAATGGATTATTAACTAATACATCTAAAGTAACCTATGCTGCTTATGAAAGCATGTGTATCTGTGAGTATTTAGGAATTTATTGCCTTATTTTAGTTATTTATATTTATTTAGTCATTATTTTTTAAAAAAGAAATATCTGTAGAAAAAAATTAAATTTAACTTTATTAAATGATACATCTCTATACAGAGCTGCACGCATATGTTCTAAGAGCAAAAGCCAATAATACTTCACATTTTTGATGCAATGCTACACTATACAGTGAGTTTTTCAGATGTTTTTATTTAGACATATACTTAAGTACCATCAAAATCAACAGAATTAAACCATACAACAGTATCATAAAAAAAAACCACTTTTTTTTTTATGGTTGTTGGAATTTGGATATAGTTTTACACTGAGGGAGCAAAAATCATTCATGATTTACATAATAAAATATGTTCATATAATTATAGAATTATATTCTATAATCCCAAAATATTTTAGAATTATTGCCCAGTAGATAACTCCAGTAAGGAAATATTGAATATTAAGTTTTTACAGTTAATTAACTAAGAAGGGAGTTGATAGACAGCTTTCAGTGTTGTCTCATGAGACTCCAACTTCCAGAGAGAAGATAGTTTAACAATTTTCACAGATTTTCCCTTTACCTGCCCCCCATATGAGTTTTTTGCCTCTTCCTTTGTGCCATGAAAATTTGTTGGTTGTAACACATCTTCCCATCACCAGCATGTTTATATTAAAAACAAAAGTAAGAACCTTTTATAAAGAGAAAAAAAAGAAGGAATGTTAAAACATATCCCAAATAATATCCAAAATAAAAGGTTCCTTGTGGTTTGGAGGCATGTCTTCTATCATTCCTAAGTGAGCATTAGATCCTCACAGTAAGTGTCAATCCCTCATAACAGGTGTCAGACACCTAAAATTGAACAATCCACACTACAGAATACAGCACAGTAGAATAAAGATGACCATTAAGATTAGAAATTGTGCCTGAAAATCAGACTGGACTGTAGCTGAAAAGAGGATAAAAGAGAAAAACTATAATACTCACTCTAAGAACACAGACTGTGGAAACTGAGTAAACTTGAAGAGTTGAGTTGCTCAAGAGGAATGTGAAAAATATAAAACAAGAGCTAAATCTCAAAGCTAAAAAAGAACCTGTCATTATATATATGGAGAAGTATTCCAGGACTGAACAACAGATTAGATAAAAGAGGAATGGAGAAAGTTGAGGAGCAACACAAAAATGAAGTGCCAGAAGTGAGTAGCTAGAGGTATAAATGTGAGAAAATGGAGACATTGGTTTAACTGAGAAGACTGATGGATGAAGAGACAAATGCTTAGAGAGTGGTGGCTGATTTGAAAGCAGAGAACGAACAGTTGAAGGAAATGCAGCAGAATTTCAACTTGCTTTTAAACCTATATTGAAATAAGTAGTCTAGACAGAGCTAGAGTCACTGTAGCCTTCAGTCACCAGCAGTGTGAGGAGATAATACAGATGCTTAAAAGTAGCAGTTCTGGACTAAGGACGGATTGATTTGTGCTGTATTACAAACAGATGAAGAAAAATGTTACTCCTACATTACTATTATGAAAGGAGTGCTATCACAAAGATTAAATGTGTAAAACTCTTTGTTTCCAGGTACTTCTCAAGAAGTTATAAATCTAATTCTGATCTACAGTATGTTTGCAACAGGATATTGGCCAACCCTACTTTCCTGAGGAAAGGATCTTCAGACTCAAATTCTGAAGGTGATGAGAAGTGAACGCAGCTGTTTGTCACTATAAATCCCTGGAAAATTAGATTAATGCATATATGCCTTGGAGGATATATCAGGTCTCAGTTTCAATGGGCATGACTCATTCTGCAAACCAAAATGTCAGATAAAATTATTTATTTTGCATGTTGCAGGTAGTACAACTAAGTAGCAGAGGAGATAAAGCAACAAAACAGAGTATTGCCAAGTTAATATGGCCCGTGGCTACAGTCTTTGTCCTATATGGTATCAAAATCATATCACAGATGTATACCAGGAGAGGTATCTTTCTGGAAAAGAGTCCCCTTAAGAAAACAATCACCTCATCAGGCAGTAATAGAGGGAAACAGAGGCAGATCTATGTGCGAAATACTTCAGGTTATCAAGTCAAATACACTAGAACAAAGGGAAGAGAGCAACATCTCCATGTTGCTCACCTAAAGTACAGGGTGGCACATTAAAATGGAAGGGACAACATGGAACAAGGATATTGCATCCTGAACAGTAGGCTGGTGGAATACAGGAAAAAGATCATCCTATGTAGAAATAGTTTTTTTTTAGTAGCATTTTTCAAGACATGAAAAACTTTCAGAAATCTTGAAAAATATATTTATAAAAGAGAAATCAAACACTGAAATTGAAGGCATTTCTTTGCCCATGCCTATACACATGTACTCAAAGGTGAAACAGATGGTTTGTATTTGGCAGAGCTAATACAATAGCTCCTCTGGAGGTATCACACATGGCTGCTTCTTTGGGCAGAATGTGAGATGGAGGACAATTTTTCTGCATTCTTGCCCTCTAGATTTAATGATAAGCTAAGCAAATTCCTCAGCCTAGAACTTGCAAACTGATATGAAAATATTATCAGGATTTTCTGGAAAGCTTAACCAAGTGTGGCATAGTAACAAGAGGGGGCATTAGAAGTATTTTAAAAATAGCTTTCTGATACTACTGTAGGGCAGGCAATGACAGGAAATGATGTTTTAATGACACGCAGCGTAGTGATAGATTTAGTTAATTTTCAGGCCTAGCTAGAAGCCCTCCAGGCTATTACAGCTCTAGTCAATCATGCAATTTGTTATTATCAAAAAGACTGGAATGGCGATTCTGTCAAAAGACGTCCCAGAGAATGCTGTATGCAGCAAATAGCAAGAGATTTGGCAACTCACAAGCAGAATTATGTATTTACACAGTCTGTGTAAAGCTAGAGGGCTAATTCAAAAAGCAGTCCAGATTCCCTCCCAGAGGCCATCTCAGCAATTACTGAAGTGTTAGTTGACTCTGAGGAAGAGGAAATAATTTGCAAATGCAATTCAATAACTCACCAACATAGTGGGTTATGAAAGTGGGTTATAAAAGGCAGTTGTCTTATAGAGATTAATAAAGACTGTTACGTTTGAACGAAGTACCTGGTTGTTTGCTTTGGTGCTGGCATGCTACTCTGGGCCCATAGCAGCCATTGCAAGTGGGACTAAGTTGTCTTCTGTAACAAACATAAAACCAGCAGATTTTCACCTGAAGGGAGGAGAATCGGTACAATTTGCCTTCATCCTTAGGGAATTCCTGTGGGTTCCTGCAGCAGTAAAGAAAGCTTTTGTTTAACACCATTCATGGTTACCAATAGCTCAGATACTTTTTGAAAGTTTTCAGGTATTAGCCAATTTCCAATTCCAATTAATTGCAGCCTGTTTATCTAAACTTGACATCCAGTTTCAAACTGATGCTGTTGTTTCTCACTTCAGTGTCTACTACTGTTCCTGGAATGTCACACATTCCTGCAAAACTTCTGCCTTCCTGCCTGCCTGAGGTGACTGTGTTATAGCAAAGGTAAAATGAGTCTGAGAAATCATTTAAATCTCCTCACAGGGGTTTTGTGAGCTTTAGTTAATTAATATTTGTAGAGTACCCTGCAATCTTCAGATGACTAGGTACTACAAGATATTGGCTATGTTGTTAATTATGATGATGATTATTATTATGTGGTTCCAAGCCCTACAGAGTTAGGGGATGTTACTCAAGAAGACAACAATAATTTCCTATACCTTAACTCCTCAGAGTAAGATTTAGCTACATTTTCTTTCCCCAGGACACTTTCTAACACCATGATTAATTTAGCTACTTCTCTTTACAATCTGATATTCAATGCATGGATTGATTAAACCTATCTACGACAATATAAAGAGAAGTGTTGAGAGAGAGACAGAAAAACAAAATGTATGCTATTATGTTATATTGCCACTGACCCATTTGCATCAGTGCTAGTCAACAGCCACAAAATTTGATGATAATTGTAAACTTTCACTTTACTAGAGACTTTCATCATCTTTTCCTTTCTTTTCCTTTCATTATTACAGAAAACTATTGGAAATGGTTGGTACAGAAATAATAAAAGATAACAAGCAAATTTCAGTGCACATTTAAATATTTTATATCTCCTGCCAAATTCTCTTCTATAAGTTTTAATTGATTTTGAGGCATGTTTTTCTGTGAGGGTCAGAAATTGAAATTCAATGTTGCAAATTAAAAACTCCATTTAATTAATAGGATAAGAAAATTATGGTACCTTCCAATTTATAGAAGTCACATTTTTATATAGCTTTTTCTTTTTCTTCTTTTCATTTTTTCTGTAACATCTTCTACAGGTTTTGCAGTGGGATTACTGTTCAACAGCATTCTGCAAAGATGTCTGTGTTGTAATGGCATGTCTCAGTCCCATAAAACTCCTCTAAATCTGAATGAGTGTATTTTACATTAGATGTTCAGTATCTAGGATGTATTAGTTTGACAAGTTTCAGACACTTTACTGAGGCCATTAAACACCTTAAGGTGTTAATTTTATTTTACCCAGGATACTGGCTGCCTGAACTTCACCTTTAAATATGCACAGAGGTGCTTAGGTCCAGGAACAATCAAGTCCTTAATCATCCTATAAATGACTGCGGAGAAAGAGTCTTAGGTCATTATTCGGCCATACTTCTTTCCTTCCCAGCAGAAAGCTGGCAAAAGTAAGCATTAATTTCAGTGATGTGGTGGACAACTTTTTATTTTTGTCATTGTTTCCTATACCAAATAATTGCTGCTCACAAAAGACAAGCAACTCTGGTAACAAGAATCCTTGCTCTGTGGCAGACAGTGGTGGCCATTAATTAGCACATTTTTACTGATACTGCAGAACTAAAACGGTGTCTTTCTTTTTCATAAGGGAGAGGGTCCAACATCTTGGTCAGCATCATCATCAGTTAACTTTTGTTATCAGCAGCATTATTTGGATAAATTCCTATAAAATTTGCTCGATTACAAACCCTTCTTCCACACAGATCTTCTGTTTCTCTTGTCTGTGGGGTACACTGAAACAGTCCCTTGGCTTCCTTCTGAAATGTTTGAAAGTACTTTCATCTTCATATGTTTTCATATGCTACTTCCCTCCACCCATGTCCAGGTTGGTACTTCTGTCTCTAAGCCACGAGGCTCAAACATGCAAGTGTTTCCCACCGTGATCTGGATTGCCTTGCTGTCATGGTCGTGTGTTGGGCTGAGAGACAGGATCTTTGGTAGACAAAAGCACACAGGAAGGACAGGGAGAGCATATTAGCATTAGGTTAGATATTGGGATAAATTTCTACAATGAGAGACTGGTGAAGTACTGGAACAGACTGCCCAGGGAAGCGGTGGAGTCACCATCCCTGGTAGTGCTCAAGAAACTTGTGTATGAGGTGCTTAGGGACATGGTTTAGCAGGCAGGGTGGTGAAGGACATGTGGTTGGACTCGACAATCTTGAAGGTCTTTTCCAACCGTAATAATAATATTTCACTTCTCCATTTGCTTGCACAGTGAACACACATTTAAACCAGCAGGCACACTGGAGGGTGACATTATTTTAAAGTTGGTGGGAAGCCAAGAGCGTCTTCCCTGAACTACGTCCTTCCTTCTAATTCTAAACATTTCCAGGTTCCTGGGGTGTTATCATCTCCCAGAAGAGCAAAGGAAGACTTAACAGGTTTTAATGGCCTGAAATAGCACTGGACAGTTCAATGCTTAAGTAAAATAGGTTTTTCCTCTTATCCATCAGGTATTGAAAAAGAGGCATCAGATTCCTATGAAACTATTGAATATGCCTTTCTTATGAAGCCCTACAGTTCCACAAGTAAATCATGCTGGACTAAAGTCATTTTCATTTTTCTTCCATGAATCAAAAAGCTTCATGCTAACAGTACAAACATTTTTAAAAACGTCTTACTGTAGAATTGCATAGCAAAAACCAGCATGGTTCATGAGAAAAAATTCAGCTACATTAAAAGGACCAAAAATATATCACAAATTACATTTTCAAACTGATAGTCATATGGCTAGAAATAACATTAAAAATCTATTCATAAAGAGTAATAGGTCAGCAAAAGCCTGCTATTGTTATATACACTGTATGGATTATTCTGCCACATTTATTTGCTGCGAGAGATTGACTTCTCATGGCAAGTACTGTATATCTGTCATTTAAAAATTGAATAACTTGAACAGTTCTGGTGGAAATATAAAGACGCTTCCATATTCGAGCGAATATCATTTGGGAAATGGCATTAAGTCTTTAGGTAAAACACAGAGAGCCCAAATACTTGTTTAGAATGTATTTACAATGAAACATTCACCTTATCTTAACTATTTTCTATTCAAAACTCTTGTGTTATAAGAAAAGGAAAAAAACTTTCACTTTAACCTCCACTAAATAAGCAGTGTAACATAATTATTCAAAGAGATTTAAGAAAAGACACTTTGTATCTACTTAAATGGGAAAATAGGATCAATAATTTCATCTCTGCTTCAGTTTAATAAGCAAGTCATTGACTTTGCAGGAATTATAGCAGACGAGTAATCACAGATATACTTGTAGCATTCTCCAAGGCACATGCCAGTGAAGGAAAGATAAAAGTCTGCAACTGTATTTTCTGATTAGCACAAGGTACGATGCATTACAATCTGTTCACATAGCATAAATGAAACTTTAAATGGTTATTAAATTTTGTTGTTTTTTTTTTCTTTCCAAATGAAAGGAGGCAGTTAACTTGCTAAAGAGAGAAATGGTGCAGAGTAGCCTCCCCTTAGCGAGGAATATAGTGAGGAACGTGTTATCTTTCATGGACCAGAACCTATTTCAAAGGTCATCAGATATCAAAATACAAATGATAGTATATGACTGACGCATGTCTGAATACTTGCAGTAAGACCCCCAGTATTTTTTGTGTTCTTGTCATAAAAAAAACAAAAGGACTTTGAACTTGAGATCATTTTCAGCAAAAACAGAGATTGCGATATCGGCTTCAGACTTTACTGGGAAATGGTGAAGGGATGATGAAAAATAAGATAGAATTTATAAAGAATACAATGCTTTGAAATCTTGAAATTCATTTTAAAGTATCTTAAACTTAAATCCACTTCCAAGTGATTTACTAAGTAGTATCACATCTTGTCTTGTACTAGAAAGATAACTTTGCTTCTTATAAAGGTTTTATCAATTATATCTTTCAAAAATGTCAGACAGATGAGAGCTTAGTCTCATAAAACAGCTCCAAGACCTATCAAGTCTATGTAGAAATTGATTCTGTACTTTGGTGATATTGTATCTCCTGAAATGTTGGGTTACTTGCATCTGATAAGACGCTTCAAGACAAATCATTTCCAAATACTGAGCCTGATTTGGATAGGGTAAAGACTACTTAGTTTAATCCTCATTTCTGTATCTTTCTTTTCAGAAGCCTAACATACTTTAAGTCTAGACTTCAATAATTCAAGTAAAGAGTAAGTAACAAAATTCAATCCCCTCAAACAGGCTTTCTTCTGCAGTCCCTAACTGGCAATTTACTGCATATTTCAATAGTGCATGATTTTTCACAAATTTCATTAGTACACCATTGATTGCTCATTTTTCAGCTCTCAAAACAATTTAACATAGTCTCTTTCATGCAGAGAATAACATATTCATATTATTTGATTTTTGATGAAACCAAATGACCCTTTAAATTTGCAATAGGGTTCTTTAATTTTGCATGAGTTTCTTTACTGCTGTTCATTTAATTCTCTGTTTCCATTAACCATCTGCAAGCATTTGACTCTATGACAATTATTCAGCTGTGCCACATCATGACTGACATATTTTATAAACGTTTAAAAGAAAAAGAGAGCAAGAAAGAGAGGAAAAAAGCCCCACATTCAAACAAAAAAGTCACAGTTCAGAAGCCTGTATTTTCCATACAGCTGAGACATCTGAATAGTAATTATTGGTCCAATTGTAAATCCAGTCTAATTGCATTTTGTCTTCTTTTCTGATAAGCACTTCATGATGATGATGATTACTCTCACTAAAAGATGTTCACTTCATTGATGTTTCCCCACACCGAGAGCCAGAGGGCCCTGCAGATAAAAGTCTATGCAGACAAAACTGCTCTTTTCTGTTTCCAGAACAGAATTGGCCATGAATTTTCAAGGGAGAAAGAGCCCCCGCACACTCGAATGAAAAAGCAGCCCAGTTTAGATGTCTGTCATTTCCCAGCCTGCCCTCTGCGTGAGAGGACTTGGGCCACTGTTCATTAGAAACTGCTTTAATTAACAAACATAACCAGGAGGCCAAGCTGAGGTAATCAGTGCTGATGAATTAAGCCACTTTTCTGCACACACAAAAAACTGCTTTTCCTCCTATTTTTAAAGTCCTCAATTCAAGAGAATTTGAGCTACTGATCCACTGTTTTGGATCACTAAAATGTTTAGCTGTAATAATTTCTTCTTAACCTTTGCATATTTAGTGATGTGTTCCAGCAGAAATGCTAGGAAGACCAGTAGCAACACGAGTTGTTATGTTTGCATAAATCTCTGTATTTCAGAATCCAACTAAGTTAGACATCTGCAAGTTTAAATCAACAAACAAAAGCAAATGACTACAGTTTGAAGTCTCTTACACCTTTGGCTCTTTTATTTGAGTTTTAGAAGGATGGTGAAAGCTTTGACAGAACCACAGAAGTCATGCTGTCTGAAAGGCTATGCACCATTAGATATACCAAGAAATAGTGAATAATTAAGAGAGAGACTTTAAAAAATCAAGACAAATACTTTGCCATGTCCCTGATGATCAGCTTTTTTTTTTTTTTTTTTTTTGTTTTTGTTTTTGTTTTTGTTTTTTTGTTTTTTTTTGTTTCGGCACAAATGGATACAGGAAAAAAAAAATTTTGTGAAGACTCATTGCCCTACTTCCTTGCAAGAACCTGGACGAATTTCCTACAGTTCAAAAAAACATCAGGCACAGAACTGCACTTTTTATTATCCAGGGTGCACAGTTGAAATTATGGACAAGGACAAAGATGACAAATCAAAAATTTTGCCCTATTTCCTGGGGGAGAAAACAGAGAACTTCAGGAGATCTCCTTAGTGCTGGGCAAAAATAAATTGATTAGCGAATTTAATAGATTAGTAAAATGATTAGATGAAAATTAGGTGAAATTTGGATGCCATCCACACTGAAGATATCTGAAGATGAGGGAGGTTCTGCAGTAACATTTTTTGCCTTCCTCTACTGCACAGTTGTTCATCATTTCTTCCATTGGATTGAATTGGAAAAGTCCCGATAATGCACCATGTAAGTTCCTGATACTGAATTACAAAAGTGGTATGAAAGAGATTATATCTTTTCTTCAGGGCTATATTATTATTGGAAAATTCAAATCTCTCTGACAATTCTTGCATATCTAAACCTTTCTATAGGAAACAGGTGAGTTATGTTGGTCCCAGAGAGAGACTACAATCAAAATATGTGCCCAAGTCATATGCTGAGAGTTCTTTAGAAGCAGAATATCAAGCTTTCCCAGAAGACTGAGGAATTTAAATAATTTTTCCATTTTTAAATCCTGTTTATTTAAGTATTTTTCTTTTAAAAATGTAGAATGTATGTCATTTTCTTCATGGCCCATTAAAACCAGCAGCATTTTTCTTACCTCTCATTTCACTATGACAGCAAGGTTTCCCTACCTTATTTTTTTTCTTTTATCTTCTTATATGTTTGCTTTTCTTTAGAATGAGAATTATAATAAAACCCCACCAAAAGTACAAACAGGAAGGAGTTCAATTCTGAACTGTATCTCCAAATCATTTCAGTCTTATTAGTTTTATCCTCCCTAGTGGTAAAAATACAATGAAATATGATAGAGATATGATATGAATCCCTGTCAGTTTACATCCTCTGTATATTATGGAACCAGTATGTTGTTGGAGCTCATGCTGAAAGAGTACTAAGCAATATATTTGCTCTTGTATGCGTTAGCGTGTATTTCAGGCAGGTGAAAATAAAAATCTTCAGTCATCCCCTGCTCAATGCTTCTATTTAGCTGATGACCATTTACTTACTTAAAAAGCCTTTTTCCAGAGATCAATACAATAGCAGTCCAGAACTATGTGTAGTGAATAGCTTTTAGTTTTCCATAATTACCTGATTATGTCATAGTTTTTACCTGAAAGATGAATCAATGGGGAAGATTACAACTTGGATTACCTCACTATGCTCTCTGCCATTGCCTCCTCCATAGCATGATAGGCTATAATAAAAGCACTAACTCCATTAATTTTCACTTATAAATTACATATCTACTTTTTTCTTTTCTTTTTGGAAAAAAAAAAAGGGAAAAGGGTGGCCACCTCAATGTCTTATGGCAGTTAAAATAGAAAAGATAGTCAATTGCTGGTTCAGAGGCTGTAAATTTTGGTTGGTAACTGAAAGGCACGATACCAAGCTCACTAACATCACACAGAACAGTGTTTCATTTCACTTTTTTTTTAAGTTTATAATATTTTTAACTGTAAAAAACATCAGAGTTGGATGTGACATACCTTCTTATGGCTAAATATAAGAAGTGGCTTAACGTCTGAGGATAATCTTCAGAAAACCTAGTCTTCTTATTTCTTACTTTTCTTAAAAGGAAGTACTCCTTTTACTCTCTTTTCTTAAAAGAGTACTTTTCCTTACTCTTCATTCCACCTTTCTAGCTCATCCTCGTAGGTGACGGCTTTGGAGCGGAGGCTCGCGCCGTGAGACCTGCCCGGGAGGAGCTAAACCGGCGGCCCCAAGCCGCGTAGTGCAGCGCACGCACCCGAGCAGGGCGAGCGAGGCACCCCCAGCCCCAGGCGGCCCAGGCGCAGCGGGGGCGCAGTCGGCAGGGCAAGGCGGCCCGAGCCCCCGCCTATAAGAGCCGCCCCCAGGGAGCGCGAGCGACCAGGAGCGCGGCGAATAGGGCGTGGCGCGGCAGTTCGCGCAGGCAGGGCGGGCGGGCAGCGAGCAGTTCCTCGGCGCACCCACCATGGTAATCACCCGCCGGAGGGCTGCGTTAGCACCCGCTAAGGAGTTCGGCACCCAGACTGAGCGGCTGCTCCAGCATGCAGCCGTCCAGGTGTCGGGCTGCAAGGAGTGCYGCAGCCTGRCGCTTCMGATGGACGRCCTGGRGGAGCACACCTGTGTGCGGTGCGAGCAGGTGGAGGACCTGCTCCACATGGTAGCTAAGCTAAAAGACGAGGTGGAAAATTTAAGGRARAWCTCTAGGWCAGAGAGGGAGAAGCGGGGGCAGGCACCAGGGAGGGCTCAGCAGCAGCGACAGGTTGGTACAGGCTCCAACCCCAG
>NW_020455588.1:4504771-4586358 GCF_003342845.1 Nothoprocta perdicaria
TCCCAGGTTCAGGGAACAGAGGGACCGATTGCTAGGCCCGACCCTCTCTCAAGAGAGGTCTGTTGTCTTCCTGGGGCCCGGATTAGGGATGTCACCAGACGACTTCCCAGACTGGTCCGACCCACGGACTATCATCCCTTGAGAGATGGGATGGGTGCAGAGGAGGCGGCAACGCGTAACCTGAGAGCAATTAAAAGAGACTTTAGGGAGTTGGGGCGGACGATCAGGGACACACGTGTGCAGGTCATCTTCTGTTCCATACTTCCCAGTGCGGCTGGCAATACAGAGAGAAATCATAGGGTACAGTCCATTAACGTGTGGCTCCGTGACTGGTGTCATCGCCATAACCTTGGCTTCTTTGGTAACAGGAAGTCTTACATGGCACCAGGCATGATGGCACCCAATGGGGTCCATCTTTCTCAAAGAGGGAAGAGGGCCCTGGGTCAGGAGCTAGCTGGGCTCATCAAGAGGGCTTTAAACTAGATTCGAGGGGGGAGGGGGGTATCCGTGGGGTGGCAAATGAGATGCTGCCTGATGGCCCGTCACATCATCCACAGCAATCTAGAGCTGTGGCCTGTGAAGGGTCCTCTAGGACTGAAGAGGCCATAGGGCAAAATAGGAGAACTTCTGTGAGCCCGCCCAGTCAGGCTGCAGCTGTCCCGACAAGGAGGAGAGGCACATTGGGAGCCCCTCTCAAATGCCTCTACATAAACGCGTGCAGCATGGGGAATAAACAAGAGGAGCTGGAGATGCATGTGCGGCTACAGGGCCATGATCTCATTGCGATTACTGAGACATGGTGGGACAGCTCCCATGACTGGAATGTGGCCATGGAGGGCTATAGGCTTTTCAGGAGGGACAGGGCAGGAAGGCGAGGTGGTGGAGTTGCTCTTTATGTGAGGGAGCAACTGGAATGCATAGAGCTCAGCATAGGGGAGGATGGAACACAAGTAGAGACCCTGTGGGTGAGGATAAAGGGGCAGGCCAGCAGGGGCGACACGGTGGTGGGAGTTTACTACAGGCCTCCTGACCAGGACGAGGAAGTAGACGAAGCCTTCTATGGGCAGCTGCGGGAAGCCTCCCGATCACAGGCCCTGGTCCTCCTGGGGGACTTCAACCACCCTGATATCTGCTGGGAAAACCACATAGCCAGGAAAAGACAGTCCAGGAGGTTCCTGCAGAACATTGCGGATAACTTCTTGATACAGGTGGGTGAGGAGCCAACAAGGGGAGGGGCGCTGCTAGACCTGATACTAACAAACAGACATGGTCTAGTGAGAGATGTGGGGGTTGGGGGCAGTCTGGGCTGCAGCGACCATGAGATGTTGGAATTCACGGTCCTGCGTGGAGGAAGTGGGGCGAGAAGTAGGATAACTACCCTGGACTTCAAGAGAGCCAACTTCGACCTCTTCAGGGAGCTCCTTGGAGCAGTCCCCTGGGTCAGGGTCCTAGAAGGAAAGGGGGTCCAGGAGAGCTGGCTGATATTCAAGCGCCACTTCCTCCAAGCTCAGGATCGGTGTATTCCCACCAGAAAGAAGCCAAGTAAGCGGGGCAGGAGACCTGTATGGATCGGCAAGGAATTGCTGGGCAAATTGAACGAGAAAAAAAGAGTGTACAGCTTGTGGAAGAAGGGACAGGCCACGTGGGAAGAATATAGGCGCATCGTCAGAGAATGCAGATGCGAAATGAGGAAGGCCAAAGCCCGGGTGGAATTAGAGTTGGCGAGGCTTGTCAGGGACAACAGGAAGGGTTTCTATAAGTATGTCAATAGCAAGAGGAAGACGAGGGAAAATGTTAGTGCACTGCTGAATGGGGAAGGGGGTCTTGGTGACTGAGGATACAGAGAAGGCAGAGTTACTAAATGCCTTCTTTGCTTCTGTCTTTACTGCTAAGGCGACCCCCCATGAACTGCAGGGCTCMAATRGAAGAGAYATAAATGGGCWARAGGAAGACCTTCYGYGGGYTGAGAAGGATTGGGTTAGGGATCACTTAGGCAAACTGGCCACTCAAAAATCTATGGGCCCAGATGGGATGCACCCAAGAGTGATGAGGGAATTGGCTGAGGTTATTGCTCAGCCTCTCTCCATCATCTTTGAGAGGTCCTGGAGAGCAGGGGAGGTGCCCAAGGACTGGAAGAGAGCCAACATCACTCCAGTCTTCGAAAAGGGCAAGAGGGAGGAGCCGGGCAATTACAGGCCGGTCAGCCTCACCTCCGCCCTGGAAAGGTGATGGAGCAGTTCATCGTAGAGAGAATCTCCAGGCATATGAAGGAGAAGAAGGTGTTGAGGAGCAGTCAGCATGGATTCACCAAGGGGAAGTCATGTCTGATGAACCTCATAGCCTTCTATGATGGAATGACAGGCTGGCTGGACGAGGGGAGAGCCGTGGATGTTGTCTACCTTGACTTCAGCAAGGCTTTTGACACCGTCTCCCATAATATCCTCATACGGAAGCTCTGGGAGAGTGGACTAGACGAGTGCACGGTGCGGTGGATCGAGGGCTGGCTGGATGGCAGAGCTCAGAGGGTGGTGATAAATGGGGCTGAGTCCAGTTGGAGGCCTGTGGCCAGTGGTGTCCCCCAGGGGTCAGTACTGGGCCCAGTGCTGTTCAATTTGTTCATCAATGACCTGGACGAGGGCACGGAGCGCACCCTGAGCAAGTTTGCAGCTGACACCAAGCTGGGTGGAGTGGCCGACACTCCRGAGGGCTGTGCTGCCATYCAGAGGGACCTGGACRGGCTGGAGAGTTGGGCAGAGAGGAACCTCMTGAGGTTCAACAAGGACAAGTGCAGGGTCCTRYACCTGGGGAGGAATAACCTCAGGCATCAGGACAGATTAGGGGTCGACCTGCTGGAAAGCAGCTCCACGGAGAGGGACCTGGGAGTCCTGGTTGACACTAAGTTAACCATGAGTCAGCAGCGTGCCCTCGTGGCCAAGAAGGCAAATGGGATCCTGGCCTGCATCAGGAGGAGTGTTGCCAGCAGGTCAAGGGAGGTGATTCTGCCCCTGTACTCAGCTCTGGTGAGGCTGCACCTGGAGTACTGTGTTCAGTTCTGGGCTCCCCAGTATAAAAGGGACGTGGAGCTTCTCGAGAGGGTCCAGAGAAGAGCAACCAGGATGATTAAGGGAATGGAACATCTCTCGTATGAGGAGAGGCTGAGTGAGCTGGGCCTGTTTTCTCTGGAGAAGAGAAGGCTCAGAGGGGATCTGATTAATATGTATAAGTTCAGGAAGGGAGGAAGGGGACAGGCTGTTTTCACCGGTGGCCAGCGATAGGACGAGGGGTAATTGCCATAAGCTGGAGCACAGGAAGTTCCGTCTCCAGGGGAGGAGCAACTTCTTTCCTGTGAGGGTGACAGAGCAGTGGAACAGGCTGCCCAGGGGGGTTGTGGAGTCTCCTTCTCTGGAGGTCTTCCAAACCCGCCTGGATGCCACTCTGTGCCACATGCTCTAGGTGTGCCTGCTTGAGCAGGAAGGTTGGACTAGATGATCTCTTGGAGGAGGTCCCTTCCAACCTTGAATATTCTGTGATTCTGTGATTCTTAAATAACTATTCTTTTTCCTAGGATTCTTAGTTTTTGAAATTTTCCACCACTGGAAAAAAATTGTCTGTTTGGTCCTTTCTTTTAAATTGCTGAATTTGCAAAGTCTACTCTTACAAATTCAGAATAAAAGCTATTACTCAACAGTAGTTGTATTAAGTGAAGTTTTTACTGGATCTGTGTAAATTTAAAGAAGGGTAAAGTATTTTGTAATCAATATACTTTATGTTATTTAGTAAGAGGATTTGCTATTAAGGCTGCCTCTATAAATGATTTACTAAGTAATAAAAGAGCTTGGAAACTGCTCGTACTGCATCGCAGCACGTATAAAACTGTACTTATAAAGGTTTTAAAAAACTTTTAAACAGAGTTAATTGCTCTGAATTAATATTTTTTAGAAGCAATCAGTCCTTCTCAAGTATCCTGTATTTGTGATGTCCCTGTCAACTGATTCACTTTATACTTGTTGATAAAGGCATTCATTTTAGGACATGGCTAGGAAAACCACCCTCATGTTCTAAGAAATGGAAAGCATGGAAATTATATATTAAGTATTTTATAAATGCCACATTTACTTTTGCATAAAGTTTTAAAACCAAATTTTGACCTCTGTTTCTCTGCAACTCAAGGAATCAACGAAATGACCTTGGAGTCTTTTTTTTTTTTTTTTTTTTTTTAGGAAGTAAAGATGATGTAGTGACTGACTCTGCTTTGTGGTTTGCACATGAAGTAGCACTATGAAAGAAAAGAGAAGAGCTTCAAGTATTTAAAATTTACAAGACATGAAAGTCTCAAATGTCATTCCCTGAAATGTCTGAATGCTTACCCAAATCTTTTGAAACTTAAGAACAGCTAGAAAAGTCTAGAGGAAAGTTTTCTAAGACTTATGATTCTGACTGAGATACAAATGCTTCTCTGTTTTTCCTCCACCATTCTTATCCATACACTCATCTAAACACACTTTCCTCCTGAACTTTACCTGTCAGGTAAAATCATTCAAAATAAAGCAAGCCAGTAACTAGGAGACAGTTGAAACCTCATGAAAGGCTTCACTTACAGTTTTACATAGAGTTTCTTATCAGGACTTGATCTCTCCAAGCAAGAGCTCCTTTTATAGCCAGCTCAGCAAGAATTATGCAACCTGGTTATAGAAAGATGATCAGTGATACAATGCATACACTTATTCTGATCATTTGATCAAGTGATATTATATTAGATCTTGCAGTAATATGACACTTGTCATGGCAACAGAGAAGCTGTAACAACACTAACTTGAAGAATAAATTTAATTAGGTTAACCAAAATACCTGAGAAAGTCTACCAATTATTTGCTGCAACAAGTACTGTGAAGAGATGCTGCAAAGTCTGATTCTTGGTTCTATCCAGGGCATAACAGACAGCTTATGTTCTACTGCAGACTCTTCTTAGGGCTTCTTCTGAAGTCCGTAGACAGAGAGATGCAGAGTAATCAACCAACTTTTAAAACCCCAGTTTTGAATAAATACCATGATTTAAGAGAGTATAATTGCATGCTGGGTGTGGGTAGTACATTTTGTAAACAAGTGCTCTTGAACTCTTTGTGCTTCATGGAGTAAGTTAAACAGTAAAAATATTATGTCTCAACTATTTTAGTACTTACTTTGTGGGAAGAAGCACTGTGGGTGAAAAAAATCATGAAAGAAATGGTTAAGTAAATTATTTTTTCCATCTTATTGGTTTGGGCCAAATTTTCCTTTGAACTTAATGGGCATCACATCTCGCATTTGTTCTTTTGAACATTTGTTCCTTCTTAAGTAAGACTGGGAAAATTTGTTTCATCAAATCATGTCTCACTAATTTCTTCAGAAAAAGTCTTTCTAAAGACCTAGCTCATCTTTCATGTAATTCAAAACAATTTTTGAATTATTTTTATGTGAGTCACTCAAATCCTCCTTCACTGAGGTACTGCAACTGAATTCAAGTAGTACCAGTTGGTGCCAAATGCTAACTTGACTCTAGGGGCTTAGTCCATCACATTCTGGTAATATCACATATCAAAAGAAACTGTGGGAAAGTATGAAGCAATAACTGAATTTCTTTTTAACATTATTCCATTTGTTTTGCTCATTATTTTTCCTGACATTACTGCAACTTGGTTTACATTAGCTTTATGTAATCTGTAATGCCAAAACTTTGGTTAGGCCCTAATTTTTCTCTAAACTTCTCCTTTTCAAGAAATTCTTCCACATAATCTGCCATAGATGTTTGTGTGCTTAAACAAGTAAAGCTTTCAAGTAAATGAAAACAATCTCTTATAAACAGGTTGTATGCAGCTGCTTTCAAGAAGACCAGCTTTTTCACTTCTGCTTCTTCAGCTAAGCATAGGGAAAATGTTGACTGTAATCCTGCTGCCTGCCCTGCACCCCGCTGCGGACTCCCCAACTCTACCATCTCATGGTCACTGCAATCAAGGCGGCTTCTGACTTTGACATCTCCAAAGAGTTCTTCTTTCGTTGTAAGTCATTATCTTCACTCATAAAGGATGCAAAACCGATCAAAATAAATTAAAAAAAAAAAAAAGAAGAAAAGAACACTAAACAAACTGGCATATAAGAAGCTTTAGAAAGGTGGAGAGCAAGGAGTAAAAGGCCTGGAACAGGTAGCTTTTTGTTGTATTTGTTTGTAGAACAGTCCATGCCATTTTCTGTGAAGGCACTCGAGTTTGGGGATTGTGAAAGGAAGAATGAAAGAAGACTAAAAAAATGTCCAGACCAACAAATAGAGAAGAAAGATTTGCTGTCTCCCATAAAACAATCCTTATTGTCCCTGATTATGGTATATAGATTTCTTTTTGCTTCCACATATGATCTAAAGGTCTATATCCAACTCCCAGCTTTTCTCAGTTTTCTTACATAACTAAATTATACTAATATTAAACTTCTCTGTGTTACAGTTTCTTGTTTTCCTACATAGTAACACACATTATCATATGCTATAATTATTTTAAAATTAATTATACTAGAATAGGTTGTTGTGTTACCTAAGCACTTGTTACAAACATTGCGTACAAAAATATTTCTGCTCGGAACTTAGATAGATGCTATTATTTAAACATATTTTTAGATTAGTAATGTTATTGGAACTTGTTTGCTTTCACGAGATACCGCATAAACAGTGATTCTGATCTGGTTTATTTTTCAATACCTCTAGATTTCAAGGGAAATATGCTTTCTGTCAAAGTAAGATCATTTCTGCCTCTTTTCCCGATATAAAAATGAGCTGATTCCCAAAGGAGAAAACGTCCTCCAATTGGCAGAAGTATTACCTGCCTCTAAACCTACCTTTTCTACCTCCTCCTTTTGATTACTTTCTAAATTGACTATTGTTTTTACTCACATAAATAAGATGACATTGCCATATGAAAAAATACAGATGTTATTGCAATTGATTATTTTTCATTTTCTGTTATTAAAGTTTGAATGTGTATGTATCTAAGCTGCAAAATATGTTCTTCTCAAAATATGATTTGTAAATACTACAACTTAGGACTCGTTTCTCTGACTGAATATTGTTTGGGTCAGGCTCTGAGGATTTTAGTTATTCGATATACCTGGATTAGAAAGGGTAAGTGGTTGGTATAGGAAATCATTTGTAAGTTTTAAATATGTGAGTGAAAGTACTAAAACCAGCATGGATGTGTGGAGGTTTAAAATTAAACTGCTTTGCAAAACTGAGCTATGCTGTTTCTAGAAACAGTATATGACTTTTAACAAATTAGAGAAAATAGTATATTAATATTTAGTCTAGAGGAACTCAAACTAGATCAAAATCCAATACATGCGAGATAACCCTACCTAATGCTTATATTTCTGAAAGAATGTCACTTGGAACAAAAAATTCCACTATGTCTTTGTAATTCTCTTGTCAGAGAGTGTGTGTGATGAAATATAGTGATCTTCTGAATTCTCTTGCAGTCTTTATATTTTGTATATAAAGTGAAAGAAGGAACTGCCATAGATTTCAATAACTTTCAGAACCAATCTTCCACTGTCTGAACAAACTGTCAGGCTGATAGGCATTGAATAAGCATGTTTACCTGTGATTTTACACAGGAAAAGGTATCATTTTAAAGGAAAATGAGGATGCATGAGTCATGAAAAGCATTATTACTGTTCAAACACTGTGTCATAGGAATAGATCATCAAACTGGCAAGTTATTTTCTGCCTTTCAGATTGAAGAAAGGATGTGATTTTCTATTATGAACAGCAAAGACTACATCATACTTAGGGAAGTGTCATGGCCAAGAAATCAATCAAGACATTTAGACTAATCTTGTTATTTTGAAGCAAGTATAGGTTGTTTTCTTCCATGAGAAAAAGACACTGCCTGCTTCATAAGACAGCATTCTAAGGTAGAATTAAAGATTTAAAAATTACTGTGCACATTCTCTCCATTGTCATATAAATGGCACCTGCTAGCTATACACACTGGGAACACACAGAGATCACTCCTTCACTAGCAAATAATATGAAATTAGCTAATGCAGCCAACAGTTACAGTCTTTTGTTCCCCTCACCTAGCTACATATGGCTCATCGCAAGATCCCAAGGAAAAAATATATATTTTAAAAGATATTTGAGCTCTTAATTTTAGTTAGATTGTAACTAAATTGTTAGTGTGTGCCTATGCCACTTGAGATTTAGTTTAAAAGTAAAATATATCCAAAACAGTGCAAAGACTTCCAAAAGGACTTTTCTGTGTTTTGAAGGCCAGAATAAAAATCCTTTGTGTCTAATTATCAATCTTACAAAGTTTCTGAACGGTGCCTAAAAAAAGAGTAGGTAAACTGGGTCTCTTGGGAAAAATAAAAACCCAAAGTGGTAGCTGCATAAGATCCACCAATAATGCCGATAAGGAGCATCACATAAAATGATTAGTTATAAATTCTGCCCTACTAGTTTCTTTAGCACTTCAGAAAAGTCTTGTGTTCCCTTTTTAATCCTTAAGACTTTTTATTCAAAGAAATAGCAGAGTTCAATCTTTCCTCTTAAAATACAGCTAGGGGAGATAGGTAATGGTGCATTCTTTTAAGAAAGAGCCAAGTGGTTAGAACTCTTTTTGTTTTCCCTGTTTTTTTTTTTTTTTTTTCCCCTCTAGAGAGGGAACAGCTAGAGAATATGAATTAAACAAGCGACTAGAATCTACTATATACATTGGACTCATGCATGAGTATTGCTATATGGTAAGGATAGCAAAAAGGGAGTGAAGAGTCATGCTGCACATTGTCCCAAAAGCATGTGTGATGGAAGTACATTTTGCTTTTTTTCAGATATTCATAGAGGGTTGGTATTGTCCTGAAACCAAATGTCTCCCGGAGCTCCAGTTTATGGGTTCTAGTTTCATATCGTGCCCCTCAAGGGATGCCTCTAAGAGTCACAGTTCAGCCTTTGGAATATTGTCCTATGTACAAGTGCATACACACACACACCAACACACACACAAACATTTCGCCATTCAAAAGAATCAAAGCCTCAGCCGTATTAGAAACATTATCTAACATTTCTCATACATTACTGTGTATAAATGAGGGCTGGGACAACATTCTGTGGAATCTTTTACTAGCGCATGTGATCTTATTCTTAGGCATCTTCTTGTGTGCCTGTCACTGTGATAAAACAAGGAGACAAAAGAAAACACGGACTGCTGCGTACAGAAGATGAAAATAACTGTGCAGGATCAAATAACGACATTAGTTCTCATCAAAGCTTTTTAATGCTATGAAACAAGAAAATACATATTTTATGAAACAAAAAATACATATTTTTATTTTAAAAGAAATCAGAAAAGTAAAACTCTTATATTTCTGGAAGCTTTACCCAAATTTCACAGTTAAAATATTATTTCTTTTTTGAATGAAATGTTATTGGCAATAATCATAATTCTGCTTTCTGTCCTTTCATTCTTTAAAATAATCATGCAGTAAAGCTCCTAGTTCATTAACACTAGCAAAGCCTGCAGCATGGAAAACTTAAAAATATTTTGAAACAAATCCGTATTACAGTATTTCAAATGTGCTTTTTGTTTCTACTGCTAGTGCTTTTTGTTTCTACTGCTAAGTATTTTGTCAGGAATTCCACTACCTCTTAAAAATTTCAATTAGTATTTTTTTGTTTCTGGCAATTTATTAGAGATCTGCTTACAAGAAATGAATGTGAGGTATCAAAGGCTGAAATTCTGCTGCCAAAGTCCTGACAGCTCAGCATATTTTTTCTATATGTTCTACATGTATATATCTTCATTCCTTCCAAAATTCTGTTTGGTGAATGCTATTATGAGTGCAACCATGCAATTTTGATAGCAACCCTTCTGCACTTTTTGCTTTTGCATTGTTTCTTGGAATCTTGGGCTAAAATATTTGAGAGGGATAATAAGAGTTAAGAGTTATTCATGAAAACAGAGATATGGATCCTTAGGCAACCTAAATTTTACTTCCAACTGTGGCTAGGCTGAGAACAGTTATAAACTTGGGAAATAAGCTCTATGAGATTTATCCAACAGCAAACATACACACACTGAAGCCTTTGAGAAACTTTAGCATTTAATACCTGAAAAGACCTAACGTTTAATATGTCTGTGTTTACACAGACATGCAGAAACTACCTCCATATACTCACCAAGGACTAATTTACTTATGATGTCCTCTTTCTGAAATGTCCTTCAAATTTACTCTGGGGGAGGTCCAAATGGGTTCTGAAGCTCAGCTTTGAGGATACCCTGAGCTTTAGGCATTTCTCCAAGGGCTTCTGATAGGGGGAAACTGGAAATACTGGCCCAGGTACTTAGCTGATTTATGTGGTCAGTCCTGGGCAGGCAACTGCCTAATTCCTGAAAGAAATCTGCAGCAGGTATCATTCTTCCTTGTAGGGAATTTCCCTGCTTTTTAAATCTCTACTCTTTAAATGATTTCTTTCAACAGAGATCAGCACTGTCTCTCCTAATACTCTTTATTTTTTTTTTCCGTATGGTTTCTTGATGGTAGTCAGAACAATATATAGTATTCTGGTATCTGCTCCTCCAATATGACATATTCATCTTTTTACCTAACTACTATAACCATTTTAACAAAAGATCAAAATGTTAGTATGTAGACTAAGCCATTACACAGGGTGTATATACTGAGCAGAGTATATATTCATTTTGACCTCCTCATTTTCACTGCCAAAGAGTTTCAAGATATAGGCCTATGTTACATAGGCGTGGGCACCCTGTTTTAAAGTATAAAATTTTACACGTGACTATATCAGATTACATTTTGTTTGAATGAGCCCAAATTATAACCATACACATTAATCAGAGATACGTGTTAAAATTCCAAAGGCATTTGCAAGGCCTGGGTCTACCTTGATGAGCTTTGGTGCTTTCTTTAAAGTCAAACTATGAATTTCTGGTGATTATTTGTGTTCAGTTCATATGTAAATATATGTCTTTTAACTCAGTGACTTTGACTCTGGATCCTTTTCTTGCTGCAATTGCAGCCCAACTTGTTGACTGCAGCCTGTATGTACAATACCACATAACCTGCACCACTTCAAATGGGTACACAATGAACATGCACACGTACATAGATATGTATGCACAATTAGCATTAATATGCCTATGTATATAAGTATCTTTATAGAAGGCATTCCTTTTAACCCTAAGGCTAAATAGGAAATACTTTCTTTTTTTTTTTTTTCCCCACCAAGCAACACTTCAGATGGCAAAAATAATAAGCACAGGAGATCACTGGTTAATTTGTATTCACTAACAGGCGCTAAGGTGTCCACCTGGGCTCAGAGACAGGAAACACTGCAGAGATTCCTGCCACTCCCGCTCTGCTTCATACTTCCCAAGATGCTGGTGGGGCCGCCCATGTGGCGAGGAGGGAGCAGCACGTGTGCCATGTACTCATGGCCTGCTGCCCTTGTGTGTGCCCGAAAAGACCTGAAACTCTGGAAAATTCAGTAAGCCCTCCCCGTAGAACCAAGCCATCAAGAGGGATAGTATGGTCCAAACACCTAATAGATGGGACAAATGCAGGATGGGACAAGGACAGGTCCCCCAGTGGGGTGCAGCAGGACCGGCCAGGCTGTCTTGTGCCCCGCACAGGTTATGGTCTGGGTAAGTAAATAACTAGGAAACAACAGCTTCGGTCAGTCCGTAGATAGTCGATAGTGCTGTAGAGAGGGGATTTCTCTTTTTTTTCTTTTTTTTTTTTTTTTTAATACTGCCAAATGAGTTCATAAGATAAAGTTTCTCTCCAGGGAAACTGTCCTATAAATATGAGAGGTGACCATGAACCGTGAGGTGACGTATTTTATTCAAGATTGTCCACCAGGCTGAGCATACATCTTTGAAAAGACATGTCTCACACGTTTTCATTGAAAATATTACTGTCCTGCATTAGGCCATGATAGCTGTGAAATATAGGTAGTTGGAAGTTACTTAAAGCTTTATAGTCTGCACTGCCTCAGGTCCCTGTACTTGACTGAAATGAGCACATTACCTTTTTGTATAATTACAAATTACACAAATTACACAGGATTTATAAAGTTTTTTAAAAGCCCCTTTGATTTGTGGCTGTATTATAATTATTTTCATGTTACATCATTCAGTCTCATTTAAAACAAAAAGGAAAAATAATAATGGAAAATGTATAAATCTACTGATATGTCTTAAAGCTTCAGAAGAATTTGCCACCTTCACACATCTACCATGCTGTTACCTGTAGTTTGACAGAAGAGACTGCACAGGTCAGGCTCTCCTCCTCCTCCATCTCTCTTTTCTCCTTCTCCTCTTCCTCCTCACTGGTTTTAGTTGATGAAGATGTTTGCCTGGAGCTGGAACTGTGTGTACTACTGGTGTACGGCTCTGCTCAGGGCTTCTGAAAAACTGAAAATGATGTACCATAGATATGTCATTTTTGGAAGTATTTTTATACCTAAGTCCATGTGAGCAACTTGACTCCAGTTTGGAGCATTTTCTCCATCTCCCTTCTTAAAATCTCTATTTTCATTCTTCTCTTTTTATTTTTCCCCTTCTTTTAAATCTATGATCTAATGAATACACTCTGGCACAGAGGTGACCAAAATAACCCTGAAGCTTCTGAGAAGCTTTAATTGTTAATCTGAAAACATCAACTCTCACAAATAGTTTGCGGCAGCTCTATAAAATAATTCAGTGTAATGAAGGACAAACCACTGGCCAAGCGGAATCGTGTTCCCCTGAGCCTTGGAAGGCATCACTGTGATTTAGTTTAGCTGCTAATTGCTAACAAAAAACGTATTGATTGGAAAAGTTGCTGATATAGTGCTGACCTTTGTGATTGTCAGCTTTTAACCCAATTTATATGTTTGACCATTGCTTTTGAATTCTGAAGTACTTCCTATGATAAATCTTTTTTTGCATTTTGTTTTTATTTAATAAAAATATTGCCAGATAGTAAGTACAAGTTAGGAATCTGGTTTTAATTTCCCTTTGTGGGTGATTAACTATTCACATCTTAGCTCTTTTTATGTATATAATTAACATTTCTGTTCTTTGTTTTTTTTGATCTGCAGTTGATACTATAGTCTGTAAAGATAATTTATTTCATTTTGCTTGACTATCAAAGCAAAATTCAAGGCACAATTGTTTGTTGCAATATGCTGATTAGAATTCAGTAAGCAGTTTGTACAGAGAAGATCATGGAAATATTACTGTTTTGGCTTTTTTTTTTCTGTTTGAAAAAAATAGCCAACATATATTGTACATATTCAACATAGCTTGGCAATATCAGGAAATGTCACCGTGTAAAAACCAAAAGATCAATTAAGCAATAAATAGAGGTTTGCTTCATTGGGATTTAAGCTTCAGATTCAAAAATATATATGTGCATCTTTGATTAGAGGTCATTCATGCTGAAAATAATTTTTTACTGGTTTATTTAATTATCTTGTAATGCATTCCATACCTTTCCTAAAACATTTTATGATGAAGGAGATCCTTCCTCATGACCAACTTTAAAGAGTGTTTCAAAACCTCTATGGTATCATTATATTAAGATATAGAGAATAGTCCACAGAGTTGGGAACTATTTTCAGATTCTGGGTTAAGAAGTTTATCTTACATATATGTCTCCCATCTCCATGGATACCAAAATCTCCTACTAAGACCAGAATTTAACTGTAGACAGCAACAGCATGGTCTAATTTCTGATATCTTCACTGAATAGTCCCTTCCTCTGAAATAATTGCCTTACCAATAATGAGGCTGTTTGTGTAATAAATTGTTTCTCAGTATGAAAAAAAGGTATTAGATTATTGCTGAATCTAACCAAACATTGTATCCATCTGAAATTGCAAAGGAACTTAGGCATGCATGTTGTTAATATTGAAACTGGAATCTGTCAAGAATGCTAAAATTAAACATGGATTTTATAGAGAATTCCACAACATGTTGATGGATAAAGTGTCTTCCCAAATTATATTAACTATATTCTCTGCAGGCACAAATTAATGTGTACAGACAAATGTGCTCAAATTATGTAAAGTCTATCATCAGTCATATATAATAGAGTGACTTGTATACGTATTTGCAAAATTTTCATATAGAAATGTGCAAGGAAATGCATAGAAGGCTAGTGATTTTATTCTGGTTATACTAAGTTTCTATTGAAAAACAGACCTCTAGAATTACAAAACCTATGAAATAACATCCTAAATCAAGTAGTTTAGAACAGTAACAGTAGAATTGACTTTCTTAAGGAATTTCTTCAACATTTCCTTGACTGGGACTATTTCAAGATCATTCATCAGCTTTGATAGAAAGGTTGAGTTTCTACCAGAAAATTTATGAAACTTTCATGGAAACTTCTTTGTGAAAGAATTTGCAATCTTTCATGTATTTGCTCCCATAAAAAGGACTTCTATCCATTCTCCTGAAGTCGAAGGGGTTCTATGTCAACAAATTAATGACCGCATTTATATTTCAGCATACCTCAGTTATGCTATTCCTTTTAGTTTTCTTTACTTTTTTTAGGGGGCCTACCCTAAAACCAAAGAAGAAAAGATGAGAGAAAGGTGCTTTACTTCATGTTACCATGTCACTATGGTAAATTATGTTTATAACAGACTGATTGTAACAGATATGATATTAATTATACATATAATTATATCCATATACAGCTCAATATCAGCAAATGGTCGTATGAGAAGATTAGCTCCTGTATTCATTGTCTCCCTTAATGCCTCTTTTTTATGTTTTTTTTGAATAATCTTGCATAAAAATGCCTGTAATCACCCATCTTCTTTCTGGCAGGACTTCTATATAAGCTGAAGTGCAATATTTATTCCACAGAACACTGTGCTGCAAAGTCAGCTGCACCAAAAGCTTTTTGATTCAGACTGTAGCACAGGAATGTGTTTTCCTAAATACATCTACTTGAATTAATCCATCTTCCTTTGGGAAGCCAGTTGTCACAAAGATGGAAATAATGCATGTCTGGAAATAATATGTTTCTGAATAACTGTAGGACAACCGAAGGCTGAGAGTTAGGCTCACCTCTTCAAAAGGCAGGTGATTATACCTTTTAGATGTTTAGCGTTTTTGCTACAAAGATCATACAGATGTAACAGGCTTCTGTAAGCCTGTTGATGACTAATAAATAGAATAATCCAGGAAGATAAAGTTTCAAAGAATAAAGCTGAAGTTAAAATTGTAGTTCTCATAATCCTTTATTGATTCTGCATTTTCTAGTCTTCAATTAAAGGATGCTGGAAATGCAGGTCAGGTTTCTGGCCACTGCGATGGCATTATCCCTTATGAGTGTTTTGTTCTCCATAGGCTTCCCTGCAAATAACTTAGAGGCCAATCACATATCTTTCCAAGGGAAAAAATCACCAGAAAAAGAAGCAAGCAAACAAAAAGAGGTGCAATCAGCTTAGTAGAGTGTAAAGTGTCAGTAAAGCAGTAAAAACCACAAGTGCATCTTATTTTTTTCCTTGCAGCTAACTTATAAAAAGCAGCTTAAATAAATAGTACTGAATTTCAACTTACTTTGTTTAACTGCTACAAGAAAGGACTGTTTCTTACAGGAATAAATACATTTTTTTCCTTCTTTGCTTTTGATGATAAGTTTTCATAAATTTGAAATAAAATAACAGTGCAAACTGCAGCACCCTACAGTGTATTTTACAGGACATAAATATGACAAAGCTACCTTATTTTAGAGTTTTAATAGTAATTTACTGTCAAGAGTACATATTCTTTTGAATCCAGTTTTGGGAATGAGTTATTGCTTAGCTGAGATCTGCTTTTATAAATCTTGTCATGGTATATTCCCACATCCACTGTAAAATGCCTGAGATTGAGGGAAAAAAAAAGAATAAATTAATATTGGGTTGCTTAGTCATTTGTTCATGATAAAGTCTAATCATGTTTGTTCCCATTACTTGATCCTTCATATAAATTTGATCTTTATCTGACCTTGAAACTCAAGACTGTTGGGAAAAGTTGACAGTATATAGACTGGGAAAAGTTGACAGTATATAGACTTGAAAACCATTAAATTAAAAAAAAAAAAAAGAAGTGCAGGATATGGACCATATTTCAGTAACATACAAGATTATTTGGCTCTTGTAGATAATAAAATATTTAGAAAATATTGCTCTCTATATAAAAATGTATATTTTTGCTAGATGTTTAAAAACATAGGACAGCATTTATCTAATTCTTTAAGAAATTAATCTTTTTTTCTCACAAATAATTTAAATTTTATGTTGATAATGACATTTTATATTTCTTGTATTTAATTTGTATAAATAGCTGAATATGTAAGAAAGAAATTAGGAAAACATCTCTTTAAAAGATCTTTTGGAATTCTAGTTCATAGTTTCCTACATGTGAAACATTCCAAAGGGACATGGCCAAAAATAATCCCTGCATGGAAAGCAAAATTTCGACTCCCTTCTCTTCACTTTTCAAAGTTAGGGATAAAGTATAGGGTTCTGATCCAGAAAAGTTTTAAAAGAACCTGTGGGTATAGGTGAGTGTTGATCAGTAATTTGCTTCATAATTCAATTCCCATTTCCCATCTCTCATCGGAGGGAATGCTGAGAACTGCTATAAGCACAAAGGGTAGTTCAGTAGGTCCATTGGACTATTTTTCTCGGGGAGAACCTGACTTGGCTTTGTTCAGAGACATAACTGCAATCAGAAGCATACAAAGGCTGACTTCATTCACACTGTGCCTTGAATTGACAGATTTTATTTCAGATTTCTAAAAACCTACTGTTTGGTCTGTTATAAATGAAAACATATTCTAATAACTTTATCTACCACCAAGATAATTTTATTTAGAATACATATCAGAATTGCTGTCAGCTTGATTTGGACAGGAAATTATGTACAAGAATGCAATGTAAATGTAACTCATCAATTTACTCTGTTACTGTAAACAATCAATTAAAAATAATCCCTGACTTCTGTAGACTTTGTTCACAGCTCAGTATTGACATCTACAATTTGTCAGGTTTCCTGTTTCACAACAAGATGAAAGCTCTATGACAGATGTAGTTCTTCTGGCTGTTTATCTAACCTGCTCTAAATTTAAACTTCTGTCTTTGCTAGGAAAAGCTGATGTAGCAAAAATGCTTACACAGCTTCCAAAAGGAAAGGCAAATTATCAATATACGATATGAAGGATTTGGGTTGGTATTTTAAAGTTGGTATTTCCTCCCAGTTAAAAACAGTAGCAAGAAATCCAAGATAAGTGCTTTAATTTCTGACTGAAATTTCTGAATTTCGACTGAACCAGTGTGAGAAAGAATGGCAGGGCAGCATTTGCTCATTGTGTAATAAATAGCATAAAGCATACCTGAACATAACTCCTCACCTCTAGGATGAGGGCAGTGGTTTTTCAGTAATTGAGTAATTTGACCAAAATGGGTTTGCTTTTGATAGAATGGCAGTGACTCACTTGCTTTCTGTCATAAGAATATTCCCCAAAGAGATCTCAAGCTGTAAGAGAAAAATCAGTCTTGGGGAATTTCAGAGGAGTTTATTCTAAACTCCATGGAAAAATATCCGTGTGTTATGGAAATTTTAAAATACAAATTACTGTAACTGGCTTCTTTACACTGACTCTACTTTAGAGGTATGGAAAAGAAGAAGGAGTAGGGCAAGAATATGTTGGCTAATTCTCATAAGATAGAAGGTTTTGTGAGAAACATGAACCTTGACAAAATTAGAGCAGCTGAAAAAAAGATCATTTTGGAAGACCTTCATGATCCATTCTTAAGGCTTTCAGGCTCTTAAATTAGTTTGCAGAACTGAAGCCCTCTTGTGGGATGGCCACCAGTGTATGGAAGGGCTGTACTCTTCACCTGAAAGACAATTTGTGTGCAAGTATGTGCAGGGACATGAAAAAAAAAGCCGACTGATTTACATTTCAACGTTCATTTTTCTGATTTCTTCTTTCAAAATGCAGCTGGCTTGCAATGGGATGTGTTTGACTTTTGGAAAGAAATACATTTTAAGAAGCAACATACTGTCCTTCAAAAAATCTTTCTGGCCAGTATAAGGCAGGTTTATGCCCTTAATTTCTGAATAAACAGCCAATAAAATGTGGGAATTTCACTGCCTCAAAAGACACAGGGGAAAAAACAGAAATTATTCTCAAAGGTTTTATTTCGTGTTCAAACAAAGGTGACATGAAGCACAGCTATGGCTGCAGAATCTCTCAAGCACACTTTCAGGTCCTCAATCAAATGAGCAAGAATTTGAAGGCTGTGCCTGACTCCCCTCTGTTTTTCAAGTGTGCATTCAGACTTACATAGGGGTTTCATATATTCCTCACCATGCACATCTAGATGTATAATAGCTTTTTTGCAACCTTGGGCTGTTCTCTGTGCCCTGACCACCTACACTGAGCAATAAGGGGACAAAATTGAAGAAGCTTTTTGGCTTTTATAGCTTATTGATTTTTATATTTTCTGATGTATTAGAGCAATTTTTCAAACGTATCCGCCTTACCTTGATATCTTGAGTGTGGAGAGAGGATTTCACATTTATTAGCTTTGCTTTGGTGAAAAAAAATACAGCAGTAGAAGTACTTCTGTGTTATCTCAGGGATATAAATGGTTTCGGTATAAAAAAAAAAATCAATTCTTGGAATAAAATTCAAAGCTTGTGTGCAAGTGTTACATAAAAAGCAGACAACAAGGAATCCACTTTTCCAAGTAGGTAACAAAGACGGTTTTAAAAAGTACAGTCCTGAATTGCAGTTGAACTCTCTGATACTCAATACTTTCCAAATAGGAAACTTCTATCTTAATGGAGAGCATATAATATGGTAAATACTTTTTTATTATCTCTGATCAACCGTGACAACATTAAAGAAGGAATGCAGCAGAAATGTCTTCTCCAATGGGAGTATTATTTTTTGCAGATCAGCAACAATAAAGTAAAGTATGAGTTCCCTTATAGTAAGAATTTTGTATTCATTAGATTATTTGAATTTTTAAGCACCATAAATAGAAAACTATCCTGCAATAAAAATATTCAGCAACTGATCCAGTCAAGGGAATACAACTATTCTATTGTCTTGTCAAGAACCCACTTTCTTTTTCCCCCGTAGTACTCATGAAGTGATGATTGGGATTGTGCAACGTTAATGATCTTTTTGCCTCATTTGTGTATCAGTTACATGATTTTGATCACCTCACGGTCACTTTGCAATAAAAACACTGTAGTATTGATTTCGTATTTCCCTTTCCATGTTACCTTTTAAAGTTTTCCAGTTTAAGCAAATGTCTTCTCTGTATGAAAAATAATGATTATGTGAGAAGTGTTACAGAAGGAGTGGGAAAAACAAATTTGCAATTTCCATATGAAAACTCATGGACTCTGTAGTATGTATTTTATCCCTAAAAAAGAACAAGATGCACTGTTGGGGCTGCTCTACCAGTATTTCTCTCTAGACAAATAAAATTGACCGAGATTTACTTAAAGTCTTGAAAAACTGTAGCAAACCATTTACAACTGTAATGACAGCAGAAGAGGAAAATGGGCACTTTTTATATCACCCTGTTAGCACATCAGCACATCTTTTTCTGATTAGTCTGCAACAGAGGTATGTAGCAAATTCCATTTATAAATGCCCCATATAGTACATCCTCATTGGAAGACTTCATTTTGAAAAGCACCGTATTCCATATCTTCCTTGTTATTCAAAATGAAGAAAGAAGCATGAAAATATTTTTCATGAATTCCAAAATCAAATTTTAAAGAATTAAAGCTTCAACTTTAGTTAGGAGAGAGACTTTATGTCAGAAGAGATATGTAATTGCATTGTTCCCCATTTTGTCAACTATTGGGCAAATGCCTGGGCAGCGATTGATACAGGCTTTAACTTCGCTTTCTTTCTTCAATAAGTTGATGCCTGTATTTGATTATATCTGAGTTCTTATAGATGGGCCTTAACAGTGAGTACCTAAAACGCAAACAGAAAAGAGATGAATTGTGTTAGAAATGGAGGTTGTGCAGATATGTGAATACTTCATTTGAAGGTCAGTATATGGATGTGTAATGTAGCATAATATTCTAGTTTCATGGTCTGTTCTTTATTGCTAGATTGATTATTATAGCTGTACAGAACATAAACATATTCACTTTTATTTCTTTTCAAATGTGCACATTATTAACTTTTCCATGTAGTGTGCACTCTGTCTTCTTATTTAAGGGTCAAGTAATATGGTAAGAGAGGTAGACATAAAACATCTGTGATAATATTTTGTCATATTTTCCTCTCCTTCCTCTTCCCCATTAATTTGCTGTATAAAAAAGCGAGAAGGATGTGAAAAAACTTTGGAACATGCTATTTCCATTATGCTCCAGTAGTCATGCTGCAAAAATGAAATAGGATTGCATACTTCATGAAGACAAGGTTTTCTTTTCCCTTTTTTTCTGAGGATCTATTAGAAGGACAAAGAACAAATGATACCATAGATAAGTTATTAGCAAAAGGTGAAAATTGCATATGAAGCATTTTGCTCCATTTATGAAGATATGATGTGAAATTTGAATTTTGGCATCTGTGAGGTCCAGTAGATAGAGCTGAAACTCTATATATGTTTATTCTTTGTCTTACTACTGTTTCATTTTATGACCCCAGATAAGTCACTCCTCTATATCTGCCTCACCTCCTCCTTACTGTGTTCCTTATTTCTACTGTCAGTTTTGGGGGGCAGAGATGCATTCTACGTACTGAGTCTGAGCATGGATTTGCTCTAATTTCTTTCCAGAAATTTTATTTTTTTCTGAGAGATCTTTAAGAGAAGAGATCTAAAGATTCTTAAGGAAAGATTAAAGTAAAAAGAAATGGTTTATATTTTACTATTTTTTAATTGCAAGCTACAATGTAAGTTTACATTGTTATTGGCAATGTTATGTTGTAACATTGTTACAACATTGTTATTACATTGTTGTAGCATCTCAGGGTATTTATTTATTTATTTATTTATTTTCTGTTTAGCCCATCTGGACTACAATAATTGGGGAAACAAACTTTAACAATGAATGAGGCCTCGAGAATTTATCAGGAAACCTCTCAGCTATGAATCACTAAAGCACCTTCGGTCTGGCAGGCAAAACAACTGAGTAAATTTATGATCTAACTTGATAGTTCATCTAGAATCCTTCTTTTATGCATCAAAGCATGAAGTACAGTTATCAATTTATGTTCACTTATTGCTTTTATGGAATAAAAGAATCTCTCATTCTGAATAAAGATAGGAAGAACAGTCAATATATCAGCCTATAATGAAAATAATTAAAGATTCACAGACCTGAGAAAGTTAAAATGGTAATTTTCAATTATGATTCAAAAAAGTCCATTCCCAATTGACTGCAACAGCTGGAGAAATTTGAATCAATCTGCCTTGAACTCTTATGGCTTTTCCTAAAATTAAAACTTATACAGAAGCCCGTACTTTTAAATTTATAGTCTTTGAGACTAGTCAAAGTATAGGGATTAAAATATTTGGAACATTTTAATTCCTATCCTAATTGAGCCCAAGACAGCAAAAGAAGAGAAAAGGAGGAGGAGAAGAAAGATAATAATTCAGGCAACTTGGTGATCACTTTCAAATTTGAGATAACAGATATTCTGACCTGTTTCATTGTTCATCTAGCATCTTTTAGTAATATTAGCATGTTCAGTTGTGCTAAAGTAAACTAATGGAATGTACAAACCAAAAGATAAATGCAGAATATACAGAAAACATTTTAAAAGCATATGGTGCTTGCTTGTAGCAAACTCATGTAGCCATTGGACTGATTTTAATTTCTGACTATATTTCTTCTCTTAAAAAAAAAAAAAAGTCATAAGAGAAAGAAATAAAATTCATTAAAAGTTGAAAAGACAGAAAAGAGAATGCGTATGGTTTTAATTATAGACCTTTATTCCAATTTATTATCAGGAAACTTTTGGAAGACAGTTCTGGGAAATAGCTTCTAAATGGTTGCTCTCCCTTCCTCCCACAAAATAAATAAATAAATAAATAAATAAATAAGTAAGTCTGTATAGCATTACTTTAATCAAATTCATCAGCTTTTGTAGTTACAAGGGATGTGTATTTTTCAGGGTGCTTGGACTGGTGGTAACCAGTAACAGTATCAGAAAAATAAGTAATTTCTTCCCTTTCAATGCCATACTAGTTTTGCTGGTCAGATTGTTGGGTCACGTTAATTCCAGTACTAGACCAAAAATAAGTGCAGGTGGCCAAAATTTATTTGTAAGGGAATCCTTTTTCCCTGTGTCCTCAAGATTAATGATCACATGAGATTAATGATCACATAATTCTGCAAAACATTTGTGTAGACCAGTGCAGCCTAAAGATGATTTTGTTGTTGTTACCAAGTGAGATGTAATTGAAGGTTCACTTCACTTCATTAATCCCTCCTATTGTGCTATTCCTATATGGGTGTAACATAAATTTTTCTGGTGCCTTGTTCCACTTCTGCCTCATTTACATCTGCATTAATTCTTTGGTGGATCATTAGGAACTCATAGTGTAGCTGATGACCTGAGAAAACAGTTTAACTATTTGCAAAATGCAAAGATTTCTGGCATGTTAGAGAGAGCCGGTACTTCTGGCTTGCATTACAAGAGAAGAAGATAGAAATGCTATTATATGAAATGCTGTTAAAATTAAATTTGTGCAATCCAGTCTTCAGTTGTCATCTACAATATGTACTTACCATCTCATAATCAACATCCTTTAACTTCTCACGTGTTTTAATAACAATACTTTCAAACTACGGTTAAAAGGGGGGATTTTTTTTCAGTTTGTAATATTCCTTGTGGTATTTCTGAAAATATATCTCTGGGACCATAGCAAGTGGACATAGATGGACATGGTATATAGGAAAAATGAATTTTAAATTGTAAAAACAATTTAGAAACACTTAATTGCACAGGACCAATGCATGTTACTGTCTGAGCCTCTTAGGAGTATTTTTGTCATTCAGTCCATTATTTAGTATAAAACTGTTGCTGTATGGATGTGCTTGAAAAGAAACTACCCTTGACAGTCTCTCTAAAGGTTTGAATAATAAATTGCATTAAACTTGTCCATCTCAGATCTCTGAATATCACTGGCAAAAGGCATTGACTGGTTCCATAAATACCAAGACTATTTTGAGTATTACCTTCAATGCCTGAGTACATGTTTATAAAAATGAATTACACTATTTCTTTAAAGGAATCCATTAAAAAAGAATGAAATAGAGATTTTGAATTTTAAATCTATGTGTTATTCTTGTGATTGCTTAACTATTTTAGGATCTTAGTTACAAAGAACACTCTTAGATACAAGATATACTCTTTCTCAGGAAACATTTTGTAGCAAAGGCCCTTATTTCCATATATTAATATATAGCAGATTATTTTCTGCCTAATGACCCATTGTTACATTGCCATAACTATTAATACTAACATTTGTTGGAAGCAAGAGCAGGACAATTTTATTGCTCTTGTTCTCTTTTATTTTCTTTAAGAATTTGAAGGAAATTAAATTCTTCTGTTCCTTCTGAAGTCTGTCAGCTTAAGGTCAAAGTAGAAGAGTTGCATGCAAGCAATAAAATGTATAGGGTTTATTTTATTATTAGAGAGGGCTACTACAGCTGAATTTTGGCATTATGGCCTTGTCCATGCTCATTACAGCAGCTAAAAGCAAAGTGCATATAGCTCTGGATGGGGACATGTATATGTAGGTGCAGTGAACAGCAAGCATGTGAAAACTGCAGCAGGGAAAGGTGATAAGGAAGGCTCTGTTCCTGGGGGATCCTGAAGGCTGCCTTGGACAAAGAGGGGATTGGCCTGGCCGCTCACTGCCTTCTCTCTCAGCGAGAGAAACCTGCCTTCCATGAGTGCCTCCTTATGCGACTTCCAAGAGACAGCTTTACCATCAACATTACTACTCATGCGAATTCCATAAGGAAACCATTGCTGCTTTCAGCCCTAAAAGTTCAGTTTCCATCTCTTGCTGCCATAATTTACTAATTTACTACAGCTTTACTGCATATTTGCTAGTATTACATCCACCCAAAGAGTGGCAATAGGAGGAAAGTAGGAAGACAGATTTCAGTTCCCCTTTTGTAGTATGAATATGTGAATGTCACTGGAAGACTATTGAGATATAAACAGTTTCATCCCTTTCCAGAGATAAAATAAAAGGATACTGAGTGGTTTTATGTTCTTGTCACGAATGTCTAAGTACTTATATCTAATAAATACCAGAATTAATGTCCCCAAATCATTGCACACTCTCAGTTGAATTATATATATATATATATCATCGCTTATGGATATGCTTTCGGTCAGTATGTAATTTACATTTCATGGGAGACCTCTATACTATTATTAAATAGATTTCAAATCCTTCAATTTGGTGTTTGAGAATATTTAGATTTTATGCAAGTAATACTGAAACACCAGTTCTCAGTTGTTCTTTTGTGCCCATGCAATTGCAAAGCCAATATTTGCTTAGTTTTTATGAAGCAGTAGGATTTGCTGCTGAGTCACTGGAACACCTTGCAATTCCAAATCCTTCTACCTTTACTATGGGCAACAGTTGAGATTATTACCTAGCATACTGCATGACAATTCAAACAAATTTTAAATCTCTTCAGTGGCTTAAAATAAATGTAACCCACCGTCTCTGAGATCCTTTAAGGCTCATTACCAGCTCCCTACCTGTCAAAGTCAGGTTTCATAAGATGCAGAGAAGTACCCTCCTACAATGCATGCTAACAGCTGCAGCCCATTCCTTCCTAATCCACCAAAGAGGCAACACTGCTGCCTCTGATGGGTGGTTCTGCTACCAAAGATGACATGAGGAGAAAGCTAGGAGGGGGTTTAGCCTCCCTGTGGCCAAACTGTCCTCATTTTCCCTGATGTTCCTTGTCTGTGCAGCTCCAGGGCTTTCACAGATACCCTGACCCCACAGGAAAAAGCTATGATGCAGTGATGTGAAAGTGGACTCTGAGGAAAGGGAGGAGAGCTCATGATGAACCTAGTAAACCTGAAAATGTTCCCTAGCTACAAGAATCAGATGTAGGGAAAAAGGAAGGAAACTTTTAGAATTTTGTGGTCTCTCTTATAATTAACTAGTGTGGGGGCCTAGCAAACCTAGTACTGTTTAGAAAATATGAATGTAAAAAGTTGATACGCTACTGTAAAAAGAAGATTAATACATACAGAAAGCAGAAAAAAATATGCATTGAAATTTCAGGAATAATTTGACAGTTAAAGATTCCACTACCAGAATTTATAAAATTCTATGCTCAAAAAAGAATTATTGACACTTCCGGGCAAGCTCAAGGAAAACCTACTCAAAATATTGCCATAACTTTGATACATCCATGAGGCACACTTTTGTGCTGTAGCATGGTAACCAGAACTACTTAGAATTATTCATAATAAACCAGAAAATGAAAATGATGTCTCTCTCTTTTTAAGCCTTTATATCTGAACAAGTGTCTACTCTTTACTAGAGAATTTTATCTTTCCCTGGATTTGGCTGAGTGGATGAGTTCCACTTGCTTCAGCAAGAAGCCTGTGCAGTAGTTTTACCTGATGAACTATTCAAAGATCATTTCCCTTGATAATCTTAATAAACAAACATCCATGAATAATGAAATAGAGTGAAAATAGGCAAGATTATTCTACTATCAAGTAGTTTACTTTTTATAGGTTTGGTTTAGTAATCTTTTCATCTGGACTATACAATCTCACAGAAAACAGCTGTTCATTTATAAATAATACTTCTGAACAAGAGAGAAGGTCAGTGATTTGTTTGGACTGCCCAGTGCCAAAACACTGAACATTTCTTAAGAAAACAAGTCTCTATGACTTTTTTTGCATATGCATGAGCTCCTGTCTGAGTTCCTGTCAAGCTGCACACACAGCTGTGATTCTGAAGGTCCCTGAGGCTGTGCTACTTACGCAGAAATTATTATTTTTTTCCCTACTTTTTACCTGAAAGGCAGCTAAAGTAAATTCAACCCTCCAGTCCCCTCAAGCATTGCCCCCTTCAGCTGGGGAGAGTTAGCTAGGGGAACTGATATGTGCCAGCTGGAGGTTGTTGGTAGCTTTTGTTGAAATATTTTGAAGAATACAAACATACACCATTTACTGGAAAAACAGAATAAAATTCAGTAGTACACTTGAAGTTGTTTTAGAATTCTCCTAAAATGTTTTGTGAACTCACATACCTTAGAATATCTTGGAACCTTTAGCCCTGTTTTGAATTAACAAGGGAGAAATTTCAGATTTTAATATTCTGTGGTCTGAATGCACTCATTATTTTTAAAAAATGTGATGCTCTGTATTGAAATATAATATATGTAGGATTAACCATGTAAACAGAAGTGTTTAATACCTTTATACAAAAGGGTACCTTTTGTACCCTTTTGTACCCAGAAGTAATGCTGTGTTTAAGGAAGTGGAGGAAAACAGTAACAGCAGTTTGTAGAGCTATGGACATTTTGAATGCTTATAGTGGAAAGGGAAGTCATTTATGGAAGAGGGAAACTGAGTTTGGATGTTGGTAGCCCAAAGAGCAATCTGTCCAATTATTTTTATCCTCATGCAGCTCTGAGTAGGATCTTTATTTGCGCTTTATCAGTTCTCCCTTTTTAGTAGAATTGTTTACTCTCAAAAGAGGGAAGGTCAGTGTCTGATAAAGTTTGTTAAGTGTTTTCTGGTACCATTACCTGCCTAATGACAAAGAATTGAGACTTTTGAATTTTGTATTGAATTATGATTTAGCCTCCCACTTTATTACAAGTGTAAGAATTCTCGCCATTACTGAATGGAACCGTTTCACCTATGTGATTGAAACAAATCACCCTTACTACTTGAGTGCCTGTAAATATTGTGTATATTCATACATGTTTAAAAGGGCTACAATTATCACTGAAAGAGAGTGTATTGCAGAGGAATCAATGAGAAGTTTGAACAAGCAGTAGTGTCCATACTGGAGATTTTGTCAACACAGATAACCCTGATGTTTGGGGATTATGGGTAACCATCTGCACCATATCAACCAATATAGGCCACATCATCTATCAAGCTTTTAACATCACTGACAGCAACAATCTTGTTCACAAAGTGGCATACAGAATTTTAACTATTATTGCAGCATACCAGGAAGAATGCAGAATAACTTCTTTGATATTCTGTACACATGCCAGTGAAATCACTTGACTCACTTCTTCCTAGAAATTATTGTTGTTTTAGAAGAGACACTATCCCAATTAATTACAATACGGTCTATAATATGAACTGTCATGTATGATAGACATTACAGTCCACAAAAACAATTTGAAAATGCTTCTGACAGAGTAGAATGCTTTAAAATATGAATTTCATTCCTGTGAAAAGAATCAGATTCCAGCAAAATTATATATAATCAATAATCAATACAAAGACTTTGAATGTTAATATATAAGTTAGTCTTCCCTTAAAATAAGTTAGCATAAGGGACAAAAAGGAATGTTTCACAAAGATCTCTGTCAGACTCTACAAGATGATGAATAAATCTATGAATAAATAAAATGAATAAATAAATGATGATGAATAAATGAATTAAAGTTACTGATATTCAGGAACTGTAGTTGTTCCCTGCAGTCATCTCTGGAGCATAAAATCAAAAAAAAAAAAAAAAAAAAGTACATCAATAAAACTATAAAATAGGCAATGTATCCAAAAATTACAGTGACCTGTTTAAAAATAATGGCAGGATAGATGCTTAATTACTTGGCCATATCTGAGTCTTTTCATTAAAACTTTTCACTTAGGTGAAGGTCCTCCCAAGAAATCATGGTGATACAGAAAGAGGAATGAATGAAATACATATTTCTTTTCATGATTACTGTGAAGCAGACTTACAGACTCAGAGAGATATTCAGGAACACAATCCTAACTCCAGTCTCCATCTTTTGGGAGTCTATTTAATAGCTAGCAAATATGTTTATTTGTCCTTTTTTTATCTTAAAAAGAAAACATAATTAAGTAACTAGTCTACCTAGTCAATTTAAGGATCCTTTTAAGAAGACAGAATTATTTTGTAGAGGATTCAAAAGATAATTATTCTCCATTGTATGGAATTAAATGATGATGATGATGATGATAATGATAATAATAATAATAATAATAATAATTAACTACAGAAATAATTTCCAGATTGTGGGTCAGATTCATCATTCAAGCACTTGGAGCATCTCACAGCTCGCATTTGGCTTATTCAGGTTTTCTGCCCAAGGCTTGAGGAGTGGCTTGCCCTTTGCACAACAAGGTCTCACCAAGCTGACCAGTGTCTGAGACACATATCCAAAAAATAGGAAGCACTTCCAGTTTCTATGTGTGAAACACAGTCAAGGAACGTGCTTTAGAAAAACTAAGGCACTTAAGGTTAGGTGGTAGCAAAGCAACATAAAAAAATCCCGCATGCAAAGGAGAAGTGCAGTTAAAGACTGCAAATGTTGGAATGGAGGGGCAGAGGGATGTGGACAGTGCTCAGTTTTGTGTCTTAAGCAATGGATGATAGTAAAAAAGAGTTTGGAAAATAGGCATATTTCTGACAATAGCTGGCAATGAACTGCAAGGTACTTAACGCTTGCTCAAGAAACTTAGAACTCATAACCTAACTCAGAAAAAGAAAAGTAAAGAAGAGTTTATACTACAGCCATGATGAAAGAAACTAAGTAATTGGAGCCTTTATTAATTTCAAGTTTGTATACAGACCAGTAGTTGCCAAAAAGTGAAGTGGATACCTGCAGGCAGTGGAAGATGAATAGGTAAATGCAAGTTTACAGTGACATTCTTTCCAGACTAAGGATATATGTAAACTAAATGCATAGAATAAAAACTGTAGAAAGATCAAATCTGTGATACCATCAGGGAGTAGGGAATGGAACCTCTTTGAACCACTGCCTTAAAGCAAGAGAAGCCTTCAATGGAGCACGAATCATAAGATGACAAAGCCCTTTCATTTCTATTCATAACTCTTTTGAAAGCTTTCCTTTACCCTAGATGACATCCTTAAAGTCTTCCTTAAATTGTTGGTGGCCCTGGTCCCTGATCCCCTTTGAAGTATCTGCTTCCTGACAGTATTTAATCCAATAAGAAGTCCTGAAGAGACTGAGACCACATAGGTGTGTTTCAAGACTATAATTCCATTGATAAATATCCCTGGCAAATGATATTTTTATAGAATGAAAGATACTAATTTTTTTTTTAGGAAATAACAATGTGGGAGAAAGAGTAATTCAACAAAATGTATGAGAATAAGGTTAAAACTATCATTGCCATTTATGTCTCAGACAATACGCAAGGAGTACAAATTTCCTATGCTATTATTTACAGCATAGGCATGCCTGCTCTAGCTACTTGTTTCTAATACAACCTCTACTAAAGAAAAAGAAAAAGAAAAAGAAAAAGAAAAAGAAAAAGAAAAAGAAAAAGAAAAAGAAAAAGAAAAAGAAAAAGAAAAAGAAAAAGAAAAAGANAAAAGAAAAAGAAAAAGAAAAAGAAAAAGAAAAAGAAAAAGAAAAAGAAAAAGAAAAAGAAAGAAAAAGAAAAAGAAAAAGAAAAAGAAAAAGAAAAAGAAAAAGAAAAAGAAAAAGAAAAAGAAAAAGAAAAAGAAAAAGAAAAAGTGCTTTCTATTCTTTATTCTTAAAACTAGCAGTCAAAGGAATATAGTGAGAGCAGATCATTTCAGACACATTATTACCCTATTATTCTGCCTCAGGATGATGGAGCTTTGCCGGAAGCTGACATGATGTCACTGGAATTCCTATGTGGGGTTACAGCAACATAGACTTTTGCAAGTCTTTACTTCCCATGAAATCCATGATAGAGGTATACCACTCATACCTTTATTTACCAAATAATTTAGCAAATTATTTATTTTGTGATACTTACAATAAAATATTTGTGTCTTGCTTGACCAGCTTAATTACTCATGTCTTTATGTGCATAATGCTCGGACCATTAGCCACTTTCATCCAGTTTCAAAAGTAGTCTCTCAAAAATATTATTTTCTTCTATATATTATGAAAAGTATCTGCTAAGAAAAGGATACAATATTAAAATGTTTGCTGAAGGAAAGACTACTGCATACTCTCATCGTTAGTAGAGACCTCAAAAATGTCATTAACTTCATTAGTTCTGTTGCTCATGAAAAAATGTGTTTTAAAATCAACTGTGAATCATATGTGATAAAGTAACTTTCTTCTAGACATTATTAAAACTAAAATGTCTACAATAAATAGAATCCAAAGGGCAGGAGGAAAATAAAAAATACCTGCCCAGGTACTGCTATTTCACAACTTTGACTGCAGTATTTAATTTTTTTTCACTCTTCTGCACATCCTGTCTAAGAATAACTGTAGCAGGAGCAGATCACTGTATAGTTCAGCTTTTTCACAACTTATGTGAAATTGAATCTAATCTTTTTTATATCTAAAACTAGCATTCCTATCAGTTGTTTATTAATTGACATTACCTGTATACTGTTATTTCTCAAAAAAAAAAAAATATTCTTTCAGTCAGTTTGTCATCAGTGGCTGCCTGAAGAGTGTGAAAAAAAAGATGAAAAAGATTTGACTTTTATAGGACAGCTAAAAGAATTCCTATTTCAGAAGCCCTGTTCACTCTTAATGATGCCCTCAGTCTACGCAGGCAAATGCTTTTAGTGAGTTCAGGATGGTGTAATTGCATTAATGTCAATTACCGTAATCAAGATTACAACTGGTCCTCAAGACTTCAAGTGATCCCTTATCCAGACGTGAGGACCAGTAGTTACCACCAAGGGCATCCTCTTCTCCATAAAGGAATGTTCTTACAGAAGTTAGGCTTGAACTACTCGGTTCAGATCATAACTTGGCTAGGTATTTCTGTGTATTATGTTTCTATATCCTCAAGCTTCTGCTCTGTACAAGTTGCACCTGATACTTGCTCATAGTTTTCTCTTCCGAGATTATCTGCAAAGCTTATTCTACTAATATATAATGAAAAGTACTATGAAAGAACAAGAAACAACCCACGATTCACTTGCTCCTACGCAAATTACTTTAAACATTTAATGCAGTCACATTTCTGTTTGATATATGTTAGTTATATAATTGAACACTTCCTTTTTTTGAGTGGCCTTGTAGGTAGTGATTAGACCCAGTCTTTGGAGGGGATTGATTAATACAACTCAGGAAAATTGTACATGTTTCTTAGCTGTCTAGTTTAATCACCACTTATTTTTTTAAAGGGCATTACAAGTTCATAAGTTCATACGATTTCAGAATCAGTGGCACTGATTCTACCACTGTGTGAGAGCTGTACCTTGAAAATGTGTACCAGATTGTAAAAACTCCATTTTCTAGGAACTAGTTTAGCTTGCATTGAGCTATTCGAGTTGGGACTGATACAGTTCTGAACACTTACAAGTAGACATCATTTGGCAACTGGTGGACTCTGGATTCAGAAATCTTACGCTTGCAATTGAGATACTGCCAGGGCTATTTTTGATTCAAATAAGCAAACACAACTACATCAAAACAATTTATATTTGGCAGCTATATTTGGCCTAAGTTATACTTGAAGACTGTATAACGTTTTATAAATTACTTCTAAGTTTTTTCCTAAGTTTTTTTTTTTTTGACTCTAATTAGAGACATAGGATAATAAACTCAAATCATTAACCTTTTACAGCTTTTACTTTCAGTATCAAATTGGATTATGAGCTTGCTTTATGAACTGTCATGTGAAATAGTATTGGCAATAGTATTTTGGCATCTTCCATAAATATCCAACCACTTTTCTACCTCACATTAAGAAAAATGGAAATAACATTCACTGACTCTCCCCAAAATATGAGCTATTGGAGTTAAATGCTGAGAGCAGAACCATGGATTGTTAGCTGACAATTAAGTCTCTCTTGGCAATCATTGATTTGCTGCCTGTTACTGTATTAAAATGAAAGTCTTTCAATTGTTATGCACTGTGTACCTTGTTGCTACATCTCAAGGAAGAAAGTGGTATATGACCACTTTGACCTCAATACAGCCTCAAAAGAGAAGCTATTAGAATCTTTCATATTTTTGAGCTTGGGAAAAAGGTGAATAGAATCACCATCTGTCAAAACTCTGAGGTTTTTAATGTGACATGATATATAAGCCAATATCTCTTCCCTTATCAGTATATTAAAGTTCTTTCCATTTCACTTTTGTTCTGAGGAACGTTAAACTCAGAGTACTGAGAGGCATGGTCAAGTATAATCCTCATTGGGCTCAGAAAAAAAAATCTGGAGAATAAGCAAGCAAAGTGGAATAAAACAGTCTTTTGGATCTAGACTAATATGCCTTGTCACTGCTGTTGGTAACATTGGGGAGTCATTAGCATTTGTCCTTGTCACTAGTAAGGACAGGGCATATACTAATGCACAAGAGGAAACCTTTCCAAAGCCACAAAACTGGAGGAGTAAGAGCTTTATCAGCCAACCAGGAAAACAGAATTGTTAGAGCTTACTGTTGTGAATTTTTTAGTATAAAAATGGTATCTTATTTCTCTGCTCTTTTCTTGACTGTACAATTGTTTTTCTGTTCATTATTATTTTACGGCAACATCATCACTACTACATGAGAAAATAGGGTCCTAGATGAAGTTTATGGTTTGTAGATTTGAAAACTAGAACTTTTTCACCCTTACCCTCACATGTCACCCTCAACCTCATAGTCCTGATTTTGCTGACTCTTTGCATAGAGCAACTTGAGTACAAAAAGAGGAAAGTCTAAGGAAAAGATTATGTTAAATGGTCCTTATCTGAAACATCAGCTGATTACTGCAGCTTACATGAGGGCATGTAGGAGTCAGACGTCCGAGTCCTTTCTTTGAAAAGTATAAATTCTTTTTTTCATAAAAACTGGGAAAGGGCCCTATGAGACTTCTTCTGCATGCATGATCTAACTAAAATTTGTGTGGCCAGACATAAACAGTGTACTTCTGTGTCCTTATATAAAGACAGCTACCCATAATCGGTCATTTCCATGGGAAAAATAACTTACTGTATCATAGTGTCATGGTAAGTGCTAAGGGAAGAGATTCTTGAAGTCATCTGCATCCTGGAAATAAAATTTTTCTGAGTCTTCAGGGTCTAGGGGAAGGAGAGAAGCTAGGAGAAGAGACAAGAGGAGTGGTTTGTTAACTGCATTGTGTTGAGACCTTAAAGCACAGGACTTTTGACAGTGTCCAGTTCCACGTGTCTCAGCACAAAAATGAACAGGTCAGGTGTAAATCAGGCACCAGCCGACTAAACGCAGACAAGACTCAGCTGAGTCTAGATGGACCAAAGGGTGCTGATTATAGAAATGTGTCTGTAAGAATGTGTTTCTTCACTGATTATGATCTAAGATATAAAAATCTGCAATTTAATGCTTACAGTAATATACAGGTGCTGGAAAATGACCTCTTGTTATAGGGTCTAGTCTCTTTGTGCATCTGACTTACAGTTTTTGCTAGCTTAATGCTAAGCTATCATTGCCATGACAATGTATAACTGATAATAGGAAGAGCTGAGGCCTGTGTTCAAAAATAGTATAAATTTTAGCTGTGCTAAAATAAATGCAGTCCGATTTCCATTAATGCAGCACTATGCCTCAGGCCAGTAACTACAGTCAAAAGCTATTATGGTATGCTATTGTATGAATATCAGAAGAAACTCCTGGAAACTTCATTTAACTCAGAAACTGTTAACATGTATTTTCTGAAAATGTGAACAGTGCTCCATAATTATTTCATTCAGTGATATGCTGACTGTGGCTTTAGTATCTCATTGAAGGAAGATGCTATTTTCATTTTATGTCTTTTGAATGGAAACGGATAAATCCTTAAAAAAGATCTAACAATGTTAGATTGTAAAAATGTTTCTTATAAAAATACACAAAAGGTGCTTAGTGAATAGTCATTAGCCTGGTAATCATTCTTCAGCTCTGACTCCCTAAATTTATCTGAATAACATTTCTAGAACATTCCTAGAGCCTTTTCTTTTCTCAGATAATCTGGATTTGGAAGCAGAACAGATTTTGCATCCAGGTGGGGGATATCCATATTTGCTTTTTAGATAATATCCATATTTTAGTACATTGAAAAGTCTCCCTTTCACTTTTTTTTTTTTTTTTTTTTTTTTTTTTTTTTTTTTTTTTTTTTTTTTTTTTTTTTTTTTTTTTTTTTTTTAATTCTGACATTATGGGACATGCATGGTGAGTTCACAACTTTGCTGTTTTATCAGCAATATTACGGAAAACTTATTAAGAGCGGATCAAAGTGGAGGGAGGAGGAAAATTCAGCTATGAAAAAAAAGAGTCCTGTAGTGAGGTTGGCACAAGCAAAGGTTTAGATTCAGTTTAGATTCTCAATTCGGTGATTTGTGGTGAACATTCGTTGTTCAGCTGAATATGTGGGTCACGTAGAAAGAGAAGTATTCTGACAGAAAGACATTTCCAAAGAAATCTTGATATATACCTAGGTATCCTGTTTCCTCCAATTGCCTGAAAATTGATAAGTTTACTCCAAGTCATCATTTGGTTTCCTCAAAATATATCTTTAGCTCTAATCCTATTTTTCATTTTGTTTTTCTCTTCTGAAGGAAAAGGGGAATTGACTGTGAGCCAGAGCTTTTTTGCCTTCTCTGAAGTAGTGCTCTGCCAAAGAGTTAGCACTTGCCTTACAGATGAAGGAAATGAAAATTGTTATCACCCACAGAATGCATGCCTTGCAAAAAACAAGGTAAAGCTATTACAGTTAAAAAAAAAAAAAAAAGAAAAAGAAAAAAATCCTGTATTTCTGTCTCATTTTCAAAGTATGCTTTGCTATACTATCAGAGCACCTAACAATTTCTAAAGTATTTATCTTTTTAGGAGATCTGTAAGATCTGTAAAGTAAGGAAATGTTATTATCTTATTTTTAGAGATAGGAACTGAAGCACAGTGAGTCTGTGCTTGAGATCACATTGCATTTCTGCTCTAGAAAAGCACACTAAACTGAGTTGTCCTCTTTTCTGCTCACATCATAAGCCATTGAATCATTTTTCTCCTAGGCATTTATACCACAAAAAGAACATCCAAAATGTCCCCACTACTTCTTCAATTGAGAGAATATTGTAAAGTTTGAATTTGTAGTGCTGATAAATCTAATTAGATTTTAAGAGATGAGTGGCAGGAAACATCACCTTTTCTGTGAGGAAAATATCAGATGAGAGGGAAATCATACAGTAATGTACATAAGAGTCTTTTTCCAGCATAATATGGGTTTTTTTGCTTGTGTGTTTATATTCTATAGAAGGGATTATGGTGCAACCTGGCTGAAATGAGGTGATACAAAACAGGAAATGGGGGTTGTTTTCTGCATGTGAGATAACAGGAAATAAAGCAGATCCGTTATTACACAGAATGCAGGTCTGTATTTCGGTCCTAACGGGGAACTCTCCCAAGCCCAATTAGCTGAAATACATACAAAATGTGTTCATGAAGAAGCATAAATAGTGAATTCTAGTTTAAGCTTTTAAGAAGGGACTGAATCAGAAATACCAGGCTCTGCCTATTTACCGTAACACAAAACACACTTCACTGAACTATCCAATCTTTAGGCTACAATCTATTATACTTGCTATCTTTTCTTTTTTCTTTTTCTTTTTTTTTTTTTTTTTTTTTTTCAGCTACATGTGTGATTTGACAAATAGCAGAATATTGCCTCCATTTCAGGATGATTTTTTCTTGGAATGAACCAGAATGAGTGGCACAAAGGCTAAAAATGAGATATTAGGGTCTGCTTGTGGTCAACTCTTGCAAAATACAGTCTCAGTTGAGGCTGGAAATTCACATTGATCTAAACTGTTTATTTTTTTCATTGCTGTTGGGAGACAGAATATTTCTGTATTAGTAGATCAAAGCAAACTCTTGTGTCTCCTCAAACTTTCTGTATCTTGCCAAGGGACTCATTCATTTCAGGAACAGCATTACAAATGTATCTTGAGTGTGAAGTCAGTACTCATATTAGGTAACAGGATTCAGTCAAATATATGTTCATTAAGCTATACTTATATTCATTCATTCTGCTCTTAAATGAAACATAAATACAGACAAGCTATAGTTAATAATTAGGATTTAAAGATTGTAAATATTATCATCTTTAGCTTTTGTAGACCTGTTCATTCATACAACTTGTCCTATGAACTCTGCACATTAATTCCCTGTAATTTCTATGGTATTCTGTGGGTAATCTTTATGATCATACCTCAGAGCTGTATCTGGTGCTGCTGTAAATTTTTCTCTGGCTAGCAGAGATTATCCTTTGGTAAAGCCTTATAATAAAAGGAGAGGGAATATGATATACAGTTTATTACTGTCATGAAGCAGAGAGAAAAACATTATATTAGTATACCTATGTCAATTTAGAAAAGGTATATTTTCATAAAGCAATTTAATCTATTATGCTCATTTTTAAAAGAAAAATATAGGACCTATAGAGCCTATGTAATTTACACCGGTCACAGTAAATCTTTGGTATACCAGATACAGAAGTCCTATAGAATTTAAACTGGCAGGTAGGGCTCCTTAAAATATAATCTAATCTAAAATTTAATTATTGACATATCAATAATGATAATGAGATGCAATGAAGCTGGTAAGTTTGCACTCCCTCATTTTCTTTCCCTTTCTTGGATAGCATTTTTTGCCTGAATCGGGAATATTCCTTTAAAGCTAGTTTCTGAAGTCAATTTAATATGTTCCTTTCCCACAGTCTCAGCAGAATGAATTCTTACACTACAGGGCAGGCTCCAAAAAAATATGACTGTCATTGCCACAATTCCCTTTGAATGGCCTTACTGTCTTCAAAATGTATGAAGTTTACAGGCTCCTGTGTCTGAAGAGTATTCTGAATATAGTGTGAGCGTGTCCGTATCAGGCCCAGAGCTTCTGAAGAATTATAGCCATGTTCAACTTTATTCAAGTACCATTGAGGTCACTGGCATTCCTAAGAAGCTTAATGCTAAAGTCTGTTCAAAGGTCTTTTTTTTTTTTTTTTTTTTTTTTTTTTTTTTTTTTTAAATACATGCTTGAAACAAATCGCTAGACAATTAAGAAGATGGCAATTAATTTGGTAATTAAGAGGAGTTCCAATCCTGGTTAGGTCATATTCCCACTTGAGTGGTCATTCAGTGCTTCCTGAGATGAGCAAGCACCTATTTAGTAATTGCAGGTGATTTTTCAACAGAACTTTCTTTTGTTCAAAAGGAGGAATGATTTTTGTGAAATAGTAGTGGTATTCAATACCCCTTCTCAAGAGAAGCCTACAAATGTAGCTACAGTCAGACATTTGTAATATAAAACACTTCTAGCTTTCTCTGTGTAGTACAACTAGAAAAGATTGTGTCAGCACTATGAAAATGTGCAGGAAAAGCAAAAGCAAAGTTTTAGTTTGAAATTAATTCAGTTCGGCCACAAGTTATTACAATCATCACTGACTGCTGATTATACAGGTAGCTTTTTTTTGTATTAATTTTTGGAAATTTATATCAATATATATATCAATGGAAATCTAAATTGTTTTTAACATAATAATTGATTTTAATATACATAATTTTAATAGTTGATACAAACGTTCTTTTTCTTGCACCAAAATATTTCATCTCCATCACTAGATAATCTTTAGTTCCTCTAGGTCTGCAATATTTTCCCTTTTTCTCTTTTTATCTCTATTCCCTCCTCTCCACCTGTGTAACAAAACAGATGATGCTATAGAATTCACCTCCTGTTTCATTTATTTTCCACGTGGGATTAGTGGTGAAAGCCTGCATACGAAGTCATACTCTAACAAAGGCCAAAAACACTCTCATATTTTACTTTTTTCAGGTACCTATATCATCTGGCAACTATGTTCTGTATGTAAATTTCTATTTTGGTTTTGTCTAGATAAAGAATATCTTCCAGTTTTGACAGTAGTACTAGGAATATTACTAAGAACTGTTCAGAGCATGGACTTTCCATTTTGCAATGGTTTTCCACATCTGGATTCATTTCAAGGAAGACCAAAACAAAAAGTTTGAAATTTTGAGAAGGAAATTTCTGGGAAAGTAATTTCTTGTGCTGTTAGAAATTCTTTTTTTTTTTTTCCTTCCCAGAAATAAAATAATTCCATTATAGATTTTCTTTTATCTCTCTTAATACAGAGTAGAATATGAAATCTTAGGGAGTAAGAAAGTTGAACTCATTAACTTATATCTTTCATTCTGAAAACAGTAAAACAAGACATCAGTGCCTTTTCAGTTTTACCAGAAATTTTCAATCTCTTGCCTGCATTACACTGCCTAAAAATGTCTTATTTTTAACCTAATTCAGCTTCCTGTTGATTCATTATGACTTTTTTTAATGGCAAAATAAGAGGCTGTCTATTACCAGAAGTTATTCACCTAGTTATTGTGGATCTTCTGTGAATAAGCGGGAGAGATTCTATTTTTCCTATCTTTTACTGAAAAACATATTTTGAAAACAGTGGCACCTTATTGTTTTTTATTGTTCTGTCTTTATTAAAGAACAGTGTTAGTCAGAAATCTCCTTTTCCAATTTTTCAAATACGATTGAGTTCAAGGTATCTGGTCGTGCTAATAATGAAAAAAAAAAAGCAATTTTTCTTTTCAATTTTTCTGTGGGCACTGAAAGAGTATTTTCTTGAAGTTAGCTGTGACATATTTCCTTACTGTCCTTACAGATATCTACATACTTTCTTAGCAGAATCTATTAGTTTAGCAAGTATCTTTATATATTATTCTGAATGATATATTTAAAATATATAATAAAACATCTTTATGAAAACATTTTATTTTCAATTAAAATTTAATCTATTAGTATTGATATGTTTCCTTTAAACTTTGGAAAAATTAGCCAAAATTATCTGTGCAGTCTACTCCAAAGTATATTTTCTTTTGCACATACCTAATTGAATAGTCTGTTCAGCAAGTTGAGTGTTGAGTCTCAGTTCAGTGGTCTGTTGTCTTTTGTTTTCTGTCAGACCTCATGTAAAATAATGGCATGTCTTTGTATTAGAAAGTTGTCATTTATAATTTTTAGAAATTCCAGGACTGTTTTATTTATTGGACAAGACCTTCAACATGAAGTCATCTAGACAGAGTTTTTCCATTGATTGCCTCTTCATATATGGCACAGGTAAGTGTTTAAGGAATGGATCACTTTTTTCATAAATGATTTGTCAGTTTGTCACAAGTTCTAAGCGTTGTATCATCTACCACATTATTTGTTGGAACACTGATTGACAGATATTCCGCAGATCATATTTCTGAATGTCATTCTACAGTAACACCTACCATCCATTTCAGCCTATCTAGAATATATAAACCATACGTACAGAACAATGCTTAAACTTAAGTACTTAAACTGTCCATAAAATGCTATCTGCATGATCTGCATTTCAACAGCCTTTGCTGTTTCTCAGCCCTTACAGGTAATAAAGCATTTGTTTACAGGGTTCATCATAGAAAAAAATTATGTAGAAAGTTTGAACTTTTAAAAGATAATTGCTTTGAGGGCCATCATGGAGGTTTTTAGTATCATCCATAGGCAGTATATGAACGCCTGAAACAGAAGAGACACAAAAAATAAAGCATTATGAGCAAATAAGATGGTAGATGCTAAATAGTTCTTGACTTGTTTACAAGAGAAGTATAAACCTGTGTGTATAGCTTTGAAATATTATGAGGAATTCAGAATCTTCACAAGTAATGACAGAAACATAGGGCTGAATTCATTAAATGAAATGTTACTCAAGTTAGCTCTTGCCATATAAAGGTAAGTGCCTAGTTTATTTTGTTGAGTTATCATTGGAAAACACTCCAGAAAGGAGAGAGGAACACTAAAAACAAGCAACATCATCTGCTTAGTGGTGTGAGATAAAAGTTAAGCTGAAAGGCTTGTCATTCAGGAGAAGAAATAGAGTGGTTGTAATGACAAGATTTGTATCTACAGTTTACTGTCAAAAAATAATTCTTGATAGCAGGCTTTTCTATTACTAACAGTTGAATTGATGTTTTTGTTTTATAGGCGATCAGTATGAAAATTCTTTCTAAAAAGGGTCTTTCAACTATAATGCTTCTTGTTCCATACAAGCAGGATTCCAGCCAAAATTATGTCACAAAAAAAAAAAAAAAAAAAATCCCATTTCTCTTTTTAGAGGAGCACAATGTCTAAGTGCCACTACCCCTCCCAGATGATATACAGAGCATTTAGGAATCTTCCTGAGATACGTTGCTTGTTTGTTGAATATTTCCTTTGTTCATTGTTTCTTTCTGGGCTTGCTAAAGGAAGTGATTTTGCAAGAGAATTATTGTTAATGAACTCATAACTACTATAATTTTTTTCAGCTTTATTCTTTTTCAACATCAAGCTATTTTTATTTGAAATATTTTGCTGTTGCCAATATTGTTTTGTACCTTGCATACCATAAAGAGTAACTCAATATTTAGCTACAATTTTTTTCTTTATGTTTATTTCCCTCTGGTACTCGGGCAATTTGCAGGCTGTCTGGATTTAAAATGGCCAATGAATCTTAGAAAGTTATTATATACAATAGCCCCACAAAAAGTAAATTAAATCAATGAAGTACGTTGTATCTCGTGCTTATGACTGAATCATTTAGAACACTTGTTATGATTGAAGGCAGAAGAAAATACAGATTTCATCATCTTTGTTTCTGTTATACCAGTACTTCAAATAGCAACTTTTAACCTGTTGTAACATTGCTAATAAGAAAAAGCAAATCTTAAAGAAACTATAGATATTTAAATTTTAAAATATTTGTACCCTCACCTATAGGATATAATTGTGTTATGTTTTTGGATGTTGCAGATTTTCTCTATCAAATTCCATATTTATGTGACTAGATTCTTAAATGAATATTTACTGATGAAATATATTGGCTCAATTCATTGAGCAAATACTGAGTCAGTAAATCTTAAAGTGGAATTACACAAAAACATGTTATGTCATGTCATATCATATCATATCATATCATATCATATCATATCATATTCATAAATAGATTTTACACATTGTGACTTGGATGAGCTGATTTTTCAAGGTCACTCTTATCTAGTATAAAAGACATAATGTTTTTAATAACATAACATAATGTCAATGATAATTGACAGCCTTTTCTAAATATTAAACATTTTTATTTGTCGGTACACACTGGGTGTTAGAATGAAATAATAATTAAAAACTAAGTATCACTATTAGAGCATGTAACAGAGATAATCACCATCATTTATGTCTTAGAACCAAATGGAGTGGAATCATCTATTTCCATAGTTACTTTTGAACAATATTTATCAAGGAACTCCTGAGAATCTCTGATACAGGCTGGTAGTCGTAAGACCACCAGGTTTGTTTGTTTTGTTGGTTACCTTCCTCCTCTTAAATTTTCTGGGCAAGAAAGAAGAGAAAATGAAAAAATTACAAAGCAGAACACAAAAGTAGTTGTTTTCCAGCATTTGCAATAGATAAAATATAGACATTTGTGTTCATTTCTGCTACACTGTAATCTCTTCTCGGTATTACTTTCAAAGAGCATTATACGTGTGTTTAATTATGCTCTGTCGTTCTTACTAAGAAAGTATTGAGTGAAGTGCAAAGTTGGAATCACAAGGAAGTTTGTCATTTTAAGTTGTCAAAATGAAATCACTTAAAGCAAAGCAGATTAGAAAGAATAAAACTAGATTCAACAAGCATATCAATTTTTTTTTTGATTTTAATATCCAAACTGACTTTGCTGTTGTATGAAACAGCAGCTACATAAAATTTTCAGTATTTCAGTAATTATTCAACAACTGTCATGTAATTTTTTTTTTTTTTAAAGCTTGGAATGCAAAGGCACTGTATTAACACATCATGCCTTGATTTTCAGTGGCCTGTTTTGAGAATATTGCATGTTAGTGATGAAATACATTGTTACCTCTATTATAGACATTTTATTTTTCACAGCTTAGTTTTGACTAAGGATGTGAGATGAATTCTCTGAATCACAAAGATTTCAGATAAAGTTGGAAGCCACTAGACTTCACTTTTTCATTGTAGAGAAATTGGTACTTTTCAATGACCTACTGAGATTTGGGTTTCAGTCCTTACCAAAGGAATAAGAAAGCAGGAGAATTTTAAGACTAGTAAATCATTGACCATGAGAATGGCAATATGGATCAGCCAAAAAACAAGAACTCAGATGTTTTTCCGGAGTTTCTGTAACAACTCATCAACTTCAGCAACTCTAGTTCAATTACAATCCACTTACATTTGAACTCAAGATAAATTCCAATGCCTCTACACTATATTCATTAACACTTCAAATTTCGGGGTTGCTTAGATATGTAGAGCCACTTTCATTTCAACTATATTTGTGATAAGACTTTCTTTATGCAGAGTGTTGAAGAAAATGTTGCTGAGACACCTGAAATGTCAAGTCCAAAATCTTGCTAAGAAAATTGTGTGACAATACACCCGTCCAAGGCTTCAAGTTTTCATGGATTAATTGAAGATAATAACTCCCCCTAAGTAGCAGAGATCCAGTACAGAATATACCCAGCTGAATTGAATTTCATATCCCAAGGATGTCTGTGACCAAACTCTTTGGTTCAAGGAATGTGATAGCTGAGATAATTTGGCTTACTAGCTGACACTCCAGATGTTGTTTAGCTAATATTGGTATAGAAACAGTATAGATATATTTGCAGGCTTTATATAAGTCTGCCTGTCTCTCTGCAGAGATTGATCTCTAAGCTAGATAATGTCACTGATAGTTTGGAGTAAAATGCATGTATCATCATACTAAGTGAGAATTGGACATAGAAGAACATCATCATAGCAAGTGAAAATTGTAGATGGAAACAACAACAACAATAAAAGGTCCCTAAATGGATAGATATATTTTGACTTCATATATTTGCTTTGTCTGATAGCAGAATATAACCTAATTGCTATTTCTAGGATTTCTTAAATAAAGCAAATTAACATTCACATGTTAATTATTCATAATGAAGTAATCAAAGATAGAGCTCTTAATCACAGTAATATTTTTGAGAAAACTTTTGGAAATTGGTTTACATTTGTGATAGATGAAATAGATGCTTCTATTGTGATAGATGAAATGTGATGCTTCTTCAAGAAGAAGCAGTGACTTTTCTTGAGGGAAATCATTCATTAAGGACATTATTGGTGCCTGAACTGAGGATCTACAGTTGTAACAGATATGATGGTAGTACAGAATGATAAACAATATGCATGTTACAGTTGGGACCAAACATTAAATCTGTCTGGATCACAATAAAATAAAATGAATAAAAAGGTTACCCTTTAACCCGTGTAAAGAAGTTAAAAAATGTGCATGTAAAATGGATTAGGTACATGATGAAGAAGCTGTATTCAGCAAAATTTTTGCATGGAGAATCAGTTTTGCTGATTTTTGCATGCCTTTTGAAGAGCTACCATTTTGAAATTCAGAATTTAAAGACGCTTGAAATAAGAAAGTAAATTTCCTTTCAAAGAAGTTAAAATCAAATGGTGGAAAGGTACATGTATAGCTGAATTTAATAGTTTTAAAATGCCCAACATATAATTGGGATTTGAACAGAAAGGTTACAGAACTATTCAAACACCAACACAGCATAAATATAAGTTGATGATGCCTGGTGCCTGGTTTTGACTTTCAAACATAATCAATGGCTCATTGCTCAAACTCCTCTATTAGCTGATAGATACCTGCTGTACAGGTTCTATGTCAGTTCTATCCCTAACCTGTTAGATTCACAGAATGGATATTGTTTCCAGGAGCAACTGTTATTGCAAAAGGAAGAGTTTCAAGATTCACTGATGTATTACAATACAGCTTTAATCATGATACAAATGGTGCCTAATTGCCTGTGTGCAAAATTATCTCTCTTCAAGTTCGCTAGAGCTCACAAATAAAATGAGAGCAGGAAGGGGCAGTAAGGATGGAATAGATGCTGCTTACCAGCCACCACCATTTTCTCTAGTTTTAATTTTGTGAAGGAAAGATTAAAATCATCACATAAACATGCATTCCTTATCAACTGTTCATCATGATTTCAAACATATATACAGCTCTCTACAGATCAAAAAGTCAGTGACAGCAGTGAATACCTCCATAATACTAACACCCTGTGTCTTGGTGCTCCCTCCGTGGAACTTAACACACTTCTAAGCATTTAGGTTGTTGCAAAAGAGATCCTGTTACTGGAAGGGTAATGAGGGCACTATTTGGGGGTTATGAGAAGGAAGGATGATAGAAAGGCTCTTCCTAAAAGGCAGGAAAAGGATTATAAAAATATAATAAAGACTTTGGCCTTAAAGGAATATAAATAAAGGTCTTTGTCTTTTCATAGAAAGTATTTTTTTGTATCTCTCGAAAGCTAAATAGGTCCTAATTAAAACAAAATAAAACACTTCAGCTTTTGACTTGAAATATTTTTAAGATTGTACCTAAAATGTTTCAGGAGAAAAAAAAAAATGAATTTGAAGTATAATTGATCAGACCATTACAAAATAAGATTAACATTCTGAAATTGCTAAGTGGAAGAATAGAAACTACACTTTTAGTTTACAATCAACAACTTGAGTATCATAATTCAGAAAATTCCATAAAGAGCTGGAGTGCTTTTTTGTGGTGATGATTGTGCATTAATTCCTCCAAATTCAGTGAAGTTGTCTTTCTAAATATCAGCAGAAAAGTTGGTGCATAAAATTTCAGTATTGTTGTCTTGACAAACCAATTGCATTCACTAACAGTTCTGGATTTTGTCAATAGTGTCATGTTCCACAAATGCTAAAGAAATGTTTCCTAAACAATCCATCCAGAGATAGAATTCCCTTGATACATAATGAATGGCAGTCTAACATTCAGGATTTTCATACTCAGAGAGGGCAGTTACACAGTTGGATTATAAAGTTGAAAAGGTAAAAGCCTCACATATAAGGAATTATTCAGCAAATACTAATAAAACTTTTAATTTTGGTGATAGTAATTAAGTGCAGTGATATCTGAAATTTGATCCTACAGAAACTTTAATACACTGTGCAAAATAGTCTTAAGTATCAAAGCACAGAAAGAGAAGATATCCTACATCAGATCTATGAGGACCAAAAACCCTGGATCTTTTCTAAATTTATCTGGAGACAAATTGTCAACAGCTGGAGTGCTAAATATGACTTTAATTAAAGAACAGCAGTATTGGGCATCCCTCTGATAGACAATAATATTTCAAGGCACAGTAAAAGTGACAGGGCTCTTAGAAATAAAAATCAATAGCAATCAATAAATCGTTATATATCATTAATAACAGTTACCATATGATAGAGTATATTAAGTATGATTGAATTTTCTTCAGATAAGTGAGATGGAATAAGACAAGTTTACAACTGATTGTAAATAATCTCTCCATATACTTTTGAGAAAAATATAAATGGAAACTCAAGGAAAATAAAACCTATCTTTGGTTGCTGAGAAATAAATTCTAAATAACAAGGGAATTACTAAGGATTGTTTAAAATGGATAGATTGTTTTTCAGTTTTCCGTGGTAAACTCACTGTTCCCTCAGTCACAGAAGAAACATAGAATCACAGAATCATTAAGGTTGGAAGGGACCTCTATAGATCATCTAGTCCAACCCCATAGATAATGGGGCACAGGGTCACATCCAGACAGATTTTGAAGATTTCCAGAGACAGAGACTCCACGACCTCTCTTGGGAACCTGTTCCAGGGCTCTGTCACCCTCACTGTCAAGAAATTTTTCCTTAAGTTCCTGTGGAACTTTTGTTGTTTCAGTTTGTGGCCATCTCCTCTTGTCGTGTTGGTGGCCACCACTGAAAAGAAGGCATCATCAGCAAACTTGCTGAGGGAGCACTCCAGCCCTTCATCCAGGTCGCTGATGAATAAATTGAACAGGACTGGACCAAGGACTGAGCCCTAGAGACACCACTAGCTACAGGCCTCCAACTAGACTCTGCACCACTAATCACAGCCCTCCGAGGTCTGCCATCCAGCCAGTTCAGTAAACTTAAAGACAAGTAAGAGATTTAGAGCAGATTCTACTAGCCTCAGACTTTGCAGCTTTTTAAAACTGAGTGGCCCTGAAGGACACACTATTGTCCTTCATTGTGGTGATAGAAATTATTACAAGCATTCACTGTGAGGATTAAGAGTCCATTAACCAATCTCGTTGCATTAAAAGACTTCCTTCTAGTGGTAGAAGGAACTGCCAGATATCTCTAAGAATAGAGCTAGAGGATAGGGCAACAAAACCTTTTCATATTCAAACATAGACAGCCTGAGGACCTTTTGGACTGTGCAAAGACAGAAAACATATTGGCCCAAAGCATGTTGCCTCATCTGAGACTTACAGAAAGGATAGAATTCACTAAATAATTTCTCCAAATAATGTATTTCTCCAATAAATTCTTTTAAAAATCAATATTTCAAAACCAGAAGCAAATTTTTGTTTCTAAATATTGGGAATCCATAATTATGGCCTATGACATGTTATTCTAGTGGATTTTTCACCAATTCTGTAACAAAAGTAGGTCTTTCAGAAATCCTGCAGATGAAGATACACAATTTGCAGTCACTTATCATCAGGTAGCTTTATTTACACTCATTTTTTTTCCTACTCGGAGCTATTTTGCTCTACATATTCAAAAATTGAAGAGAAAGAAAGCCATATCTCTTACTCCCTTGTGCTAACTGCGCCTGTAGTAAGAAGAAAAACTTGATCCGCCATCACTGAAAATGAGCCAAAGGAGCAAATAGCTTCTCAGTTGTTCAGCAGTAGCAGATTAACAGATCATGAGTTTTAAGAGCAACTGTCCATTTTCCACTGCATCTTGACGAAGTCTGGGCTTGTGCCACTGTGTAAGCGTGACATATTGAAAAACCAGGATATAACCTTTGATTGATAAATCCACTGATATGCAAAGCATGGAGTGAACTGTTATGGGCATAGTCCTGGAGGCCCTTCGTATGTAGAATTTCCTCTGACTTCTGAAGAACGTTAGAGATCAATCCACCGCATATCTGCTAAACTCTCTCCTACTCTCACCTTTACAGCTCTCTAAGGAGGAACTGGAAGAATCATATGGAAACTGCTTCTTTAAGTCCATAATTCAAATATAAACAAGCATGTGTAGCAAGTGCTTGGGTAAAGGAATAAATCCAAATGTTTCAAAGATAAAAAATATTTTTATGAAGTGAATCAAAATACAGCAAGCTTGTTTTACTTCAATCTACAGTACAAAATAAGAATAATTCTCACTGGAAATGTCACGAAAGGCTGAGAGGCATCTCAGTAATGTGCCTGTATGACACAATTAGACAGTGGCCAGCTCATGACTGCACTTTCTTACCCCTAATTATATAAGTGAAAGTACCTCAATGCATAGACAATTTTGAAAAGCTCAAATGGTCTAAAAAGCACAAAAGAAAGATAAACTGAGACAGAAATATAACTGAGAATGAACTTCTAATGATGTAATTACCCCTAGCATTTAAGAGTTATGTGGATGAGAATAAAAATGGGTAGCTGCTCTAGTTACTATTCTTGTTTTGTATAATGGACAGTGAAAATTGATAATTCACGATTTGTATACCCATGGTGCATGGGTATACAGAGAGACAGAGGTTTAGTTTTAATGTATGCGTGTTGTTCCATGGATAAGGACACCACATTTTTTACTTTTAAAGGGAAATTTATATTGGGAAACATACCTATTTTTAGAACAAACCTGATTAAAATCCAGAATTCTTGGTTCTGAATCATAGGACAAATAGGCAGAGAGTTTTCTGATCCTTAATTTTTCTCTTGCTTAGAAAAACCTGCAGCAATTAAAAAGGCTTGGCCACCTTAAGACACGCAGTGGAAGTGTTCTGCTGTATCTTTACAAATCTGTTATATGTAATACAACATTGATACTGAATTGGTCCACGATATGTTCTGTAGTCTTCTGTATATAGAAAAGTTTAGATATACAGTCCTTAATATCAAGACCTACTTGACTAAGACAGCATTAATGACTGATTAACTAGGATTATAATATATAATAGATAACCAATGTAGAAAATATCCATGAGGAATTAGATATAGTCAACAATTTTTATTGTTCTCCACAAAGTTTTGTTAAATTCCCCAGTCATGGCCTTTATGGATACTACAGATTCATTACATAGATTTTCAACATCAGTTCGTTTTCCTCTGTTTCCCCTTTCTATTTTCTCCTCCATTTTCTCCTCCTCTCCCCAGCTGTTGACCACACTATAACGTCACCCTCAGAAAAGTGTTTTCCTCACAGCAGTTTTACCTCAATGCCATCTGGGATTTCATTTTACACTGAAATACTTAAATCTGTGATAGCAATTCATAGAGATTTTTTTGCAACCCTAATTCAAGCTTAAACTTAAGGAAGAAGGAAACAATTTCTCCACAGACACAGCTCTTCATCTTTCATCTTTTTTGGGGGGTATAATATTGAAAATTATCTTTACAAATGTAACTGCAATGTAATTCCACTTTGACTGTGAAAGAAAGTGAGAAGTGGTTGAATATAAAAATTCGTTAGTATGCAGGCATGCTGCTCTCATACCAAATCACTACCATTATACTGTCAATCTAAATTAGGGCACCTAAGATTAAAGTTAGGTGATTCTGCCTACCCTTGCTCACAGCATTAGAAATAGCACATACAGGATTATTAGCATACAGAACTAATCCCATTCTCTCAAAAATATCCATGAAGAAGACAGAAAAGCCATATTTAAATAATGCAAAAGAGTGGAAAAGACAGTCAATGCATTTCGCTAAAGATGTTAGAAAATTACTTACAATTTTCTTGATGATGACAGAATAATAATTCAGATTTTTAGATTTCATTTTTTTTTTCTGAGCACAAGACAGAGCAAATAGATTTTTTTTTGTAAAGATAAAACCAAGAAAAATCTTAAGATGTAAGCCTTTAGTGCTCCCTTGGATATATGTAAATCAAAACACATAAATGGTGAATTGGCAAGTAGGAAGATAAACTGGTAAAAAGTAGATTAAAGTGTCACTGATTTCATGTTAATTCATAAATTTTATCATTTGATTCACTACCCTACTTAGTCATTCCTGGGAAAATACGTCAGTTTGCCCATGTACAGCAAGGCATCCTTACTCCTAACTATCGCTCAGTTATTTATAAAAACGGAATGTTCTTCAGCTCATGAATATTTACTGCAGTTTTGTAATTTCCCAGACTTTCTAATGGCAGCTGATTTAATAAGCAACTAGTTTCTCTGTGGAACATATGCTGGCAGAAACAGCTGAACAGGAGCAATTGCAGTATAGTAATATGACAGGATAGCATTTAAAAATAAGATGATGTTACTATGATAAGATATCAAATTTGCAGTGTAACATATACTAAAACTTTCAGACATTCAGTTGATAAATTTCAGCATGGAAAAAATGCTGAGGTAGGATGAAAGGAAACTTCTTTACATGTTATTGCAGGGACTGGAGTAGCCTTGGCACAGCTTAATTGGACTTGGAACCTTTTTGATAAAAGATTTCCTGGACTGTGTGCTGACCGCTGTCTCTTCAGTAACGTGTGCTGATACATCCTTATTTTTCCCATCAGTTCACCCCTTTGAAGCTTGCAGGCCCACTCTGCTTCTTGATTTTATTGTACACTCACTGAAATAATGGATTTTACCTTTTCATTACCAGACTTGAGATCTGACTGCTGATAGCTAATTAATTAACAGAGTGCTTATATAGCAACATTCATCTGAGGATTGTCCTGAAAAGCATCTGTTTATTATTGTGAGATAATTAAGTAAGATCGAGGAGATTGTCATTAAAAATGGAGGAAGCTCCTAGCCAGAATACGGCAGCAGAGCACATCCTCTGGAGGCCAGAGATCAACAGCAAACAATACATGGTATCACTGCATGGAAAGAAAGGAAGATTGTTTTTAATTAATGTTTTCTTAATTGTAATGGTTGAAAACTTCAGTCAGGATCAAGAATTCCTCCATGCAGCTTTTCATAGACAGACTTTTGGGAAAATATATTAAGTTGCTTAAGATCTGCTGTCAGTAAGATTCAGGATGTTCACAAGTAGTGAAAGTAGCAAGAAAATAGCAGGGAATGGAAAAGGAACAAGAAACATGAAAACTCTAAGGATGTCTGATTTTATAGATTATCTCTGTATACTCTTGAAAAAAAGGCATTTGAATGTAACTTTTCTTAGATTTTGTATCTTTAGAAAAAGAGAGTGATGCCAAGATACAAAAAAGACTTGATATGGAAAAAAAGGTCAGAAAGTGTAGAGGAGATAGCAGAAGCCAAGGAAAAAAAAAATTACTCATGTAGAGAAGGAATAGATTTAATTGCCATATAAGAAACAATTTCATTAAAGAAAAAGACACCTTATCTCAGGGTATTTCAGAGGAAACTTGTCAACAAAAGGAAGTATATATAGGGATAAAGTTTATTGCTGTTGCTGTGTAAGTGAAAGCAAGGTTAACAGTTTAGAAGAACTCTCTTCTAACATAAAAATAAGGAAATTTTGAGTTGGAGAGTTTTGAGTACTAGAGTATTATTAGGAGCTGAGAAATGGTTGCGCTAGTTCTTCGAATAGGGAAGCTACAGTCTTACTGGTGGTATGAAAGTCACAGCAGTTCTCGAATAGGCCACAGACGTTTTACAAATGCTATGTGTTAACCTAAGAACTCCACTCAGAGAAGTAAATTTGGACTTAGTGAAAAAAGTTGTTTTAAAAAATATCCAAAGCAATTACGATGAGCTAGATAACATTATTGATGCATTGAACAGTGACTAGCTGCTGTCAGAAGTTTTAGGGAGAGCCTTGTAAGCAATATGCTTCCAAATTAAAAAGATGGAAAAAATGCCTTGGTTTATTTCATAGAGTATTATATTCCGTCTACTGCTATAGGACTATGTAACTAATAGTTATTTTATGCCAATAACAGATAGCTATTATTTATTTTATTATTTGAAAACTCTTCTATCTCTGTGTTGCATATAAGAAGCAATGAACTAGTTTTGGAAAATTCAGCCTCTCCGTATGGATGCAACAGCTTCACATGCTTAAAATAGGAATTTTTTCAGAACTTAGTGTGGAATACGTATTCCCAGAACAGCTGAAGCTTCAAGAGCTACAGTCCTCAAGCGCTTATTAAGTAGAACTGGCTCTCTAATTGTCTGATTTCCTTTGATTTGACTGCCTTTTTTTTCTATCCAAAGTATGCAACAGTATAGACCACTATTAGGTTTTCTAGATTCTTGACCTCTTCTTCATACTAAGTGACTGATGTATTTCCACTTTGTCAGATGACATTCAAAAAACACAAAGGAAAACAAAGACAACATGGATTTCATATACAGTTTCATACAATGCTAATTAACCAAATGTAGGATCCTAATATAATTGAGTATTTTTAGAAAGCTAATCAGTGTCAGTAATATTACTAAGTGATAACAGAAGTTTACTTCTTGGTACTATAACATCTTCCTTGAGACAAAACAGTTGAAAAGCGCTTTAGTATTAATCCAATGTTATATTTTGGAAGAGGACAAAGATAAGTTAATACTTGAGTTCTAGAGATGACAAATACCGATTGTCTGAGTAATTTGAAATAAATAGTTATTCCTACATGAGCAAAGCTGCTTATATGCACAAGCATTTCCAGGATCAGTGTTGTATTACAATAGTTCATGAATTTTTCACAGATGCAGACTTCAACCCAGACAGGATTTAATAGCTTAAATACATACATTTTTTCTTCACTTTTAGCATATATTTAAATCTTGTGAATTATAAACATCTATTTATACAAAGGCTATAATTACTTTGAACCAAATATTCATGTTCTTGCTGGTAAATAATGTAACTGTGGAGAATATGAAAGGTTGATTTGTTTCCTATTCAGAAGTCAAAACTTTAACTCAAAAAGACTTTTATAATGTTTAAATAATGTTTTAGATTGAAATCATCTACAAATGAATCATAAAAAGTTCCCAAGCAGCTATTTCTTGTTTTATTCAGTTTTTTTCTGCATACCAAACTGTCTCTTTATTAATGAACTATATTATAGAAAAAAAAAAGATCATTCTCTGCATCTCAGAACATGAGTTAATCTTAATATTTGAAGGATAATATGAGTGAGTCATAACAGAAAATGGGAAATACAGACTCATTTCAAGTGAGTGACTGTAGTAAAAGCAGGTGTTTTGGTGAAGTTTGACCTGATGTAAAACGTGACAGAATGAATAAATAATCCTCCATAAAACTGCTTTTCCCCAAATGCATTCAGAATTCTTTACATGTAGTCTTTGTTGCCCCACAAATTCCAGGCTTTTGCATCTCTGATGGGAAGGGGAAAATCTCTACTAGATGTGTTGACATTCATTTTTCTCTACTGTAGCATTCTAGTCCTTTCAGTGAATGTGTTGTTCAGGAACAAAAAAATAGTAATAAAATCTAAATTAATGTAATGATTTTTTTAAATTTGTGATTAAAAAATAAAGCAGCAGTTCTCAAAAAGCAGACCAAGAGCTCTCAGTTTTATTGCCCACATTGTGGATCATCCCTAATCTGACTTTATAGTTACTTATTTTACTTTTTCAATTGCTTTCTTCTAAGAGCCATTCCCCAAAATAGCAATGGGATAAAGGCAATATTCTAATTTTTATGTTTTGGCTATCTACCTCAGAGCATATGAATGTGTGTCTTCCTTTAGCCCAAGTAAAACCTTTTATGCTATCACAGCTAGAATGCTTTCTATATAAAAAACATAATGACAGAGTAGTAAACAGGGAAGGCTGACAGTGACAAAAAAAAGCACTCTCTTTTGTAGTCATTGATATGCCATTAGCAATAGAATGGATGGACACAACAGTGATTTTCTAATAATAGCACATCTGTGTAGCTAAAATATGTTCTTGGCCCCTCAGCTAAGGTAAATGCCGCTTTTCTTACAATTATCAGCATTAATGTGTCTGTGACTTCATTTTTTGAGTTTGTTTGTTTGATTGATTGATTGATTGTTTGTTCAATTGTTCATTTTTAACCCAGAGGAAGGGAGGAAGATGCATATAATAAAATAACGTAGTTTCACAGAATTACAGAATCTTAAAGGTTGGAAGGGACCTGTAGAGATCATCTAGTCCAACCTTCCTTCTCAAGCAGGGACACCCAGAGCATGTGGCACAGGGTGGCACAGGAGGGTTTTTGAAGACCTCCAGAGAAGGAGACTCCATAACCAACCTGGGCAGCCTGTTCCAGGACTCTGTCACCTTGACAGGAAAGAAGTTCCTCCTCACCTGGAGATGGAACTGCGGGTGTTTTAGCTTGCACCCATTGCCCCTTGTCCTATCACTGGCCACCACTGAGAAAAGCTTGGGCCCCTCCTCCCTACCATCTGTCTTCATGTATTTACACATGTTAATCAGATCCCCTCTCAGCCTTCTCTTCTCCACGCTGAACCAGCCCAACTCAGTCTCTCCTCATACGAGAGATGTTCCATTCCCTTAATCATCTTTGTAGCTCTCCGCTGGACCCTCTCTAGGAGCTCCATGATACTTGGAGTTCTGAGAGAAAAAAGGGAAAAATAGCTGCAGTGCTTTTGAATGAATACTGATCATGCATACAAAGATAGCGAGGGTCTGGTAGGACATGAGGTACTGTTCAGAGACCAAGAAATCTGTATGTGATCTGATTCAAACTCCCTGCTGACCCATTTTGAGATTGGAAAGTCTCTTTTCTTTAGTGTCCCTTGTCACCTTGGGCAGGTTACAGCTCCCTAAGTGAAAGTCATGTGAGATTTGCTAGAGTTCTTGACTCTTGGCTTCCAAAAAGACACAGTTATGAGAAGATCTAGGAGGAAGCACCAGTTCCATGATGATGTCTTAAATAAACTGGTCTCTAAATGGCACCTATGTTAAAGCAACTGAACTGAGCCCTAATTTTGTTTGAGGTTGTTAGATACTACTATAGCAATAACTGTAATACTTGACAAATGCTAAAGGATATTCAGAAGGTGTTTTAGCAAGAGGTAAGAAAAGACCATAAAGACACAGAAAGCATTTTAATTACTTAGAAGTGTTTTGTAGTGGTAAACATTTTTGCAAAGGGGCTTCATTTATCAATAATAACAACATAAAATCTGAAACACATATAAATAAGTGTGTACACAGAAAGTAAGTAAAAGGAAAAAAAAAGTTTTCTGCTGTAGTGTTTCGGTAGAAGAGAAGAAACTTACCTGTTTTAAAGAATTTTGTGTCTTTTGTTTAACTAGTTGCACAAAATAAATCCGTAAAATTATTTATCTGGACAATTTTTAAGTTCATTTTTACTCAGTATTTGGTCTGATTCCAAAACTTTTTGTTTTTTCTTAGTAGAATGCCTTGCAATGTATACCTTCACCAAGACCTTACTTTTGCAGTACTGCTGATTTTTCCTTAGGGCAGGGCTTCAGGGAGGTGGTTATTTCTCCTTTCATCAAGCATAAGGTGCTGTCATTCTATGTGTTGGGAATAGATTTTCTTTTCTTTTTGTTTTCTTTCCCATTTTTTGTTCCCCTATATTGATTCTTCTGTATCCAGACCCATTGATGTCTCTATCCAAAGAATTTATCACAGAATGAAGCTATTACATATCAATATAAACGTGCTTCTTTTTTCTTGTCAGACCAAGTGTAGGCCTTTAAGGTAGGAGAGTTATAAAGCAAATCTGAGCAGTTCTGCCAGCCTGAGGACACACAAGGTGATGGTCCTGATCTGCAAAGAAATACAGAAGCAAATCTATTAATATTTTATATATCATTAGAGTTTTTTAACTGGGAACATTTTAGTATGCTTTAGAATGTACATATTAGCTTTTGTCCAGTGTTCCCTGTGCATCAAACAACCTTGGGAAGAAAAAAGAAGTTTCACTCTGACAGTGTACAAAGACAGACTGAGTGATCCATCCACAAGCATTTATAATAAATGCTTCCTTTGAAAAAAGAACCTGTGCCTGACTGTCAGAGATCTACTCTCTTTTTCCATCTTTCTGAACCATGATCTTAAATAAATATAAAATAAAATGAAATTTTGCTATCGTTACAGAGTACTTGTAGATTATCTGTTTCAGGGCTAGCCGTGATGCAGTACAAGTCACAGTAAACATCAAACTATTACAAAGTATGTTCAGCCACTTCCTTACTTGATTCTGCGATGGACATTCACTTGTATTTGTAGATGTTTCTGTTGGTTAGCATATAGATTTCATTCTGTTCTATGCAGATAAGTCTCTGCTTGCTTATGCATAGTAGTATCTGTATGTTACATATTTCTACTCTGTATGTTACATATTTCTTTTCTTGTTGTTAAGTGTATATTGCCAGAGCATCTATTAATAATGCTCTTAGAACAGCTATGATAATGCTGTCCAACTCTGCACCAAAGATGAGTAAGTATGTTCTCTTAGACTAGCTTAAAAAGAGGAAAAATTTGATGGGCCACATTATTAAAGGGGAAACCACTAAGTTTTAAGACTAGCCTCTTCTGAACTCGCCCCCTATGATAACTGTCTGTTCCAGCTCCATTTCTGGATTTACTAATGAACTACATTTTACATGTGTGCTGAGCTTTCAGGTCTGCAAGATGTTGTATCTAGAGTAGATTTCTGGAGAGCAGATTAAATAAAAAAGGAAGAATCCTTAAACAAGCCCTCTGCTCAGATCTTTATTCAGTCAGTGCCAGCCATGAGTATTTAGGAAACTGCTTTTCATCGCATGTTATAGTGACTTACTTACACAGCAGAGGGGCTGGCGTTTTGCAATGTTGATCTCTAAGTTCATTTAGTCCTGCATGTAATAAGATGATATATAGCACAAGCTTTCTTAAATAAACATTGATACGAGCCATGTTGATTCCTAAAATCCTTTCAGCATACAGATCGGAACTAAAGTGAGGAGCCCAGTTCTTCCTGGTATATTTGTGATCTGCATAAGACCAGCAATGGCAGGATGCAGAGTGTCTCTTGCCATTTACTGAGCTTTTGCTCGGTAAACTTGATTCCAGTAGACTTCGGTACTGTTTAAGTTAGTCAGCATCTCACAAACTCAGGACCAAAGACCATGCAGCTGTGTATCACGTATTTATAGCTGTATTTTTATTGTATACTTCTCCAGTGCCAGTTTGTCATAAGATGATTAGAGATAATGACGGGTTTTACTGATTTTTTTTTATCTCTAGATAAAAACTCAAAAGCCAAATATTAATTTAAACATAAATGGAAAATCAGTTTGTAGAACTTTCTCTATTTTTGTTTGCTTAAATTACTGTCCCGGTGAAGTAGCAAATATTCTGTAACTGTAATTATATGTGCACAAGAGCACTAAGTGGTTAGTGCTGTGAATTGTCAATGAGAATAGTTGTGGAAAAGGAGAAGAAACCGCTGACACGAGCAACTGAGAGTACAGAAATAGAACTGAGGAGGACGAAAATTTTGTTAATTGGGGTAAGTGACTCTTAATATTTGATTCTGCGGAGAAGAAGAAGGAAGAGTGAAACAGCTTGATTCATTCACAAGTTTCTTTGAGCAAATTCCTTATTAGTGTAGAACTGGTGGCAAATGGTGGCAATATAGCAGTAGAGAATCAGCAAAGCTAGTCCTGCTTTGCAGTGAAAGGAGTGGTACCCAGAGTATGCTAGCACCAATCCCCTCTATATCTGGACGTTACTGGGATGAATAGGAAGGTTCCAGCTGTAAGCCACAGAAAGACAAAAAAGCAGTCAGCAAAGGGATTCGTTGAGAGTAAACCTCGTCAAATAGATATCTTTGTAAGAAAATAGCTGGGAAAACACAGTCAAGAGGAAACTGCAGCTAGAGAAACATGGAACTGCCTGCAACTTCTTTCTCAGAAAGAAATTTTTCATGGTCACTGTCAGAATGGCAATATGTATTGAGCAGAACTCCTTGAAGATCTGTCCTGACTTTTCTGAATTTCAGCCATTACTAAGTCCTTGAATAGCCTTTTGGGTCTTTCCAGCCAGAAGATCTTTAAAAAATGCCACTGATTCCTCTCAAAGTCATGCGGCAGCTGAATCAGCCTTTGTCTGTCTTCAGAAACACAAGAGAATTGCAAATGAGGCTTAGAGCCACCCCCTCACCGAGGCTAAATATCCAGCTAGGGGTGAAAAGTCAACTTTTGCCAAAAGACTAAAGGTTACTGGTGGTTGTCATAATGAAAAGAGGATTTCTGATGTTACCATTCTCTTGACTTGCTGCAGAACATGTAGACCATGTTGGCTAGATTATTCAGTTTCTGTTTAGTAGAAAATGGAGCTTCTTTTCGGGATAATGCATATCCGACCCTATATCTTTTGGCTTTTGGGTAGGGTGTCCATCAATGAGAGAGGCTTACTGACATAGATTGCAAGAATTTCTGTGAGTCGTGGTGAATCCTGGAATGATTATTCCCGTCCTTAGGCTGACACTGTGAAAATGATAGTAGTAATTTAGGCTGATAATATTTAGCAAGAGCAGTGATTTTGGCAAGAACAATAGCTGCTAGCAAGGACAAGATTATTTTGGTTTAGTGGATTCTTAGATTTAACCCAATAATGTGTTTTACTGATTAGTTCAAATTAAAAATTCCCATAAAGAGTTATTAAGCTGGTAATCCTGTTTAGAAGTGAGTACAAAACAATTTTATCAAATCACAAAAGATTATAAGAGTGTTTTTTATTTTTTTTAATAGAATTATCTATAGTCTTTTTAGAATTTTTATGTGAGAACAGTGGACAAACTAAAAAATAACTGTTAGCTCAGTGAAAAGAGTGTAAACTTGGAATATAGGAATCCTGATTTCTTGATTTTAATAATGTCAGGTGATGGTCAATAGTATCCTGAATGACTACTCAAATGTAACATGCAGATCGGAGTTGATTCAGAGGAAAAAGTCAAAGTTCTTGGCTAAAAACACAAGATTGGAAGTTAATCATCTCTGATAAGTACCCAAAGTTATTGAGCAACATCAAACTCCATATTGGTCTCTCCTCAGAGCTTCAGTATTGTTCATACTTTTGTGTAGTTTCAGTATTTTCAGTATTGTTCATACTTTTGTGTAGTTTCACTATGGAAATAGATAAGCACTATATACCAGTTTTGTGTTTTCTGCACGGGCGAGATTATGCTAGCATAATTATTGCATTTCGGTTGCTCTAGTTTATAAATGGTGATGCAATATGTAAATACAGTGTATTAAGAGACTATACAGACTTCCTTGACAGTCATCTCCTGCGGTTTGTCTAAAAGAATACACTGACTTAAAATGATCATTCTTTTGTTTTATTTAGGAGACTAAATGAAGAACTTTCAATACTAATTAATTTCAGAAATTTAAAAGCACAGACTATCTTTGGATTAAAGGATTTTTAATTTCTTTTTTTTTTTTTGACACTATAAAATGAAGAACTTAGGGTAATTTTTTAAATGAAATAGCATCAAAATACTTGATCTTTAGGATTATTAATGAAATTTATTGTGGGAAACTTTGAAAATGGCATACTAAGGAATTCAGGAAAGAGTTTGTAAAATGCCTATTGTGTTTCTTGAGTATCAGAGCAAAGCTGGGATATGGACTGATCAAAGGAAATATTACAAAGTTCCCTTATTATTTCTATGAAAAGAAGCTGCTCCAGCCTTAAAATAGGATGACATATCTCAGCACAAAGATGCCCACAGTCATAATTCAGAGAGAGGGACATAATATCTTCCAGGCTATGCCCAAATTCTTCTCAAGTAGTAAAATAATTAGTTGTAGAACAGAACCCATATGAGCATGCAGAAGGAACTAGAGGTTGACAAGAAACAGAGCTTCTGAACATGACAACACAGACATACTCTCTTCAGTATGTCTGCACTGTGTGAATGGGCAGCCAAACATTTCCACAAAAAGTGTCTTTGAAGTCTGAAAGAAACTGTTCAAATGGAACCTAATGAAGTGTGAATATATATATAAGTGGGATTAGTTCATTTAATGTTGGATTTCCATTCTGCTTTGAGAAAAAAGTTGCTATACTAATTAAAAACTTTTACGTAATACTAATAGAAGGGTCAAACTAATACAAGCTGTTTCAGTGCTCTTCAAAATCTATTAAAAATTAGCAGTCACACAGTTCAATGACATGAATAAAAAGAAATAACTATGAAAGCCTATTTAAGGGGAAGGATCTTATTTTCTTTAATTTTCATGTCTTCTAATATTAGTGATTACTTAGAGAACAATAATAGGCTTTTTCTGTATTGCCTTCTCCCTCCTTCTGATGTAGGATTGTTTGCAAATCTTTTCTAGCTAATATCCACAGGGCATGGAAAAATGTTCTATTCTAATGAATCTTTGATGAAGTGTCTACTGCAGACAGATGGCTAAAATATAAAGGACATCACAAGGCATCAAATATTGACTTGAAGTTGCCAAGCTGTTAGTCTTTCTTCATCATTTCAGTATAGTTTATGATGTTGTGTATTTGGCTCTTGGCTATTTCATGAGATTGTTTCAATTTGTGTGGTGAAGATGATTCCACTAAGTGTTAAATCATCACAACAACCTGGTAAAAACCTACAAATTCAGTTATGTTTTACACTCACTTCCACATGTTGCCAAAAGCTTATGATTAAACAGGCAAATCTGTGCATATATTATGCAATATATGAAGACTATCTCCACCATCTACTATGGTTGATTGCAGAGATCTTGAACTAACACCGAAATGAACTAGATGAGATGCAAGATTATTTGAATAAGAAAATACACAAAATACACACATAAACATTCACTTTGACTTGGATCAAAAAATAGAATGTTAATAAGAAAGGCTAAGTGAAACAAGAACTTCAGCTAAGGCTGAAGATTAATCCCTCTATGCTATAGATAGAAAAGGAAGAAAGCTGTAACTCTAGGCAGTAGAGTTATACAACTGTTGTTCTTCTGTTATTTTAATAATTGAAATAATGAGAATAGTTTCAAGAAGCCTCCAAATTAGGCAGTCATAATTTCCACTATTTTCAGACAAAAACATTTGTTAAACTTCAGTCTTATTTGTGAAGTGAGATTTGTGCACATCTGATCATGGTGGCCCTTAAAAAGTGTTTTTTGCACAGCAATGTGAAAGTAAAATCTGACCTCACTTGAATAAGATGAGACTATAGAAGAACACAGTTTGTTCTTCTCCTCTGGCATGGCATGAGGCCATGTCCAAAAGTCTGATCCATCATCTTGTCAGTATTTTGATGTGCTACTTTAGTGAATTATTCTATATGAACTTTTCACAAAGAAACATGCACTGGTTTGGAAACAGTTTGAAAGGGTATTTTGTTCAACATAATTCACCATGTGAACAGTTATGTTAATAATAATATAAAAGAAAGTCTGGGTGAGTTTAGAAGTCTGGGTCTGAAATCCTCCATCACCATTCATCCCTATTTCCTGTGTCTGTGAACCAGTAACACTGTCCATCTGCAGCTGCAACATTTTGAAGTTCAGTTATTTGCATAGATACTCAGGTGCTGTGCTCACATTTTCAGCTGAGTAAATCGGACACATTTGGGCTTTCCCATAAGCGTATCTAACCATTTAAATTTATCTTCCTGTCGTAGTCTTCAGCTTTCTGCTTTGTTGCTGTGAAGCTGACACGTATGCTGTTAGTATGCTATTAGTGGTGATCTTTCCCAATAACAATTTTTAGAGAAAGCTTTTACTTACATTTTAAATACCAACAGCTTAAAGAGGCTTTCTTGCCTTTTTTGTTGTTGTTGTTACACTAAAATAAATGTTAGAATCAATAGTTCAGTTTAGTTTCCCATAACTCCAAAAACAACCACTTGAACCAAGTAATCCAGATAGATAACTTAATGAGCACTTCCTAGACAAAAAGATGGAGAGGCTTTTCAGTTGTAATGTACATCTAATTCCCAAATACCTGTGGCATCTGTTTTGATGTTTATTGTTTCTGATATAGTGCTATTAGCATAGCAAGAATCAGAGAAAACATGCCAGCTGTAATTTCTTTGTTTTTTAGCACGCTTCATGTGGCTAGTCTACTTTTTAAATGAAAGCTGCAAAGGAATAAAATCTGCCTCTAACAGCATAAGGAGAAAATATTTTATAGTATCTGTGTTCTACTCATGCACATCCAAAAGATGGAAAAGCAAGTAATGACAAACATCGCTTTCGGGTTTTCAACATTTTGTTTCTTATAGTTGTGAAATGGTTTCCAGTTTTATTTATGGTTTGTATTAGGAGAGAACATTGAAGCCTAATACAGTGTCCTCAGGCAAAAGTATTACAAAGTAGATGCCAAAATGCAGGAGTGGACGCTGTAGTTCTTTATTAATAGCTCACATTTAAACAGGTTCCTTCTAACAAGGCATCATTATAAAAGCAAGAAATTACAAAGTCATACAAAGAACTGGTGATTTCTTTGTGCATGCAACCGATTCACATGTGCTGGACCAGTTAATATTCTGATCTAAATCACAAATCATCCCAATATTGTTCTCTTGTCAACCGCTATGCATATATTATATGCAAATCCAAACTATTTGCAGTAGCATTACCTGTACACTTCAAGCTGTGTATTTCCAATGGTAGTAGCTGCAATTACAGCCTTTGCACAGAAATCCATTGATTCCTGTCAGAGTGAAATGATTCTCTGAGCATTATCATCTCACTTTTACATGACATTAACTGGGTAGGAATTGAGACTTCATGCAAAACCAACATTCCACGGAATTGCTTATTTCAGTTCCATTTATTATAGTAACTGGGGACAAAAAAAAAAAAAAAAAAAAAAAAAAAAAAAAAAAAAAAAAAAAAAAAAAAAAAAAAAGTAAAAAATAGTTTGTGAAAAAGAAGATAGAAGTGTGGGACTAAGAAAACAAGTAGGCTATATTAAAAGCAAAAAGATCCTGCAAAAACAGCAGCAGTGACAATTTAATACCTTTTGATAACTCTTTCAGAGATGTCTCTGTATTTTTACTGGAAAATTGCTAGGAACCACTAGAAGTTAGCACAATAGCACAATGCATTTTTTTTCTGCACTTCTGTGGAGGTATATGTGCATACACTAAGAGGGATTGGGTAGGACTGAGTCCTTTATATTTTGCTTCATTTTTCTTTTTTAGAGGAACGAAAATAGGAAAAGAAAAAGAAGTAATTTTATTCATTATAAAAAGTTCCATAGTATTTTCAGTACTCACTCCTGTTTTGATTTTGAATGCCTTAGCAATATCATAGACTGCATTACTGTCACTAGTGTTACAGGCATGTGGCAGATAAAAGTTGTTCAAGTCATCACAACTAGAAAAAATAATCTGGTCTCCATTTGCGGCCTGCTTGAGATGGAATAAGTACATTCTCCGGAATCCCTTCACAGACAATCTTGGTGTATGTGAAGAGATAATACAAACACCCAGAAATGCTTTTTTTTTTTTTTTTTTTTTTTTTTTTTATGTGTGAATAGTTTTGGGGAATAATAGTTTTCCATATATAAAGCTTGTACTCTCAGTTGAGATTGCACAGTGCCAGGGGTACAGGCCCATTACTGTTCATAACATTCTTGCATTCTAAAGAGACTAAGTTAGTCTCACACAGTTCTTCCCATATGAAAGTATGACAACACCAGTAACAGATACCTACCAGATTTACTTGGATATTCTGGAGTAATATCCAGATTCAGATATTACTGAATAATAGTAATTCAGTAATTCAGTAATTCAGTAATTCAGTAAAGCCAGACCTATGCATGCTGCAATTTGGCCACTCTTAGATATATGTGAAGATATATATGAAGTCTAAGAATTGGATTTTAAATCCTTCCCTCAGGGGAGTTGGTGTGAATTAAACATTGATTTCCCTGGCATCAGGTAAAACCCTGACCCAAAAATAAACCCATCCCTTCCTCTCAATCCCATTTTCAATTTGTAAAAAAAAATGGGAGGGTGGAAAATCAAGACTGCCAAAGAAATATATATGTCTGCAAAATGTAACTTTCCATAATCCATATGGGAACTGAGTACTGATATTAGAATGAATTAGTGTATAATCTGTCTGATAAAAATAAGACCATATTTCAGAGTACTTGATTTGCAGTAATCATTGAGCCCAATATGAATTTTATGTTTGAAAATCACATCTTCGCTAATTATTTCAAAAGTTGGCTGAAATATACGAGAACTAAAGAACAGGGCCCATAATCTAAGCATTTGTTGAAAAGATAAACTCCTGTAAAAAAAAAAAAAAAAAAAAAAAAAAAAAGTGTTAGCTGCCTGTTTGTTTTGTAGTGGTGAGAATATATACGGCTTTATCCGCCTGGGGAAAAAAGTCTGGGGTGAGATTTATCATTACTAAGTGCTTTTATTATTTTAGTGAAATTACTAAGTGTTGTACTGTAGTTTACAAACATAATGAAGAATTAGAAGCAAACCAAGTAGGTAGGTACTTGTTTTTTAGAAAACACCAGCTGAACTTTAAACCAATTAATGTTTGGAATTTTTAAATTGAGAAGCATGCAAAGAAGAACAGAGAGAGTGCTAAAAAAGTTCTATTTTTAGTGTTTTATTTTGACCTCTTCTGGAGCCCTGAGTGCATAGGCAAAATGATATGCTGCATCTGCTTCATTCACAGTAACATCAAAAGTTTCCTCCTCATCCAAACCAAAGTGTTTGAGTATAAGCACCCTTAGCCTGTTATCCCAGCTGCACTGGGGTGTCGGGACGAGGAATCCATTTCCTGAAAGCCCCTAGGACTGGCATCTGACCTCTGCATATGTCCCTGGCTTACCTGAAGATTAGCACGTCTGCTGCAGCTTAGACTTTCAGTGGTCACTTTTTTCCTGTCGTCTGTGCAAATGATTTGAAACAGTTTACATTCAAACTCTTGCTTGAATGTCACAGTGTTTCATAGGGATGCTCTCAGGATGCACTTGCTACGCAGTTTCCTTCACTTCTCCGCATAAGCAGAAGAGAGCTGAGGACAGGTACCTGAAGCACAGGTGACATTCATAGTGATTCTAAAGAAAGAAATGTGTCACAGAACTCACACTCCTTTTCTTTCCTGCGTCTTTCCTCCACACTTGGATTTCTGTCTGCTCCCTCCAGAAAGCTAAATCCTTTTCCTTTTTTATGCCAAGGGATTTTTTTTTATTATTTGTACATTTGGAATTGTTTACAAATAAAATTCTTAAACTCTTCTATCCTTCAGCAGACATAGCTGTTCTCTCATGCTTGACTTTCCTGTTGCATTACAGCTAATGAAATGTTTTTTTGCACAGTGTTTCACATGTAGATTTTGAGTTTTCAGAACGTTAATAAAGTCCCATGAAGGCAGGTACATTAAATAACCTTGTACTGGCAGCATATTAATAGCAGAGAAAGCTTAGAAAATACTAACAGTTTTTCAAACATTGCTTAGTTCATAATAATGAGGCAACACCTAAAAAACTCTTTTGAAGTGCTGAAGTTTCTTTTCATAGGACTTGTTTTTTTTAAAAAAGCTGTTGTATCCATAATTCATTTAGAAAATATTTTGTCTTCCTTCCTTCTTGAAAAACAGTATAAATTATATGACCTTCCTTGCAATTGGCTGAAACTTTCATGCCTTCTATTCAGGTTTCCATTAGTTGAAAGCATTTTTAGCAGCTGGCCCTTGTGCATTTCAGTCAATTACTGGGTTTTATCTTGTTGTTATCATAAAGGGCCATTTCTTTCTTAAAATGGTCAATTAAGTGCATGAGAACAAATGGAGAGAAGTGTACTGTTAGCAGCACTGTCAGGAGTTGGCTGACACTGAAAAAGAAAATACCGGAGCCGTTCTTAATGAATAGAAATAGCTTTCATCAAAATAGGTGCTGTTTGTTCATATTCCTTTTATTTATTTATTTATTTATTTCCTTTTGGCCACAATTCAGAGTTAACTACACAGCAATTGAGTGTTTGAAAGCTCTTAAAACATCCACAACATGCTTAAGGTAGAGCTCTACATTTTTACTTAACTACTCCATTTGTTTCAGTTTGTATAGAGCACATTATAAAATCAATCGAGGCAGTCGTTTTCCGTTCAAAAGCAGCAGACTAGAAGTTCATTTTTTATCAGGAGATAATGTGATAGAGGAAACAAGCAGATGGAGTAAATGAATCAAAGGTGAAGCATAGAGGAAAATCAGAGCAACGAACGCAAGAGAGAAATACAAGTGGCAGGAAGAGTTTGGAGTGGAGAAAAGAGTGGTGAAACCCCATTGCTTTCCCCTAGGCAACGCAGGCACTGCAGCAAGGACTCTCACATGAATACAGCCCTTGCAAAGCATGTCTGCTTTTCCCAACATAAGGAAAAGTTCGCCTGGGCCATGCGGCTGATGCCGGATCAGTTTGTCTCTCTCTGTCACAAGGAGCAGCTTTGGAGGCCAGGCCTAGGCAGACCCCTGCTGTGCCACAAGGCTGATTGGCAAAGCCAAGCTATGAATTACAAATGGAAGGACAGAAGAAAGCTCTATCTGGAGTCTATAAAATTCATCGATATATTAGACCTGCTTCGCTAGAAAAATTAAGTGGTCAGGTTGTTGATAGTACAGAGGAGCATGAGAGAACAAGATTATTTACAGGTGCTAGAAAGAAGTAGGCAAAGTAATAACAACCCACATATAACACTGTAACAAAACCTATTGTGTCATCTTTGACCATAATTTGATTCATAATTTATACATATACTAGAAAATATGTTTGGGTAATGTGACCAAAAAAACAGGCAAAGTGTTTTGTATTCTTTGTAACAATAAAAAGTAGAACTGAGAATTTTTTCGCCACATTTTTTTAAGTAATTCATAAAGGTTGACAATTTCATTTGGGGCAGTTAAGTTTTTATTTGAATTGAAAATGTGAAGATTATTTCAATGTTGAAACACCATAACTTTCTTGCCCCGTTTTTGCCCTTCAATTCCTTCAATTCTATCATGCGAGTGTGTTGCAAGGAACATTGCAGACCTTGCATATGTAGTTTGCATGCAGAAGCACACTACTAATGTCTTATAGTTCACACTTTCTCAGCTTTTTGATGAAATCCGTGAGGAAAATGAATGTGAGGCTGTGAGATAAAAGGCTCATTTTCCTGCAGAACCCTGTTGGAGCTGTTCTCAGCTCCCATGCCAGCAGTGCAAGAACCTCCACCCAGTCAAGCTGTGCAGCTCTTTTTGGTTGGTGCTGCACGAGTCCCTCCTAGTAGACTAGTAGACTCATGGTAACTTAGAATATTTCCTTCATAAGGCCAGAAAATAAAATATGCTTTCCTCAATTATCCTTCCATGACACCACAGAAATGTACCTCATCTATTAGGGAGATATAATGGCAGCATATAGGGAAAGCTACAATTTTGATAGAGGGTCAGAAAGTGTGAAAGAAAGTAATGACACTTCATAAACTTGACTAGTCATCCAAGACTGAGAAGTATCAGCTCACTAAGCTCAGGAAGATAGCAGTAAGATAGTTTTCCTTTCTCTCTGCAAGCAGACTTGCCAGTTTAACACTGGCCATGTATGCTGGGAAAAAAAAACAAACAAATAAACAAACAAAAAAACAAACAAACAAAAATAACACTTTGATCCTAAAATTACAATGCAACACAATGCAACAGAGGAAGTAGATAAGGAGAACATATTAATTTTAAAATGCTAAATGAACAGAAATGAAAATATTTTTTTCCTGCTTATTTTAAATATAAAATCTCTTCCTTCTCCTCATCTGTAGATCTTATGGATAGTCCTAGTCTCCATTCCCACAAAGCATTGAAAACCTCTTGAAAGATGCTGGGCATCCTCTGGTGATTCCACACCCACTGTGGCATTTTTGATTATTTTCATTAGTTTCAGTGAAGCAGAATGGGGCTTAATCAGGAAGAAATAACATGATTGCTTCCTTACAGAACTTAACAAAGGTTTTTTTGATTTTAAAGCTATTATATTATGCAGAGGAGTATGCAGATACCTGCAGAAGAGTATCTTTCTGGTATGCTTTAGTCGTTTTAACATGCTTTCCGTGCCAAAAAAATCCATTCCTTTATCTATGGAGATATATATTAAACAGCAAGTTCCTGACAGTTTTTTACTTAGCTTCTGCATTTGTATTGTTATGACATTTTGACAACATAAACTGTAATACCTAAGCATTATAATACAGTTATGTGAGGCAAGGCAAGATATCTAAATAGTATAACATAGCCAGGTAATTTATTTTAACAAATGCCCGAATGTGTAATGATTTCTTTGGTATTGTAATATCTATGTCTTTAGTTATTACTTCTGTTATATCCAAATAATTGGAATATTTCAAATTTTGGTTAATAAATAGCAAGTAATTTCCCTAGTTTTGGGCAGTTTCTTATTGCCTATCAACATACAGTCTTAAACATAAGGGAACGAGTGTCAAAGCGCTATCCATTCAGATTCATCTCCTTAGAAACAGAGATCATTTTGTGAAGTTTATCCCATCAACAGAGTCTAGTTCTCTTATACAAAGTGTCTTCCATAGGTGCCCTGTGCTGCACCTGCCTGCAGGGTACTGGGACCTCACACTGATCCCACTGCAAAGAACGGGCTCCAAGTGCAACAGCTGTTGTCATAGCGTTAGCACAGTCATAGTATTAGCAGTCTTTTAAATAAGATAATCAAAATAATCAACAATTACTTCCTCAATATTAGTAAATCCTTATAAAGATAAAATATATATTCTACTCTCAGACTACTACAATTCTCTTTAGAAAATCAAGCATTTTTTTAAAATAGTGGCAAAAAAACTTTTTATAACCCTAATTCAGTAGAATTCACATCCCTATATTCTTAGGCAATACTTTGAAAGAAACAGAACTAAGAGCAATAACTGATAAAACTCACCACACTTTTAAATGTTCTAATATACTTCTACACATACACGTTATCATTTGCATTAAAAAGGGGAATAGCACTTAAGAAAACAAACAAACCGGGAAGAGAAAAAAGAGAAGAAGGAAGGAGAAAAAAGGAGAAAAAAAAAAAAAAAAAAAAAAAAAAAAAAAAAAAAGGTCATAGTTCCCTACAGCTTATTCCCTAACCAAGTTCCTTATTATCCTCAGTTTTCAGGAAATGAAAGTAATTTCCATAGCAACAAACTATGGCATCAGAAATTAAAGGCAGCTGGAGAACTGGCAAATGAAACTAAAATCCTCTTTTCAGGCACCTGTACTTGATAAACCAGGGCAAGGGAGGAAAAAAACAGTAAGAAAAGAAACTTTTATCACCATCACTACAGGCTTATTTTTGCATTCAGTCCTCCTTTCAGAATGTACCATACATAGTCACCAGCTATTGAGATACCTTAATGCAAATGCTCTTATCACCAGTTTGTGAGAACAGGGTAATGTTCGAATATATGTATTTTGATGCATTTAGCAATTGAAAACTGAGTGGTAGCTGGCATATAGATAATTTACATCTCTTGCATCCCTCTTGGCTGTTGTGCGATACTGAAATCACTAACAAAGTTGTTACCTTAGTGACTGCACATCAAATGGGAATTATGCTCTGTTCCTCTGAGACAGAAAACCCTCTTTATATATCAATGTGTCATGTGAATTTTTCTACTAGTTTCAGAAAATATGTTTTGCAAGAACAGACATTTTCCCTCCAAATGGTGGTTTTAAATAAACCAGTTTGACCTCTGTTAACAGTTTTTACTGTAATCCTCATTTGCTTTCCATTTAAACATCTCAAATTATTGGCCAAAAGGAAATTCAGAAGGGGAAAATTTGATGAGCAAAATGAGTAATATTTATCTGCTTTATGGTGAAAACCAAAAGGCAATGAAGACGACTTGTGCACTTTGCTAAAAACTTTTTGGAATTTAATAATTCAAATGCTACATCTCTGGTAATGATTTTTACTCATCTTTGCCATCTTTTCATTTGTTATTTACATGGCTAGGATAACTAATTTGTTTGTGAGTATATGGGTAAATCTGCGTTTCGTTCTGAAGCTCAGCACTGGCCTTCTCTATCCTGGAGGAATTAATGTCTGTATTTGGGTCTGACTTTTGCCAAGAAGTCATGCACGGCCAAACACAAAATGTTGAAACCGAAAATTTACAGATACCATGTTTGTATAGGTAAATATCTTGCTATCAATGCACAAATTGTCCAGCCAACTGCCAAACTCAGTCAGAAAAGCTCCTATGGAAGACTATTTAAAACAGCACAAAGCATTTTATTATGTATTTAAAAACAACAACAAAAAGCTATAAAATCAAAATAGCTTCACATTTTATACAACTAATGCTACTGTGTTTACATTTTCCTATCATTTCCCCTAAAAAAATTGAGTGTACAACGGTATATCAAAATCTCTCTTTTTGAGTTTAGGCTACTGCCACAACCAGACTCTCCTTCACATCGGAAGTATCCATCTTAACGAATAAGTAGTCAAGGTAGTTGTGAAGCAATAAGCATCAGTTATAATATTAGATCACAATCACAGGCCTCCACACAGCATTACAGTGGTGCTCTCCCCTATTGAAAAATGCAGATTGACAATGAGTGAAATATGCCATAAATCTGTCTTGTTTCTACTTGTTTTCGCATAGAAATTCAAGCTGCTTTTGCCTCTCAGTTCTCTTTGACACCAGCAGTTGACCTAAGCATGGCAAGCACTCACCAATGGATGACTGATGCACCAGCTGTGCCATCTGCAGTTGGGAACCCCAGATTTGGCCTCGGTGATAATTTGGGGGCAATTGGGTTTTAAGATTACTCACTACCTCTACAATAGAGGTAGTGGGTACCCTATTGTACCCACTACAATTGGGTAGTGACCACCCTATGTTCAGGGTGGTCTTCAACCATTCCATACTTTCCATCCTTTAAAAAATTCTATTCACTTTGGTGGTTGCTCCTACTCTGTAGCTTGTGGAGATGAAAATCCAAAAAAACAGAGAAATCACTTAGTCTGAACAAAGTTTTAGAGTTTGGAGAGAAGTGTTTTTATTTTGAAGCATCCTATGCCCCTGTTTTGGAGGACACAGAACTCTTTTTTTTTTTTTTTTTTTTTTTTTTTTTGACATGTGGCTTCAACTGGAAGGTAAATAACATTTTTATAGCAACTCTTATACTCTTATGAAGTAGAAATCCTAACTTTGAATAGTATGATCATTTCAGGCAAGAAAGTATAGTTTACTTCCCATGCTGTAAAAATAGGTGATTCTTCTGACCCTGCTTGAAACAGTGCAAATGGTATAATTATGTGTTTATGGCTTTGTGAGGCTGTTCACCGTCCACTAAGATACTGACTGGAAAATCAACTTCTGTCCTGTTATTCAAGAACTGACCTTTCATTTTAAAAGTGTCTTTAACAGTTATGACCGCAAAGAAAGCTTCAACACTTCACTCTTGAGGCATCTGCTTCAGCTTGTAGGGAAGCAGAAAAAGAAGTTATGAAAAGCAGTTAGAAAATGTGTAAAATATTCTATTTCTTTCAGCAAAAAGATTTCATGCGGATTGCCAGTGATGATAATTGAAATGCCAACACTGTTAATTCTATTCAAGAAAAGCAGCGAAGGTCTGTGCTCTGTGAGGCTTTGTCTCATTTCAGTGCTTCAAATGCATTTTATTTGGGAGGTACTTGCATATATTACTCTCACAAAAAAAAAGATATATATATCTGGACATCCATTGCAAGCAATGGACAGCCTGAAGTTTATCAGTGAACTCAACTATTTTGATAGGGATGTTGATCATGTTTAGCATAAATGCATGTTTTACAGAACAATTGTCATGCTTGAAGGGATCAACACATCTTCCTAATATCTTTCTTGACATTTTATGCTTGAATACAGATTTCCCCTTTTAAGAATGCCAATTCATACATTTTAAAATTTCTACTTCATATAATGTTAATTGCCACTGTACCAGTGGAGACCAAAGAGATTTGGCAGTTCAGATGACCTTTCATTACTACAGCTCTTTACCATTCAATCCATGTGCCTGTAGATATCAAAACTTCAGGTGTTAGAGGGCTTTTTTTTTTTTTTTTCTGTGTTCAAGAGGTTTTCTCCCTTCTCCTGAATAGTTTAAGAAAGCGGTAATCACACCCAAGATTAAACACTCGTGCCTTAACTTGATAATTTAGAAACTTTTTAGAAATTATAGGTCTATACAGTGTTTTTGACAAATTTCAATAAGAGAAAAGGTTACTAGAGATTTGCTAAGAAGATCTTGAGGAATTTTGGCATGTAGCTTCATGTTCTTTTTCATGTTCATGATCTCCAACTCTTTCCCTGGTACTCATTTTTATTGATTTCCTCCATATCCCCAACTTTGCCTTCAAAATTACAGAAGTTAATTCTTTCTAATTTGCCTATATCTAAATACTTGGGGTTTTTGCTTCTTTTAAGCTATTCCCCAGAAAGTATTTCAATTAGTTGTAAGGTATGTTATATAAATTAAGCTATCACTTTATAATCATTTCCCCTGAAGATGAGATAGCAGTAGAAGCATAGACAAGATCAAGCACAGACTTATATTTCCTGACCTTGGAATTCTAAAGTAAGTGAATTTTCTGAGACAACTGGTTGCTGTCCATTGACAAAAGTGTATTTTTCCTTTCTAATGATTTTAACACATCTTCTTTCATAAGGGTTCAAAAGTTCACTTACAAAATGCTAATAATTTATATATTTTTGAAGTAGCATTTGGATAAAGCTTGACACAAGTGTATATATAATACACAGTTGTTATTAGATACTGCTAATAATTGTAAATTGAAATGGGAAGTATAAACAGGCAGGAACTAAATCAGCTAATATATAATGTAAGCTGTTAGAATTTTAGCTTAGACTTTACATTTTCTTAGTTTCTGCAGTGGCCTGTAATATATCATCAGACAATTGCAGTCCAAAAACAAGAAATACCATAAACTTAGGTGATTTCAACATTTTCCATGTATTTTCAAAATATGTCACACACTGACCATTTATCTTTAACTCAATTCCTTGCCAAGCTATTTGTTTTTCTGTAAAATTGTCCTTTCAATCAGTGCATATTTGTAATAGCATAAGTTACTTATATGCTGAAGGCAAACGTAACTACTATAATTTTGAAAATACATTGAGGGGAGATGGAAGCGTATACATGTTTTTGTTATTGTTGTTGCTGATAGTTTTTTTTCTTCTTTTTTCCCTATTTTCATTTTTAACAAAAGAATGACAATTTAAAATACATGGAAGTCATGCTAGGTCAAAGTTATCTGTATTGTAATATTCATTATCTTCAGAGACAAAACATAGTTATATATGAAAAGGTCTGCTGTTACTGCTATTATTTTCCATGAAAGGAGTCAGTCTTTCATATGTGTGTGTGCACATGTATATAGGCAGATGTGTGTGTGTGTGTGTGTGTGTGTGTGTGTATGACTACTTTCTTTAATTAGCATCAACAGTCTCATTTAACATATTCATTACTTTAAGCATTTGAAGTAAGGCTAGTCATATTGCCAAAGCTAAGCAGACACCAAGAAATTTATTGAACAGAGCCATAAAAAAAAAACCCTACAGAAGTGATGGAGTGATTATCTTAAGCAAATGCCTGCGTGTGAGTGATAGGTAAATAGTCAGGCAGATAAATCTTCTACTCCAATCTATTTAACATAAATGCAGAGTGTAGAAGATTGCTTCTGCCCTCAAAGTGCTCTTCTCCTTGCGCTACATCGTCCTACTGAGCTTCCTTCCTTTGCAATGCCTTGAAGGTCTTGCTGGAGACCTTCTCGTCAGGGTTTAAGCCATTCTGCTGCTGAGACCATATATCATCTGACGGACATGAGCTGTCAGTCTGACTTAATTTAAATAGAGGAGTGAAAAGAAGAGGAAATTGCTGCCTCTCTCAATCCTTTCAAGAGAGTGGTGGTGGTGGTGAGTAACACAGAGGTGCATGAAACAGGTAACTGGAAAATGCACCTTGCCTATCACATCACATGTCATTTACACTGAATATTGTGCTCCCCTATGGGATCTCCATGTCACTTTGTATTCTCGCTATGCAGGATTTCAAAATTATCTTTAATTTATTAGTTCACTCTAATTCCTAAGTGTTCAGGAGTATATCATTCCACAAACTGTTGTAGTTTATCTGAACTGGTTTGCATAGGGATTTTACAGATACTTGTAAAAATAGCAGTGAGAATTTTAAGTCCTGATATACAAATGTTGCTACATCTATAAAAACAGTTTAAGTTTTGTGCTGTAGAGATAGATATAGGACATTTTGTTCTGTGAAAAATTGTGACATGGATTAAGTAACATGAAAACTATTTCTACCTTTAGGTAGAGGTATTCTACCCTCTATTCTAGGTAGAATATTGAGGTAGAAGTAAAGTGAAAAAAACTGATACCATTGATAGAACATGGGGTATAAATTCTGAAATGGTTAAATGGCTTTTCTTTTTTTAATGCCCATGGGGCATTTAAATATCCAGTAGCAGAAAGCACTCAATAATTCTACTGGAATATATAAAAAGTGCCCACATTTACTGAAAAAGAAACGTAACTGCACATCATATATTTATTTACAAAAGAAAAGGACAGTGTCATTGCATTAATGTGATTAATATCTTAAATGGGAGAATGCAACTTTTAGAAATAATGTACCAATAGGTGAACAAACCTCTGAACGTAATTGACCTTCAGGAAACAAAGAATGTCTTCTCCAGAGAACGGCACTGTAGCTGTAATAGGAGGACAGGATGAAAGAAGCTGGCTATTGTAGGCTGCCTGAGTCATAACAAAATGCATTAAATGTCATTCTGGAAGCTCTTCAGCCTTCTGATGAAACTACTCAAGAGTACAGAGCATAGTTATTCAGAAGAGAATTGCAAAAAGTCTCTAAGGAGCATATTAAGTTTTAAATCAAAAACATCTTGACAGTGTGGGTGACAGAGCCCTGGCACAGGCTGCCCAGAGAGGTTGTGGAGTCTCCTTCTTCGGAGATCTTTAAAACTCGCTTGGATGCTGCCCTGTGCCGTGTGCTCTAGGTGACCCTGTGTGAGCAGGGGGGTTGTACTAGATGACTTCTGAGGTCCTTTCCAACCTTGAGCATTCTATGATTCTGTGCAATGTGAATCAGACAGGCTTTGTGATATGTATGGTGAAATGACAAGATCAGCAAGATTTTGTAATTTTGTGCCCATTATTTCCGAAATGTAATTAATCACATTTTTTTAATAATTATCTGAAAAGCAATCTAGTTTTCTCAAAGAAAGCCAAATGAATCACTGACTCTGCCCACATCCTTGGCCTAAGTAAATAAACTGTATCTCTAAAACTGCAGCTGTGAATTAGAGAATTTTTTTATCATAGCAATCACTAATTAGAGTAATGGATTTGATTTTATAAGTCAATAGGCTAGGTAATAAAGCACATCACTTTCATATCTATTAGTCTCAAAGATGTATTAAGTAGTCTAGCTACAGCAGCATAAAATGTTAGCCTTCAGCACAAAACCCTCCCTCTACCCCAATACAAATACCATGTAACATTATTCTCAACCGTCTAAATCTACATTCTACTTTGCTTTCAGCCTTTGCCAAGGGCACTTTTTTGAAAGCAAGCAGCTTTATACTCATTATACTTTTAAATAATATATTTACAGGATTCTGCACTTTAATAAAAGTCTTCATAGTTTCAAATCCCTTAAGCAGGCTAGGTATAACTCAGAGAAGGTTCATTTGCAGCTCAAATCTCTTCCAGCATGAAAACAATACCTTCTGTTAATCTCTTTTGTAGGTTATTGAACTATACTTGTCCTGTCACAGTTACTTCAAGGTTAAGAGCACAGATTACTTAGCCAAGTGACCCAGTCCTCAGGCCTTGCAAGTATATAAGAAAGGTTATTTAAAAATAGACTGGACATTTTATAAAACTTTCACACTTCAATGTTTCAATATTAGTTAAATAGGAAATGAACACATTATATTCTCTGTGACTTTAAATTGCACTGAGGAAGGGTTAAGATTATGAAGCTGTATATCAAACATTAGATACAATATGTCAGCTTTGTTAAATAATGGGTAAAACCCAGGTCTAGTTAATAATAACTTATTCTTGTTTATAATTACTACTATTAAAGGTAGCTTTTCTTTTTTTTTTTTTTTTTAAATTTTTGCATTAGGCTTCTGCTGTTTTTTAATTGCTAATTTTCAGCTAGATCTAAGTTCAAACCTATGGTTTTACAGCAGCAATTTATTAAGAGTTGGCACTTTAAAGGTACAGTATTGAAAGATTAGCAGTGAATTATGGCACAGACTGCACATTAAACCACCAGCTTGTGCAGCAAATGTTAAGACAATCTGCAACCTGAAATATTAATATCTTAGTGCTTTGGAGATTACATTAATTACAGTCACTCTAAGAATGCAATAATTAGACTGTTTTACAGTAGCCACTAAGGTCAGTTTATACAAGTAATTATTCACTTGCCACATAACTCCATGCATATATTAACTGATCATCAACCTATATTTCTCGTTGCAAGCTGCGTTATTCTGAAAGGAGAGCAACAGGAGTGGTGGGCTGGTGACAGACTGAAGTCCCACTGCTGCCGAGTCAGGGATGTTCTGGCGCAGACCTGGATCAGAAGGCAGTGTACAGCCCGGGATGCTAATAGGCCTTCTTCATGGCTGGAAAGCCTGGCCTGCCTGCTAACACAAAAAGCTGCTGTGCACACATGAACATTACATGAGCTTCCAGAGCTGGATGTTTTGTGAGTTGTAAGGTGGTTCCAAGCATGCACCAAAAGCTGGGATCACAAGCAGCGCTGTGCAGCTGTGCTGCCACAGGAGCTCAGGTCAACCCCCAGCTACACTGCTGTGTTCAGTATGGGGCAAAGGCAAGACAGCCAATTTGGCTTTTGACTCTTAATAGTAAAAGTATTGGTCAGTGCTTGACAAACGTACAAACAGTAAGTGGCTTTATTGGCAAGTTGGGCAGATATTGAAAAATACATCCAATATGTATTTACTCAATATTTAATTTATTTCTATGTTTATAAATATTGTTGAAATAAAATCACTTGTCAGAATGTACCCAGAAACAATATTTTGCAGCCGTTATCACAATGAATTTGAGCAAATCAACAATGAAATTTGTATTCATGAGTATTTGATGGGATACATCTTCATCCCATCATCCCGTGAGTATTTGATGGGATAGATCTTCATTTGATCTTCTACATCTTCAAATGAATACTTATGGAGTCAACAAGGTGAGAGTTAACTACTTACATGTCCATCTACAATACTTCCCTCTTAAAGAATTCCACACTGACAACTAGAATATTCTGAGGAAACTACAGCTTTTTGAATCTTGTTTCTTTATCTTGTCTAAATCCCAGGGGAATAATAGCACCTTCCATTGAATATCTCAAACTTCTGGTCTAAGGTACTGTACTTTTTAACTATGGAGTTCAGGATTAAGGCTAATCATATTAATTGCGTTGAAAATACAAGTTCGGAATTCAGTCATGACTTAGTGTTAGTAGTGCATGCAGTTTAAAAGGCTTCCTCTATTTCTTTCCTGCTGTATGCATGTCTGTGAAATCTACGTATTATGAGACTATTTGTGTGGATAATTAGCTACATCTAGGAAAACGGAGCTTACGACATAGGCAGATTTTCTAATAGAGGGTTCAACAGAATCACAGTTTTCAAATTACATTCCTTTGATATCAAACTCCTTCTGCTGTCCTATCAAGTAAGGAGGTTTTGGTCTCAGAGTGTGCTAAGCAATCTTTATTGGTGAGAATAGCCTGGATGGCGTATATCTTAGCAATAGCATGAACAACCAGAAGATAAGTTAAATAAATTAGTCAAGGAGATACTAGGCTAACAGCAAAAGGTGAACAAAGGGGAGATCACTTAGAATAAAAGCAAGGTATCAAGATTAAAATTAATCAGGGCACAAAGGAGCTTGAAGGAGAGAAAATTTTAATTGCTTATACGCCTGTGCCAAGAGTGTAGGCAATAAACAAGAGGAATTAGAATTGCATGTTTATGAGCATAAATTTGCCTTAATTGGTCATACTGAAACTTGTGGGATTCACATTACTGGAGTGTTCAAATCAATGGCTATAAATCAGTTATAGATTAAGTGAACAACAGGAAAGAAGGAGTAGTGTTTTATCTCAGATTTTGTACTAATGAATTCCAAAGCACTGAAAAGTCTGAAGTAAACAATGTTGGATAATTATGTCCACATATTAGAATGCAAATGAAAAGCACTAGATGAGTTATCCATAGAACAGTGCTGTAGTTTCTAAAATATTATTTGGTTTCTTAATAGACCATTTCCTAATGCAAAAAAACCCCAAACCATTTCTTCTAATATGCAACCATTGACATTAGGCATTGCAGTGACAGTTAAAGAGAGCATGATCACAGAACTAAAAATCTCTTAATAGCTGTACTGTGTTTGAACTATGATTTTATTTCCAAAACAAAACTATTAATATGTATAAATGATGCTTAAAAAAGAGTCAGTTCTTCAGTCTTGGAAATCATTTTATGCAGAAGCAGGTAGGACAATAAACAGAAGCAGGTAGGACAATAAATACTTGAATAAATAAACAAATGACTACTGTAACACATTCCATGAGTGTTACAGGAAAAGTGTTTAAAATACTTCTCATTAAAAAAATCTTCAGACAGAAATGAAAATATCTGTTAAAAAACAAAAGCAAGAGCGAAACCTTACAAAATAGTCATTGATGGAACGGAAGGGAAACTAGATAGTGATGAGGAAATTGAAAGTGTAGAAATTTGTAAGGGAAAGTAATGGCAAGTAAAAAACCTATTGCCTGAAAGGTTAAGGAAAATAGACTGTTCTGATGTCAATATGCTTAGTCACATGTCACCCCTTCAGTCAGCTTGAATGCAGAAACACTATAGCCCATTTGTTCGCTAATAAGCCTTGCCTTCAATGGTGCAGGACACATGCTGGTAAATATTTACCTCTAAGCTTGGAAGAATGAAGTTTACTCTCTTCTTGCTGCTCTGGCTGACTCATCAAAAGATTGAGTTTGTCCTTTTGCTTTCATTATCCATTACTTTGACTACTACTGCTCAGGTAAAAGAAAGTGATAGTTAAATAGCACTAAATATAGTTTGTATGTCATAAATTTACATAGCACTACTTCTTTCTGTAACGTCTATATGGATTTACATCCAGGAGTCTGTTCTGCATTCATTTTTCTCTTACTGACATGCCCTAAGGAATCTTCTGCAGGACACTGGCCTGTCCACTGAATATCCAAGCATTACCAGCATCATGTTTAACCATGTTAAACAGCACTTAGTTAACATTAAACTTCCCTAAAACAGCCCAATCAGCCATACTAGTTTTATGTAAGTATTGTAAGACTTTGGACATTCTAGAATACTAGTAGAAAACTGAAGTACTGATGTGCAGGAAGGGTAAGAATACAGACCTGGTCAATTAGTGACTTATCAGCCTGATACTGATCTTAAAGAAAATAATGGAAAAGTTGATACAGGGTTTGATTTTGAAAGAATTAAAGAAATGTAATATAACTAGTGTCAATTAACATGGACTTGTGAAAAGTAAGTCTTATCTCTTTAAGTCTCTGTCTCTTTTAAATACATCTGTGAATTTGAGAGATAGGCATAATCTCTTCTTTTGACTACATATCTTCCTACTACATACTAGCAGGATGGAGATCATTCAGGGAAACACTGATTCCAAAATAATCCTTGTTATTGAACTGACCTAAATTCCCAGCATGGCATTATGGCCAACAATCTTGCCACTGAATGCATGAATAAAACTTTTTAAATGGGGAAATAATCTAATTGCAGTAGAATTTTTATCATCTCTGTCATGTACATATCTCTGTATTTGCAATAGGTATGACTGGAATACTAAGTCCAATTACGGTGTCTGTACAGTACTCTGTTTATATTTTCTCAGAAGCATCTTTAAAAGCCCAGAAAGTCAGAGAAAAGTCACAGGAATGATTTAAGAGTTGAAATAAATGTTCTGTAGCAGTCTACCAAAACTGCTTGCTTATAGCATTCCTTTCATGTCTTTATGATTTATTTTCTGTGCGGATAGCAGTGAAGATTTGTACATTTCCTACATTTTGTTGTCTCACAGCCCCAGTTTCTACCCTTTAATTTATACTCATTACCAGCAACTTGTCTTTTTTTTTTTTTTTTTTTTTGTCATATAGATAATGAAAGACTTGCGTTTACTTTATTTAGCTTATCAAAGAAAAGGTTAAGGGTGACACAAACACAGTCTGTAAGTCCCTACCTAGGAACAGAAAACTGATTAACAGAGTGCTCTTCAGTCTCAGAGAAAAGAAGCAATGTCTGGAAGCTTAGGCTACACAAATTCAGACCAGAAATAGGATACATTTATTCATGTTGATGGCAATTAACTGCTAGAACACTTTACCAAAGACTCTAGCAGATTTCCTATTACTGTAAATTTACAAATCAGTATTTAATCTTTTTTTTAATTTCTTTTTTCCTGAAACATCCAGATGTTCAAGTACACCTATTAGATATGAAGCAAATATTAATATCAGCAATATTAATGTAAAGTCTAGTATTCTAAATGATGCAGGAGCTCAGGCTAGGTAATGATGTAGAGATTCCTTCTAGCCATAAAATATATGAAAACATCAATACAGGTTGGTTTCTGTTAAGGAGTAAAACATGTGTCAGTCAGATCCCATTTTAAAGTTTCCTGCTGTGCACATATCTTTAGAGTTGAGTTCCTGTGCATGCTTGTTATTTTTTAAACCACTGACCAGAAAATGAAGGCTTATTTTTGTTGTTAACAGATTCTTTGATGTTACTCCAATACCAAGAAATGGGGAAAAAGTGCAAAGTTTTCCTCAATTCCTGTTAGCTGCCTCTGACCCTATAGCCAGCAAAAGCATGTGTGTGTGAAAAGGGAATGATTTATATTTCCCATTCTTACACTATTCCTGTGGGCCAAACTCTGAATGCTCCAAATATCTTACACACAAATTTACTGAGTTTTGGCCTCAGTTCATCACGTCTCAGGAAACTCACAGATCACATACAGGTACAGCAGAATGTATGGTATGACACCATTTTTGAACCTACGTTTTGTACTGGAGGAAGAAAGTTAGTGTCATGAAGGAACGGGGAAAGCTGAATTCATCTGGGATCATGCTTGAGGAGTGGTTAACTTGCAAAAGAGCATATTTATTCCCTGCGTTGTTTGTTACCCATATGCAAGTGAATATGCCCGTAGTATGTCCACAAATAGTGTTCATATCAAGTAGAATAATCATCTCGGATGAGGTTTGCAAGTGTGTGGATTTTATTTCATGGGGGTTATAGCATCTCTTCAGTGAAGCAATTAAAAGCCCAAAAATTCCTTAAGAAGAAATATTCTCCTAGTATTTCCCATGGAACAGATTTTGGGCCATCAAGTAATTCAGAAATAAATTTTGTCTTTATTTGACCAGCATCAGTACAACAGTCAAATGTGGCTACCATTAGTTAATTACACAAATCAATTTTTTTTTAAGATAGATTGTCCTGATGGTTGCCTGTTTCTATTAATTAACTGTATGTGTATTAGAGAAAATTCCTAGTATGATTGCTAATTAATCAACAGATTTTGATGGAAGTATCACAGTGAACAGATAAGTGCTAGAGAGGGAAGTGTGAATCATCTTTTTTTTTTATTCCGTGGACAGTTTGGGCTGATAAGATTTCTTCTACAGTTGCAGACAGAAAAGATTTATTTTTCTTTGTGCATATTTGATATAGTTAAAATGCAAAATCAAAATTCTACCTCATTCTAGTCACTAGTGGAAACCTTTCCAAAGACCACAACATCTTTGGTGAGGCTTTATGTAATGACCAGAACTCAGAATGTGTAATATGGGTGATGCCTTGGACCTTTAGTCCCCGGTACTTCAGATACAGTGGAAATGAAAAGATACTGTTGGTCAAGTCTATATGAAAGAGGGCTATGAAACAAGAGTATGTGCTCTGGTATAAGCTGTGGCATGCATATGCTCAGCATATGGAGAGGATTGCACAGCCTCCAAAGGAGGTAGTAATGCAAGTTGTATGAGCACAAATTACCACACAATGCCCCCAAAAGATATTGGCTTGGTCTTCTGAGCAGAACTGCCCCCAACAGCATTGCTTTGCAGCTTCCTTCCTTCCTTCCTTCCTTCCTTCCTTCCTTCCTTCCTTCCTTCCTTCCTTCCTTCCTTCCTTCCTTCCTTCCTTCCTTCCTTCCTTCCTT
>NW_020455588.1:4586408-4600511 GCF_003342845.1 Nothoprocta perdicaria
TTTCCTTTTTTTTTTTTTTTTTTCAATTTTCTTTCTGGCTTGCTTACTTGTAAGAGTAGTGTAACACTGGAGTGCCTGTTCCATTTCCAGCTCCTTCCCAGGCTTTTTAGCGTTAGGTTGTTTTTGCTGTACTGTATGCACCTCCTTGCATGCTTTGACAACCCCTAGTGGGAAAATTCTCCAGGTAGCTGTATTTGTTTGTTTTATAAATCAGATCTTTTTCTGGCTATTTTATTCATCAAATTTGAGATGAAAAATTAGTGTTTAATTATGACTATGGTGAATATAGCAAATGACTATATATTTCACTTTATCCTAAAGCTGCACAAATAACTGTAGTGCAAATTTTCTGTTTATCAAACATGTAATTATATCTTTATAGATAGCTGTGTACACAATATCTCTTATTTGCAACAAATATCAAAACAAAATTATAATGAATGTTCATACCATAATCATCATATTTACTTAATTTAATATACATTTAAAATGAATGCATTTGTAATTGCTTGTTCTTCAAACAGAATTAGCTTCTGCTTCTGTAATCCTTCTGATGCACAACCTTCAGAACAAAGTCTCACTAATACATTAGAAGTAGTCTGGCAGTTGAAAATTACTTAGTTCCACAACTGACTTCTACTACAACTTGCTAACACTTGGCCATAGTTATGTTGGTTTTTGCAAAGAAAGCCGCAGCATTTCAGACTGATTCAGAGAAGGAGAAATCAGAGATTTTAATTTTGGTGATACTCCCTCTTACCTGTATGAATAAATGAAAACACAGTTTCAGAGATGATTTCTGTATCTGAACTTTCAGGGTTCCTGTATTAACATGTGTCTCTATATTGACATAAATGATTTCAGCCTGATACTGAGCCACGTTCTGAGGTGATAAACAAGATAATTTGGTTTTGCTGAAGTTCTGCTAATATTGGTATATGATTATATTGACCTGGTGACAAGAGTGAGCCAGTATTGATTTATTTCTTGAAATGTGGTAGGTTGTGCACAAGATTTCCTTGTTTAGCATAGGAAAAACTGAAGGAAAACCTGATCATCCATCTAGCCCTGGCTGTTCGCATGATCATGGCCTGTGCATGCATATCAAAGTATTGCCGAGGGATTATTTTACATTTATTGATGTACCTTTTTTTTTAAATATACATGTATGTGTGTTTATAACTACTGATAAATCAGCTTTTCAGTTCAAGTTCATTGTACATTGTACCATTAAAAGTTAATCTCCAGATAGAGCATTAATGACATATAAGGGAGAACTACAATTAAACCTTTTAAATTCTATTTAAAAGAAACTCTAGGATGCGTAATAAAAACACTAAAGAGGAGCAATGATTTCACAGGTTTGTCCATAAGTTGCATTTCAGATACATGAGTGGATAATTAGATAATCGTTTAGAGCAGGTGCAGGTGTGTTTGAAGTTATTGGGTATCTGTGATACAGTGAAACTACATGTTTGGTCTGAGTTATTGTTTCTGGCTGCTCAAGGCAAGTCTCATTAAAGATTGCCAAGATTTCAGGACATTTTTTGAGAAATAATTTTAGGGACATTAATCAAAGTAGTGCCAAAGGTAGCAAGTCATGTATCTGGCCAGATCACAATGATACATTTTTTGTTATACTTTCTCTGAATCCTTTATTCTACCACTGCCGCATGGTTTATAAAACCAATGTGGGCTTTACTGATTTACACTCTGGTGTCTGACTTAAAATAACTGAAGGATTGCATAGCTTGCCTATCAGCATAGAACTTAGGATGGCTTAAGCATGAGCAATTTACCTTTGGAACAAGCTGGATTCAAGTCAAACTGATTGCAGAGTACAACAGAAATGTCAGGGTAATGCTGAATGTTTTGTTGTTTTCTCTTCAAAAATTTCACATTTTAGGCAAACTATCCTCTCTCCTAAATTCTGCAGAGTGTGCAACAGAACACATTAAAGGAGTTAAAACTCAATCCAACTATTCCACCTGCTGTAACCTTACCTTCCTTCATCTCACTGATAACATAACCCTGGACTGACAACATTTTCCCCCTCACCTGTCATTCAGACCAAGTTACTCTCTCCTTTAATCCCTCTCCTCTCAGACACAATGAATCACAAGGTGCTGCTGGTCCAGTGGTCTGACCTAACAGGGATCAGCGTAATCACATTAAGTTCCTTCCAGTCACTGCTTCCAAATAGATACGACCAAGGGTTGTGATACACAGGTATTTCTCCTCATGAAAATGCCTAAGCCTTAAGACTCCCTGCCATTTTCTCTTCTGTGCTACATTTAAGTCAGAGCACTGGAGAAAACAGGGAGTTGAGATGAACTGTTTGTCCTGGCCTTTTCAGCATGGCAAGGAATTTCACTCATTTGTGAGTATCAGTGGATTTACCGAGCCATTTTTTTTTCACCAGAAATGGTGAAAATTCATATGTTTGCTTGCATAGCATTAATTTGGTCTGACTTGTAGGAAAATACACCTGGTAAGCTGAGGACTCCTAATTTATTAGACTCCTGTAACTCTGCTACTCATTTTCACTCTATATCATGTAATTAACATAGCAAAGCCCGTAGCTGACAAAGAAAAACAATGAACAGATAAGCAATTTCCAGGAGAATCAGTAGAGCTTTTTTTCACATCCCGCTAGAATCCCAGTAAAGGGGAATGATGAAAAGCAAACAGTAAACCTTTCCAAGCAACCATCCCTTTTTTAACAACCCCCCTGACTGTCATCAAGGTGATTTTGTTGGGATTGTCACAATTAAACAGACAAGTGCAGTTCCAATAAATGTGAGATAAAATATTGATGTTATCCGGCCCTTCCTCCGTGCTAACACATTCATTTCTCAAAGTGAAGGATTTTCATCTTCATTTTATGCTGAATTCCCTTTTAAACAGGTATTTAAGTGAAAGATACCTTAAAGTGGGCTCTAAGACCCTTTAATTTTGCTACATCAGAGCAAAGGCAGTGTTATGGCGAAGGAGAATTAAGACCAAGCTTCTTTTCCTCTCAACCATTTGTCTAGTGTAGATCTCCAAAGGTGATCTGGGAATGTCATGTATGGATTAATGGAAACTAATTTTAAGCTGAAAGAATGAAATAAATGGCCAAAGATTCCTCAGCTTGTATAAATTGCCATAGCTTTGACCTCTGATCCTGCATATATATAACCCCTTTCTCTCTTTTTTATTTTTATTTTTCCCTGTTCTAATTAAAAGAAAAGACATTTTAGGAGAGAATAAATAGTCTTTAAGTCCTGATTATCAGACTAGGAATAGAAGAAAAAATTCTTTTTCTGCTGAAAAAAAAATAAAAATCAGCAGTTGCCAGCATAGCAAGTGTCTCTGTTTTTCACCCATTTTTGTTTCTATCTCCTTTCAGAGCATCACAACATACATACTCTTATAAGTATTTATGGGTATTTATGGGAATATAGGTATATTTATATCCCCCTGACTATTTTTACTCTTCTTGTTTGCCTTCCTATAGGTTTTTCCCCCCATATTCTGTAACTGAGTGCCTCACAGATAGCAAGGTTCTCCTGAGCAGGGAGAACACTGAAAGCCTTTCCTTCTTTCCTTTGATTTCATCTTTAATACTAGACTATTTATACACCTCATATGACTTTAAATTACTGCTTTCAATGTATTTTAATCTAACAATCCTCCTAAAACAGCTTATACTGAAGTCTACAGCCTCACTCACTTAAGCCTCAGAATTGCTTTGTTCTCTTTACAATACTCCACCATGTTCAGAAAGTCAAGCCTCACTTTCTATAATGGAGAAAGACCACATCCAATCTCAAGCAAATCTGCAAAAGCCCACATGGCTTTCTAAATATCAGTGCACCCCATTTCCTTCATATTTAGTCTCTTTCCCTCATTCTTTCAGTGTCTGTCATTAAAAATGAAGAAAAATAAACCCATTTCTATTGATATAAAGACCTTCAGACACAGCATTTTTACCAATTGAAACAATCTTATCTGACATGCTTCATCATAAAACATCATAAGGCAATCAGATATTTAATATTTTTATGTCTGTTATCAGTTCAGTAAGTTTTACAATTGAAAACTTATGGGAAGACTTGACCCATCCAGTTGCTCTTGGAAACCTTATCATTTCTACCTGTTAGCACATTCTTATTTGAGGTCTCAGATACTTTTATGTCAGCCATTGAAAAGATAATTCATCTGTTTTCTCACACCCAATGAATTTATGGAACATAGTAGTCAAATAGAAGGAAAGTAATTAAAGAGAAACATCAAAGATGCTCCAGTAGGATATAGAGATAGTGATCTAAAGGTGAAAAACAAAACAACAACAAAAAACCCCAAAAGTGCTATACCATTTAGATGTAGGCTGGTGAGGTTTGAACACTCCTTGGTAATATGGTACAGAAGAATTTTTTTGAAGTTGATTTAAAGATCTGCAGATGTGAAAACAAAGGGAAACATGTAGAAGAAAAAATACAGGAGAGCGGAGTATGTCAGTGGAACATGTGGCATTGGAGCAAGGTAGGGAAGGGAACGAGCGATGATGCAAAGAACCTCTGAAAATGAGTAGAGCCAGCACTTGAGCCAGCACAAGGCAGAAGAGGGAGATCAAGACAGAGACATCAGATATCTGTGGTGCTGAACAAAGGATGTGGAGTGTGTGTGGTTGGGAACAACATTTGAATCTGTCAGTAAAGCATGTAACAAATAGTAGGAAGTTGAGAAACTGAGAGATCAATTTATTTTAGTTTGCTATATTACAATCTTTTACCTGGAAGAAGTAATAGGTGTCTGTGAAAGTCATAAATGTGGAAATGTGTTTGAATTTTCAGTTATGTTAAGTGCAATTGAAATATTTCTCCAACTATTTATTAATCTTGTGATTCCCAAATGCATATTTCTTCCATTGCTGTGTTAATTTTCAGCCTCTAACTCAATTCAACTATTGGTGGAGAAAAACTTTACTAAGAGACAGTAATGTATCTTTCATATTTCTTACAGGAGTTATTCAAATAGTATTTTTGACCAATGAGTAATAGTTAATGGCTAGAAATGGGGATAGAATAATGTGAATAGAAATTTTAAACTCTTTTATTTACATCTTTAATTTTTAAATGTATATATTATAGAAGTAATCTGAACACTGAAATATTAAAGCAAGTTTTTGGTAGTGCCTGCTCAGTTTATCTAAATTTGGTTTCAGTAAGACTCTTCCAAAATAATATAACTCAAATTAAGCAATGAAAAAGTCTGTCTTTGCTCAGAAATATTTCCCTGTGCAATTAGTTATAACATAGGTGTTCATATCTTTAGGAGAAGCCATTGATTGCCACATCTTAATCTATAATTCTTTGGGAGCTTTGTCTCAGGGATTCTAGTAAGATAGGATAAGTGCTTCCACAAGCAGCATGTATCAGTTTAATGCTGCATCCTTTTCTGAAAAGGTCCCAAATCTTCTAGATTTATAAATATACAAACATACAAATATACAACATACAAAAATGATTCCTCACTGTGAGGGTGTTCAAACACTGTCACAGGTTGCCCAGAGAGCTGTGGAGTCATTATCTTCAGTGATATTAAAAATAGAGTTGCACAGAGCAGTGAGAAACCTGCTCTAAGTGACCTTGTTGTGGAGGGGAGGCAGTGCTGGTCTATACAATCTCCAGAAGTACCTTTCTTTAACTGTGAACTTTGTAATAAGATGCAAATAAGCAATAAGCTGCATTCACATACAAAAATTGTTCTTAAATTCTAGTGTGCAATGCTCAGAAGAAAATATCTACACGTTCTCCAGTGGCATTTTCCCTTAACATCTATTTATCTTGGCTTTGTAAGCATCAGTTAAACCAGAAAGCAATATATGAATTCCAAATGCTACATACTTGTAAAAATCAGAAGATGCAATAGAACATTTTTTTCTCTTTCTGAGCATAAAAAAAGAAGAGTCAGTACTTGCTCATCCTTCAAGGACAGAAGGCCTTTAGCTAAAATCCTGGGTAATAAATTGTGCTTGAGGAAAGCAAACCTAAAACAAATTCAGATGCCAAATAAGTAGTGACCTTATGCTGCTGCCTAGGCACAAGACATCCAAGCAAAAGATACTGAAAGTTTCTACTTGTTTGCCAAAGTAAGTTTATTCTTTGGGAAGTTACATGAGCATGAAACACAACTCCAGTTCCATCTCTATTGATCTATCTTCTGCATTAAGACGGAGTTGTAGCTGTATACATTCATGTAAACTCCTTCTCTTTATGTTTACAAATAAAATACCTCTTTTGATTTCCTCACATAATTGTAATTCAGAAACAGCTCTTCTAAAGACAACAGAATTCCTGGTAGAATCAAATTAGCATGAATTACTAGAGAATGAGGTGTATGTTACTGAAAACTATGAAAACTTTAAGATATGGATTCTAGGCCACTGTCTCCACTATCAAAATAACTAACTCCGGTAGGTACATATGGAAAAAAAATAAAGGCATTTCTTCCTCTTTAAAGTGCAGATTTACATATTCTATTAAAAGACTGCATATATCCAGAGCTTTTAATCAATCTTTTATCCCTCTCCAGAATTATAGTATCATTGAGACTTTGATTTTGAATATTACGCATGAACAGGTGTGTTTCTAGGTGCTTGAACTGCAAGTGCACTAGAACCATCAAAAAAAAAGAACAAGGGCCCAGATGTTTGTCTGACATTAACAAAAATTCTGTTTCTGAAGTGAACTGAAAGGGATTTGTCTTCACGTAATAGCAACTGTGCGGGTGTTGTCCTTAAATCCCAGACAAATTCCATGGAGAGTTTACGGACTTGATATTAATGTTTAAGGTATTATGGATGTTCTTGGTGAACTGTCACCACATCATTCAAAACAGCATGAACTGCTCTGGTTTATCCTTTAAGCCATTTAGCAATCCAGTTCTTCTTGTGACAGAGCCATCTATGCCAAATACGAACCCACCAGAGCCCTTCTTTGAATGTGTATTCACTGTGCAATTGTATTTATGTATGAAGAGGCAGTAGTCTAAAAAGAGGTCTCAGCAGCAATGCCCTATGATAATAAAAGCAAACTTGAATTCTGTATTATATAATAGGGAGAGCAGTTTGCAAGTTGAACATGATTTCAGGAAGCCTCCAAAATCCACACTTATCTCTTGGAGGTGAAATCACCTTTTTCTCCTAGGTTCATTTAAAAGCACAGCAATTTCTTGTTGAACTACAAACAAAAATGAGTTTCTTTCTTTATCTTCACTTTTATTTTCTTTTTACCAATATCAATTTCTTGAGCTTTTTCAATCCTCTGAGCTTATACGTTTTATCAGCATTTTGAATGAATAGTGAACTAGAATAATACACTCCATTGGCATGAAATCATTTTTATTTTCTATGGAGTGAGCATGATTCCTATTCATTTCTGAATGTTAAAGCATCCATCATAAAACAGTTAAAATCTTCGGATGCATTCACTATTCTTGCAAGATATTCCATATGCCCTAGAGACAATTGATTCTGTAAATCAACATCTCCTTTATGTCGAATGTTCCCACTAAACCAATTTCAGATCTTGTTTTCAGTTTATTTTGCTATGTTCTGAGTTCTTCTTTGGCATAGCTGTTTGGTTAGAATAAGCATTGGCATATCTGTTTGCTTAGAATAAACATAGGCCTCAGACTGCACAGTAATAATTACTTGTAGTTTGACATAATGAATATGCAAAAGTCAATTACTGTAATCCTTATTTATCCAGGGTCACAAAAGAGGTATTTTCTCAGCAGGGTTAGAGTGAATGGCAAGTCATCAAGGAATAATTTTGACATTTCTGTATCCAGACTTGTGTGGCATTTAGATGGCATCTTACTTGTATTTATAATCAAATGTGAAACAGACTTTAGGGCAGTGTTATTTTAACACATTAAGTAGCCTTTTACAACATTCTTACCCCGTTCTCTATTTTAATTCTCTTCTAATCTCATGCAGTTATTGCATTTACGTTAGTTAGTAAAAGTTAGCAAAATTTTTTTTTGTGTTGTCACCTACTACAAAGATTTGTGTCCATTTTAAATATTCTAGCTTGTATTATGGAAGCTATAAAAAGACTAATAGGAAAGCAATAGCAGAAATATATCATGTAATGGACATATTGCTTTTCCTTATGTAGTTTACTTTAGAAAATAGTACTACAGAAAGTGACAAAAATGTAAAACTTTTACAGTCGCTGCAGATAATTTCTTGATACAGGTGGTTGAGGAGCCAACAAGGGGAGGGGCGCTGCTAGACCTGATACTAACAAACAGACATGGTCTAGTGGGAAATGTGAGGGTTGGGGGCAGTCTGGGCTGCAGCGACCATGAGATGTTGGAATTCACGATCCTGCATTGAGGAAGTGGGGCGAGAAGTAGGATAGCTACCCCGGACTTCAAGAAAGCCAACTTCGACTTCTTCAGGGAGCAACTTGGAGCAGTCCCCTGGGTCAGGGTCCTAGCAGGAAAGGGGGTCCAGGAGAACTGGCTGATATTCAAGCGCCACTTCCTCCAAGCTCAGGATCGGTGTATTCCCACAAAAAAGAAGTCGAGTAAGCGGGGCAGGAGACCTGTATGGATGGGTAAGGAACTGCTGGGCAAAATGAATAAGAAAAAAAAGAGTGTACAGCTTGTGGAAGAAGGGACAGGCCACGTGGGAAGAATACAGGCGCATCGTCAGAGAATGCAGATGCAAAACGAGGAAGGCTAAAGACTGGGTGGAATTACAGTTGGCGAGGCTTGTCAGGGACAACAGGAAGGGTTTCTATAAGTATGTCAATAGCAAGAGAAAGACGAGGGAAAATGTTAATGCACTGCTGAATGGGGAAGGGGCCTTGGTGACGGAGGATGCCGAGAAGACAGAGTTACTAAAGGCCTTCTTTGCCTCTGTCTTTACTGCTAAGGCGACCCCCCATGAACTGCAGGGCTCCAATAGAAGAGATATAAATGGGCTAGAGGAAGACCTTCCGCGGGTTGAGAAGGATTGGGTTAGGGATAAGAGGGACATGGAGCTTCTCGAGATGGTCCAGAGAAGAGCAACCAGGATGATTAATGGAATGGAACATCTCTCGGAGGAGGAGAGGCTGAGTGAGCTGGGCCTGTTTTCTCTGGAGAAGAGAAGGCTCAGAGGGGATATGATAAATATGTACAAGTTCAGGAAGGGAGAATGCAGGGAGGAAGGGGACAGGCTGTTTTCACCGGTGGCCAGCGATAGGACAAGGGGTAATGGCCATAAGCTGAAGCACAGGAAGTTCCGTCTCCATGTGAGGAGGAACTTCTTTCCTGTGAGGGTGACAGAGCAGTGGAACAGGCTGCCCAGGGATGTGGTGGAGTCTCCTTCTCTGGAGGTCTTCCAAACCCGCCTGGATGCCACCCTGTGCCACATGCTGTAGGTGTGCCTGCTTGAGTGAGAAGGTTGGACTAGATGATCTCTAGAGGTCTCTTCCAACCTTGAATATTCTGTGATTCTGTACAATAGCTAATATATCTTGAAGACTAAATCCACTCCTGACCAGACAAGCAAAAAGCAATTGAAATTCTACAGTATCACAATTTCTCTAGAAATATAAAAAATTGGTGCTTCCACTTGTTATGCTTAATTAAATTGATGGGTGCCACATTTTTTTCCAGGATATTCTTTCTTGAAGTACTACCTCTAAAACCATCTTTCATGGTGAGTGTGTAAGTAGGTAGTGTAGCTATGGTTGTACTATAATTCAACATGGCTTTTAGAGAGATCAGCAATAGAAATGGTAGACCAATATGTTGGTTGTTACTTGCTTATGCTTAAGAATTAAAAAAAGTGGGTCAGAAGAATGGTGATCAGGTCATGCACAGAACCTATAATGTCTTGCTTTTAACACTAACATTATTACTAAGCCATGCTAAATGATATATCACAGAATAAAATATAGTAATTGATTAAATTAAACCCTGAGTGAGACTCTTGCTCTGCTGAAGTCAGTGGTGGACAACATTAAATCTACTTCTTAAGAAATCAGGAATATTTCAGACTCTGTGCATGTAGTCACTGAGCTGGAGGGAACATTTTTTCTCATGTTGCAATATGCTTCTAAAAGAGATGAAATCTTGGCTAGCATTGAAGGCAATCAGATTGGCAAGATACAAATGGGAAAAAATGAGTGGCATCAAAATGGCTTCAGTGCAGTGAATCTGGTGGTGTAACACCGCAACTTCCTCTCACCACTTTGAAAATAAGGTCAAAAACTTTGAGCTAACTTGAAGAGTGGAAAAAAGTAGAGAGTAGAACAGGAAACAGGAGGAGAAAACAAGAAGCTACAGTTTTCAGTCAAGTTGTAAGTTGGGAACATGCAAAATTGGGATAGAAGAAACAAAGAAAACTCTTAAGAACCTTTATATAGGGATTGGGAAATGTGAAGTAGATAAAGATAATTGAATAGTAAAAAGACTGCAGTGTCAAAGAGCCTGATGAGGTTGACATGACTGAAGCAGGTAGAGTTGCAGTCAATATACAAAAAATAAGTTGTATAGATATCTATATAGTATTTATACCACATATACAAAATTACTAGCCTTTGTACTTCTGAGAGACTTAAGAGGTTAAAAGACCTATTGGAGAGTAATTTCATGGAAGACGAGGAAAATATTATATGCTTAAAAGGGGAAATAATCTTCAGGGATTTCTACCAACCTAAACTTTTCTATGACTTTACAAAATAGATTACATTTTGACATAATTATTAATAATGATGTATTTTCATCCAAGTCTTGACTTCTGTAGTCAAAATGTCAATGATATTATTTGGAAATAAATAGGAAGACTAGTCAAGAAGGATAAATAGAGCATACAAATATTTAGCATTGTAACTGCCTGGTTGAACAGTCTGGACCTCTTGCATAAACAACTTTGTGAGATTTCTTCAGGAGTGAAACCAAAGAAAAATGATTAATCTTCCTTAAACTTAACAAGCAACTGCACTTTTAAAGGTGAACAATTTTATAGCAATTATCACCTATCACATCCTTTCTTCCACCTGGTAAACATGCCTGACTATTTAATAATTTCCCTTCAAATCTGCCTCATAAGTTTTAAAGCAAACTTTTGCATATCTACAAGGCAAAATATGATCCCTGTAATTAAATTTGGATCTCTAAAAAAATAAACTGGAAATGTGCCTCTTCCATGACTGAATTTAGCTATGGTAAGAGACACAGTGGGGGATGACAACCACACTTCAGCTTGAACAGTCCTAACTGCTGTTACTCTGAACAGAATTTCAGACAGATTGCAGTACTTTAAAGTCTGATAATACAACAAGTGTTTTTTTTTTTTCCAACTTATTTAGTATTTCTCCTATGAAGTTTGTTGCACATCTTTGGCAAAAGCTTATTTTTTAAGTATGTATATAAAATCCCCCACTGAAAAGGTGGTGTGAGGACTGAGCCTATTCCAGTGCTCCACTATTTCTATAAATAATGCGCTTCGTAAATGATCTCAGTGGTCTGCTCCACCTGAAGACTCAGCTCTGAACCTGCTGTGTCCTCACGGCAACAACTGATCACTTTTATAGCATATTTTATATACTGCCATATGCTATCAACTATTTTCTCTTTTTCAGGCAGCTAAGAATAAATTTCTTCAGCAATTCCTAATAGGTCACACTTCTTGCTATTTTCTACTAAGTTTTCTTCCTCTAACTTCTAGTTTGTTTTATTTCTGAAGAAAATTCTGGTTAGAATACCTGAGAAATTGTCTCATCATTGGCAAATATAATGTACAGCCATCCATAATCTAGATATTTAGGGAGTTACCTGTCTATATATATAATTAAGATGGAGTATTTATTAGTTAAAAAAATAAATCAGAGAAATTTGTCTCCAATACTATCACAGGCATTCCTTCCATTATAGTAACTGTAGTAGTATCATATTACTAACCCCCAAATACACCTTACTTAAACTTACCTTCTAATGCACTAATAAAATGGAGTCATAATATTTAATAGCATTAAATATTAAAATAGTGATTACACTCTAAGTATTTCCTCTATTTTCTTCTATTCTTCTGAATTAATATAACTTTCTTCAAATACTTTTTCTCTCCCCTCAAGTCAGAAGATCACTGATGGGATATCTCCAGATGAAACTGATTTCCTCTGTCTTTTCTATATTAAAGAAGTTTTTATCTTTTGTATGATTATTATGGGCCTGCTTAAATGAAAAATGCTTCCATCCATAACACATCTGTTACTCCATTTTTGACTCTCTCATTGTAAGTCATTTATAATGTTATGAATGCTGAAAATGTTATGGCACGTGAGAACATTAAACGACTAAACTCCCAATCCAAAAATTGGAGAAATCTCCAATCAATTTTCAATTTCCAAAAAGGAGAAAGAGGAATGTTCTCAGGCTGCTTTTCTTCTCAGAAAAGAAGAGGAGAAAAAAATCATAGGTATAAGGCTTTTTTTCAAACTTAAAAAAAATCACAGTAATTAATTTTACAGTTAGTTATTACAATTACAATAAAATAACAATGTGCCAACCCTCTGCCATCATTGGTAAAAAAATCTTCAGAATTTCCACTCTAGATCCTGACAGTCCACCTGGGCCATCCCGAAAGTCTACCTTGATACTGATATGCCTAAGTAGTTTCTTCTATCTTTCTTTTGTCTTACTGCTACAAGCTTTCTACTACTATTTCTTATATCTCATATTCTGCCCTTGCATGTCATAGACTCTCTGTGGAGTCTCTCTGTGGAGTAGCCAGGGAATTTTCTGTGATCACACTTTCTATTCATCTCATTTCATTTCTCAAGACACCAGAGAACTGTAAGCTCACCTACACAATGTCAAAAGAAAAAATATTTCTTGAATGAATCTCAGAAAAAAATTAAGGGGCGATGCTTGTTTTTCATATAAAACTTATTCAGTGCTGTCAGGGCTCTAAATTTTAGCAGAGAATTCAAGGTCCCTGTTGAAAACATTATTTATTTTAGTACCCTATGTGTTTACCTAAGAATATAAAGTGTATGAGATCTTCAAAGTTGGCTGGGAATAAACTGTCAATTAAATCAGATTTTTTTATCAGATCATTAGACTGTACTTGCTGTTCTGATCTTAGTGTTTCTAAGCATGTAGAAGAGGACAAAAAAAAAAAAACAGTAAAACACGTAGCTACATTCACTGAAAGGAGAACAAGCTCATTACTCAGATACCTACTTTTCTAAATCATTTCCTCTGTCCTTGAGAAAAACTTTGCTCACTGCTTTCTTTTCTTTATTTTTGGGGGAAATATGCACATCGATGCACCTGTGAAACTAGAGATAATATTTATGCTGTAAAACAGAAAAACAAATAATGACCTAAAAAAGAGGGGAAAAATAAGGAAAGCAGTTTTTCTTCTTCCTGTGCTATACATCATTAAACCCAGCATGTTTCGGAGGGTTAACACTGTTCTGGTTCCCTTGAGGTTTATAGTAATATCAAGAGATCAAATGGAAAACCTTTCAACCCATTTTTAGAGCAGTATTTTAGAACAAATTTATTAGTCCGGTGTTTCAATGTAGGTCCCAAGAGGTCCCTTTAAGAAGACCTTTGCACAGCTGCTTTGCTGATACCAGAGTTCCCTATCAGTCAGCGACAGGTGCTATTAACCAATTAAGGAAGAATGACTGAAAAATTATTTTGTGTATCTTTTTCTTGCTTTTGTTTCTCAAAACTGTATTTCCACAATATACGGAGAGTACTATTCCTTCTTTTCCATTAAGAATAAAGTCCAAAAGCATTGAGTGTTTTTTAGTGGTTGTGTTATATTTTTACGTGTTATGTTGTGTTATATTTTGTGTTATGTTTTCTCCAGCTGTTCAGAGTGTCTCTGACTCCCTGATACTCTTCATGACCATTTTTTTTTATTATGCTGGGTGAGGTTTATATTGCAGCTGTACCCATTAGCACTGAAATATTTAATGCTGTGTCAGTTATTCCGTTATAACCCCCTATTTTCATGGCTTTTATGATTCAGCTGTAAAATTTTACTCTATGTTTAAACTTGGAAGACAGGGCTTTGGCCTTGATTTTTTTTTTTTTTTT
>NW_020455588.1:4600610-4615949 GCF_003342845.1 Nothoprocta perdicaria
AAAAAAAAACAGATAAATAGCTAAGTAATATTCTGAATTTTGTTTGCTGTCAGACCAATGATGTAACTTTGTTGTGGAAAACAAGCAAAAGTTACATAAAACCTCTTCATTCACTGCATGCAGTAGACAATTCATTTACCAACCATGTGAAGCATATAGCTTATTCATGCATTGTATGGTGAAAGCCCGCTATTGGAATCCGTAGTGAGCACAGTTATGTACTGAGACACATTGCCCCTTTTGAAGCACTGCCTATGTCGTCACATTACTTTAGAAAGTTAATTACCAGGGGGACATGCATGCTACAAATCACACTTATTATTCACTTTTTACTAGTTTAAATGGTTGTTCTTCTATTTATTATGACTTTAAACATTTGAAAAATCTGAAGAGCTCAAACTATTGCTTTAGGCTTTGGGCTGTCATTTGTTAAAACACTGCCATAAATTGAATCTTTTTAAATCAATCCCTACATAAGAAGAATTTGCATGCAAAATCACTCGTCCTGGGGAATTTTGAATAGGTAAGTTTTACTTCTTACCTAATTAGATGATCTCAAAGTTTCAGATTGCACAGAGGCAGAGGTTAAAAAAAAAAAACAGTGAAAGAGGACCGCTCAGATTTTCAGAAAAGTATATAGCAATGATTTCAAAATTACTCTCAGGAATAGATGCAATATCAAGCCTTAAATTGAAATCATTAAGAATAATATAATTTGAAATAATTAAGAATAATACAAGTGTGTCATGAGAGTTTTATATAATGTTTTTTGCTGCTTGGAAGCATGTGATATAACTGCTATATTTTCTACAATCCTAATCCTTCTCTTGATTATTCAGTAGTTGATAGTCAGACTATGAGGTGTACAAAGTCAGCAATAGTATCTCTCCACAGTTTCCCCAAACTTTTTAAGAATGGATTCTGGTACTCTTAGCAAATATTAGCTTTGTGATAGTGTTTCACTAGTGCTTTGTGAAACTATACTTTCTTTAAACTGTAATATTCTAATATCTCATGCTGTCTATTTGGATATTACCCTTCCTTCTGTAAAACTGAACCTGCTTTACAAAAACAAATCACAAAACTTCTCATGTAAACTCAATCTACATTCAGTATTGATCTTTTGTTAGTGATTATAGCTGCTTTCTTAGAAGCAGAATCAGCGAATGGTGAATACTAAGATCAGCCCATGAAACTATTTACCTGAATTTTGAATTCCTATTCATGGCAGTAGAGTAGCAACTGCTAACTCTAGCAGCTGAGGTTTGTTCTCATTTGTTGCTCCTTTTTTTTTGTCCTGTTTATTTTACTATAGATCATTACCACAGTGAAAAATAGTTATTTCCTTGTAATATTAAGCAACTGTTGTCTACCATTTGCAGAGGAATTTTCTGCTGTTGCATTTGTTATCCTTCATTAATGTTAATGGCTGGGCAAGGGGAAGCAATATCTAATGCCTGCAATTTCTGACTGTATTCTTAACGTCTAACTTTGCATGCTTCTGCTATTAACGAAGGCCACAAGAATGACGCCAGGGTACAGAAAAGCAGCACTAATTCAGGATTATAGGGACTAAATGCACATAGATAACCCTAAAATCAATTCCAAGGGGAGAGCTGAGAAAGTGGTGGAGAGGAAGGAGGAATTTCTTGAAGCTTTGAGTGGGAATGGGGTTGCAAATAAGTACTGGTTGCTCTAAAGGATGCATGTCTCCAGCTCTGTGAACTGATGTGTACAAAACTCACATCATAATTCTGCTGACATTTTTACTAACCCTTGTAGGGGACGGTGCCCTTGGCTCCGCATAGCAGGAGGTGAGTGGTCTCCAGAATTCTCGCAGGAAATGTGACTTGTGAGGCAATGTTTCTAAGGCTGAACAGATTCCCTCCAAAGCACTGCACAGTTATTTGCTGGGAACCTGAGAAGCAAAGAAAACTTGTCCATTCACTGTTTGGAGTGGATTAAACACAATTTGTTCTGAGATACTTATTTTTATAGATTTCCTCATGTTGTAATCCAGGATACATTTAGCTGTACTAATTAACAGGAAGTTAAAATATCACTGTTAAATACCAGTGTAATACAATACAATTGGCTAAGAATTAAAATGGCTGCATCTGGAGATTTTTGTTTTATTTGAAAGAGGCTGGGAGAGGTGTGGAAGGGCATGGAGATACACATATCCCATACAATCATTCAAGAAATAAAAAAAACCCATCCAACTACTCCCACTTTTTTGAGATTGTAGTGTCACTTTTCAACAATACGTTAAATGAAACAAAACAGGGCTTTGTGCCCTGGACTCACTCAGAGTTTTGATTTTCAAGCTTATATGTTTTTTGCTTGTTATCCTGATACATATCCCTAATATAGGTTCCAGGTTTCAGCGCTGTTTCTCTACTGTAATCAGTTGAATCTTTGCCTAGAATATGTTATGAGACTCTTCTTATTCTGAAATAATATTCACAAAGCATGCTGTGTGTCAAGATGCTGTATTTCTTTTTAAACAGGAGGGCAAACTCTATTTAGGGAATTTGGAGAATGTCAGAGACAATATTTCAGGTTTGGTTGCTTCAAATGAAGGCAACTTACCCACATCAAAGTGGTAGTCCAGCAAAATTATTTACAGCATAGCATTTGGACTTAATAATATCTGGTAATTCCTCAGAATCTAAGCTGGTGGGAATCAGAAAGAACTTGGGCACTTTCATTTTCTCCTTGAGCTGACAGTGATGTGAGAGCCTGAAGCTAATATAAATGCTGTTCTCCTAACTCCACTGGAAGCTAATGTCATTTCACCTATTTTTTCTCCCTCTTTATATACTGACAATTGTAAGAAATAATTTCATTAAATCACACTGTACTCATACTGATTACTGGGTGAATCTTTAGATTTCTGCAGCATTCTCACATTTACCCAGGTATAATAATAAGCCAAATGACTCGGTCAGTATACAAAGAAATCAAATCTACAGATTTTTTTCACTCTTTTTGTGTGTTTGACTCTGTGTTTCATTACATGTTAATTCTTGCACTCATTACATGTTGTTTCATAGGCACTTAAGCTAACTTCTTGGCATCTTTGTATAGAGTAACACTAAGGTGAAGAATATGATCTCTTGAGATAATGACAAGACTCTATTACAAGCATTTTTATAGAAGTGTCTTTTAGCTAGTCTACTAGTTCTTAAGATCCTGCTGACTCATGGTACTGTGTGACCACTCGAAGATACACATGATCCATTGCTATTGATTATCTTAAATATTGTGCAAAATAGCTCCTTAATATGTACTGTCTTACATATGTATTGAAGGCTATTCTATGTATTCATTTATCTACAGGAACAGTTTCTTCTGACTCTTCATAAATGCCTCCCCTGTACACAGTCGGACCAGTGCTCCAGGAAGCCCCAGCCACACCACCGTTATAACTATAGGACAGGTTTGAATCTCAACTTTATACCTAATTTATAACTTAAAGTTCACAGCCTTGCCACAATATGTTCATGGTTGGGGATTTCCAGACCAGTTAAGCAGATCGCCAGTTGGCAGCTTTTGATTTCATGGCCCTTCTGTCAACTGCACATCAGCATAATGGAATCACTGTATTTTCCATGTCTACAAGCTTATACTTTTACTTGGGAAGGCTTAATAAGGATGAGAATTACATGAATAAATTACCTAACACAATAAACATCAGTATCATGAAGAGGTGTAGCCTTGTTTAGTTTTAAAATATTATTAGAAGGTATTTTGCTTGTCAAAAAGTGGTGAAGTGATCTCTGCTGAATAACAGAGGAAACAGTTCTGTCCTCCATTAAAATAGGTGGTGAATCCTGAGCCGGGATTGTGTAGATAATGGCCGGGTTTGTCCTGGGACTGGTAGCTGAAGAAATGTTTTAAGAATATACTGATATTTGGACCTAAGAAGTTAGTAACTTTTAGAAAATGTGTGAAATTCTCTACTGGAATGATTTACAGTTGACATTTGCTTTCAACCCCATTTGATTCTATATGGAGCCTTCATATCTTTTCTGTAGACTTCTTAGTCTTTTCTCCTCTGATAGAAGTGCTTTTTTTCTCAATCATTGGTGCTCCATCACCAGCGAATCACTCAAAATCTGATATTTCATTTTAACTAGTTTCTCTTAAAAGCATTAGTTCCTCTAATTTCTTGCACAGAGGACAAAATACATGCAAGGAATTGTTAAACATTATGGTGTTTAAGAAGGGTCTAGAGATTTGTACAAAAAAAAAAAAATCTGCAATAATGACACTGCTATTTCATTTTTAAGCAAAGAAGTCTGAAAACCAAAATAAAACATATTTGAGTTTTCACTTTTATTTTTATGGAAAATTTCATTTCTGTAAGTAATCTCTGAAAAATTAGTATAACATGACTACTACTAACTCACTTAAATGATCCTATGATTTAGAAAATAGGTTATCCATGCTCCGAGTCTCGAAAAGTATATGCTATTATATTACATGACATTGCAGTATATTATTACATGACATTGCAATATATTTCCACAGAATAAGAAAAAATAAATCTAAATCTGATTTTAACCTGTGTATATTTTTTCATATACTAATATTGGCACTTTGGTGGCATTTGCTGATGTCTTTAGGTCCAAAACAATGTCAAATGCTCTTAAATCCTCAATTGTGCTTATGGGTCTTGCACCAGTTCCTCAAGATCAGTCCATACTTTCTGGGGGAATGATGAAAAGAATTAATTTGTTAATGGCCTTCTTTATATACCCTTCCATATGCTACTTATTCTCTTTCAAAAAATCCACAAGAATAGCCATCGGACTATTGAAGAATAACCAATTTCCAACACTTCAGTGATCAGGCCACCTAGCTTTCAAAAATGTCACTTGAGCTTTAGGCCTGGCCTGCACTGGAGTTGGAGTAAGTTTTACTTAATAAAGATGTAGGATTAGACTGGCCAAAACCAAAAGTTACATTCTGAATAATTACCAAATTTGTGAAGAGTGACATCTGTTTGCAATTAGAGAAGGGCAGCATTTATCAAATAAATGATTCGTTACAAATAACTTTTTGATTTTTGGTTAGGAGCAAAAAATGCTTAGACTAATTTTGAACTTGGTTTGGAAGGAATTTAAAAAAAAAAATCCAACTAGTAATGCAAATACATATCTAATAGTTTCCTTGGTCAGGAAAGAGGTAGACCAAGAAAAAAATAAAGGTAATATTGGGACATTTTAATATGATACATTTATAGTTGTATTTGTGATAAACTTTGCCAAGATTCCTTGCCTAATTAAGCATGTTAGAATTGCTTTAAGCAAGAACTTATGCCCATAATATCTTTCAGCCAAAAGAGTACTTTCTTAGGTATATAAGGTCTTTCTATAGTTTACTCTTTTGGCAGTTTTTCACTTACCTTTTCCACTCCATTCTCTGACCTAGGACAAAGAAGGAATTGGCTGCTATAATAAGAGAATTTCTGAATAGATATTCAGCAAAGAATCTGCAGATACTTAGAAGAAGAGATGTATAGAATCTGTAACAAGAGCAGGGTGAGAAAAGATAGGAATAATATAATAATAATAATTGATTAAGGTTGAATACCAAATATTCAAAGAATATCCATTAAAGAGAGTTTCAGAAGTCATTTTGAAGAGACATGAATGTTTTAGTTGAAAAATTAGATAGAAACTGTAACTAACTGGAAGAGAAAAGAAGGAGAAGAGTAAGAAGTAATCACAAGGACAAGGCTCTCTTGATGAAGAAACTTGTTTTTTAATAAGGCACAAAGTTTGTGAAATGAAGAGATTGAGGAAGAAATTTGTTTTTTAGTAAGGCACAAAGTTTGTGAAATGAAGAGATTACAGCAAGAACATATTAACCAACATGATTGTGCCTGAATTTTGACTGCTATATTGTTGAACTAGTTAACTGCTATCTACCTAAGAAAGACTTAGACTGTTTCTTGATGAGTATCTATCTCTACTGATATAAGGCAGCACTGCGAGAAGATGCTCCCCCATAAGACCAAACCAGCAGTTTCTGCTTTACTGAGGCTTTATGTAGGCTTGAAGTAAAGGCAGTGTTAACCTAAATCAAAACCATTTCTCCCTTCTTGGACAGGTACTGTAACAAGACAAGTTAAAGTTAAGGCTATATCTTCCTTTCACATTGCCACAGCACAGACTAAAATATGCTTGGAGAGTATCTCTTCTCCTGTGGTGTTTCTGTTTCTTTAGCACAATTAAAACATTGAGAAAAAATAAAATCAAGCAGACATTATAAAAAAATTCACTTTTTTATTTTTTATAATTTTTTTTTTTTTTTTTTTTTTTTTTTTTTTTTTTTTTTTTTTTTTTTTTTTTTNCTGTTCAGCTTTTCTGGTCAAACAGGCAGAGAGATACATGCCAAGACTGTGAACAGGGAACTCTTAAGGAAAATTTTCTTCCAGTTTACATAGTAAAGTAATAATTGCTACAAATTCAGGTAGATTACAGCTAGACAATCCTGACACGTACTGTGTTCACATTAGACTCTACTATGTATTTGCAAAATAGTCATATTATTGTAATGAATTTTACATCCTGAACATTACATCTATAAAGCAACACACAAAGATTTAATGTAAAAACAACTTGACAACAAATGCTCCTATATTCAAACTGCCAAAAATGATTGATTACTTATGATTTAGGTATAGTTTTGTAAAAGCAATGAATCATTATATCTTGAGAGGAAATGATGTTTGCAAATAAATGTAATCTTTAAAAGGAACCGGAATATTATCTGTAATCTTTTCCAGCAGTCTGTCAATTTTTTGCCTGTTAATTCTGAAACAATTCTGAATTCTGGCACACTTTTTTTTTTTTTAAACATACATACACACACACACACACACACACACATATCTATATCTATATCTATATCTATATCTATATCTATATCTATATCTATATCTATATCTATATCTATATCTATATCATCTATATCTATATCTATATCTATATCTATATCTATATCTATATCTATATAAGGAGTTTTCTACATGAATATCCATAAAAGGAATAAAACAGTGGTAAGGAAACACTAAGTGACTGCACCAATTTTTATGGGTATTATAGTGATACCATTTACAGGAGTATTCATAAATAAAAAATATCTGCCCTCCTACTCCTTCACTTTCAGGCAGGGGTAGTCATAAACTGGTAAAAACATTTTCTGTAAGAATGCAAAAGTGACAAGAGACCATTTTTGAAGAAAATAATGCTAGTTTGCTTTTTTTTCCAAATAAGAACTTTACAAGCTCAGCTGGGTAGGCAATGTTGCATATATTATTTTTCATCTGCTGGAATGGTTATCTGAAAAGTATTGTTTGCAGTATTGTGATTTTTACTGCAACCACAGCAAAAAAGTATATATTTTAAATGAAGCCAATAAAAGTTCTGCTGGAGAAAAGGAGCAAGTTTGAAAAAGGTAATTGAAATGAAAGTTTGGCACCTAGGAACTTTTGAAAACCAGACTGGCTTTCTAAGGGGCCTGCCTGAATCTTAAAACATTTAAATGTTCATAATGCATCCTCTGTAATAAGCAGATCTCTCAGTACAAGCAAGTAATTAAGATTTAGATGACTCATATATCCATTTTAACAACAAAAAATTTAGATCCAACTTATGCTAAAATCTGTGTCTTTGTTGCTAAGTTTCCCTGCATGATATGTAAAGGACTGTTTCTCAGCTGCTCAGAATTACTCAGGCTATGACAGGACTTCTCTTTCCTGATGGACTACTTTGACACTCTACTTCCCCTTCTCTTGCTGCTTGCTACATCTGAGAGGTCTCTCTTTGCCAAAAGTTCACGGCCTAGGGAATAGGGGAAAGGTAAAATGTCATCTGTAATAATTATGCACTAACCTTTTAGTTCTTAATTCAATTAAAATTTACCCGCGTCATTTACTTGAGCAAAGAGGGTGAGTGAAGTGAGTCTCCTACAGAAATGCCCTCACTGCTGAAAACATCCCCTGAAGTTCTGTCTCCAGGTGTTGCTGTAGATGATTACTTCAGTCATGAAGTTCAGTAACACAGTTTTTTAGTAGGCAGCTATTTCTACAAAAATAACCAATTAAAAATTATGGACATTCAAACCCACTGTTTTTAAGTATGCTATGACCTTTTTTGTGACAATTTTCAGGCCTTCATAAGTCTCTCTCACAAGAGAGTATGAGTGTCATAGCTCAGCCTTCCACAACATTGTATCTGCCCAAGTCACTAGTACATACTGCATTTACAGGGACTGCATCAAGATAATTATGGCATATGAGATCTGTTACATATCCCTTGGCCTCTACCTAATGCCATGAGCCTTTATCCCCTCTAATACTTGGAATTTTATATGAAGCCCTTACTCAGAGACAGAAGTTTCAAAGGCAGAAAGTTACATGACTCCTTTCTATCCTTCTCACTTCTGAGCCTCAAGTAAGCACAAGCATCAGCGGGTTGCCAAGCCAGTGAAAAGTGTTATTACTCCTAGCAGGTATCAAGCAGTTTGGAAGTATCTATGATGGAGATAAATCATTATCCTTTTCCAGCAAGGCACTCCATTCCAAAAGGCAGTAAGAGTTCACTGCAGTGGACATTGCTCCAAGGCATGGCAATTTTAATGAAGAATGAGCTCCAAGAAGATTCATGTGACTGGAATTGGAGACAGGCACTACTGTCATATGGTCACTGAGGAGTGATAAGAAGAGCCTGTAAATCACATGTAAATCACATCCTAACTTCAGTTAGGAGAAGTTACTGGAGAAAAAAGGGTGAGGAAAAAGGGAGGCTGGCCTAGTTGATGGTATGTCTTGCAGTATCTTGTGATGAATCACAGAATCACAGCATCTTCAAGGTTGGAAGGGACCTCTAGAGATCATTTAGTCCAGCCGTCTCACTCAAGCAGGCACACCTAGAGCATGTGGCACAGGGTGGCACCCAGGCAGGTTTTGAAGAACTCCAGAGAAGGAGACTCCACCACCTTCCTGGGCAGCCTGTTCCACTGCTCTATCACCTTCACAGGAAAGAAGTGCTCACCTGGAGATGGAACCTCTTGTGTTTCAGCTTGCACCCATTACCCCTTGTCCTATCACTGGCCACCACTGAGAAAAGCTTGGCCCCTTCCTCCCTACAATCTGTCTTCATGTATTTATACATGTTAATCAGATCCCCTCTCAGCCTTTTCTTCTCCAAGCTGAACTGGCCCAACTCACGCAGTCTCTCCTCATATGAGAGATGTTCCAGTCCCTTAATCATCTTTGTTGCTCTCCGCTGGACCCTCTCTAGGAGCTCCACAATCCCAGTTATACTGGGGAGCCCAGAACTGCGCAAAAATGATGAAGTGATGAAGCGAGAATCCTCCAAAACAAATGCTGTACAAATGGTTTGTGTACTAGGGGAAAAGCTTAACAGCTTGATTTCTCAACAGATTACATAGGACTAGAAAAATTTCTCTGCTCAGAACAAAATGATAATCTGAGGGATCCAACAAGAACGATATACTCTCAAAGAAGGTGTCAAAGGGTAAAGTATAATGAGCAAACTAATTGTGAATATTTAAAAGATGTCAGGAAGCAGGTGTAAAAGTTAATTAGAAAATGAGGTCAGGGTGCTTGAGAGACTGTTCTAGTGGAGCACAGGATGGTGGGCTGGTGCTCTTGTTATTCTCAGGCCTAATGGGAGTGGGCTGCTACAGCAATATCCTAGCTACTGAAACAGAAATGAGCACTCTAAATAGCCTGAATATAGCCAGGAACTGCATTTGATTAGGGCTACAAACTTGTTATGTGAACCCCACATGAGTCATGTTTAGTAGGGTCTGACATGCATGAACCCCACAGAGTCATATTTAGTAGGGTCTGACTAGCAGGTGTTACTCTCTAGTAACTCTCAGGGGTTTGTTATCACCATTAATCTAGTTCAGGCAACCTTTGAAATATTGAGGCTCTCTTTCCCATTTCTGTCCATGCTGGCTTTTGATCCTCTCCTATCATTTAGGAAATTCAGGTTTCTCTTAGCATTCTGTTCTCAAAGCACCTTACCTCCTCCAGGATTTTTACCTTTGCTATCTTTTGCCCATACTGGCAGCTATAACAGGAATATCACATTTTACAGTTCCTGTCTTCTTGTAGGATTGATTCTCTGTCTACTGAAGTGAACAGTCAAATTCTATTTTGACTCCAAAGAGAACAAGGTCTGGACCTATTTGTTGCTTATGTGTGTTATACTGCAGGGAAAATTCACTGTCCTGGTAACACAGGCATTTATTTTGTTTCTTCCTATTGAAACATCTAAAATATTTTTCAAAAGTCCTGCCAGGCTGCTGAAATGTCATAAAAATGTATGCCAGATGCTCATACTCTCCAGAGGATTCCTCCAAGCATGCCTACCTCAGGGAGCCAGGACCCTTATGTCCTGCACTTCACAGTTAAAATGGATTTGGGGGGGATCTAAATATCAGCATCTGTCCTTAAGTGAGTGAGGTTCTTGAATAATGTGCTAAATGTCCTACCAATGCCCTATAGAGGTGAGTGAAAAATGTATCAATACAAATGCCTGAAGAGAATGCTGGAATGATTCCTGATTAAAAAATAAATAAAAAATAAATAAAAAATAAATAAAAAATAAATAAAAAATAAATCTAGCCATAGCTGAAAGCTGATAATACAAATGTATTTAAGACTCTGGTCTAGAACCAAGTTGTATTTAATTTCTTTTTCAAGAATCTTATATAGTAACATAGCCTTCTCAGAGAATGACTTGCATAGTTTGGGAAATATAGGAGCTGATTATACTGGGCTTAGTGTAATTTGTGATTCTAAATCAATACAATTATTCAGCATCCTGCCCAGGCATCTATGTGAGCAAATGTCTAGAGTATGAGTCAAAGCATTTCCACAGAATTTTGCAGTTTCCTATATCACGTATGCAATAAATTATTCAGACTTTTTTTTAAGGTCACATGTCATGACACCAGTGGCCAACCATGCGAGATCAGTATGTCTGCTAACTGTATGGCAAAAAACAGTGCAATACTTAATTTGTATAAATTTGCATGCATGCCAGTTTATAGTGCCAGGGACTGAGTATCAATTCTTCAGTGCAGGGGAAGAAAAATACAGTTTGTATTCCTAGTCCTGAGATAAAATATAAATAAAATTATAGAGCACTTCTCCTCTTGAGATATTTCTGTATCTGCAGTTCTGGTCTTGATCTGATCATTATGCCTTATTTTCTTACTTAAGGCAAAGCACTGCCACTCATTTTCCTGTTGATGCATCCTAGAATGAGAAAATAAGACAGCAGAGATTTCCTCCCTCTTGTTTCTGTAGAAATATGATAGAGCAAGGAGCATCTGAACCAATATATTTCAAAATAATTCCCTACTTTTTCCTTATTTATTCACCCTTTAGGAAGTGGGTAGGTAACACTGTGCCTTCCCCCAGCCAGGGATATTTGGGGGAGTTTTAACTACAAACCACATCTCTTAGCATCTTCCAGAAGGTGAAAAAATCCTAATGAAGGATTCTCAGTTCAAAAGGAAAGTTCTCATAGACAAGTGGAGGTTTATTCTGATAGATCTGAGTCATGGCTGTATTAAAAAAAGAACAGAAAAGTTCATAGGATATCATTATACAATTAATTCCCGCCTGTACTCTCAAGATAGAAAAGTGGTAGAATAGTCTCAAGCTATTTTTATTGGAAGAGCCTCTGGATTAATTTTGCTAATGGTTTGTACATGATATGAGTTAATTTATCACTCAGCTGCTCATCCTGGAGGAACTGAAAGTGTGCGTGAACAAGTGAAAAATCACTAGGACTGGATTTTTTGGTCATGCTGCTTTCTTTGCTTCTGCTGTAAATATAACATTGCAGAAAATAAGCACAGAGGCTAGAAAAGATGCTAAAGATGGTGCATTCACTAGCAAGACTATGGAAAACAGTAACACTTTAAATCAAGTTTGATGACTCAGAACTAACTTGAATGCAAATGGATTGAGATATTTCACAAATTTCAACTATTTGAGAAAATCAGAAGTAATAGCAATAAGCAGTGCAGTCTTAGATAGAATGAATCAAAACATGGACATTTTATTTAAATAACATTCCAAAAATAAGGAATGAAAAGAATACAGTGTGCATTACCTATGCATGGACTTCAGTGCAAATAATGATGATTTTCATAGTCCTTCCTTGGATAGTCACTAATAAATTTACTAATTTATTACTAAATCACTAATAAATTTAAAGATGCTAACATTTTAGTGTATAATTTGAAAGACATCTGAGCAACCAGGAAGAGATCAGTGGTAGCCAGTACACTATCAAGGTGACCAGAAGGGATCAGGGATCAGTGTTAAGCAAGCATCATTGCTTAGAAAAATAAGCTGACTAAATGTAATTGATTTAAAACAATTCTGTGAGGAAAGTACTGTTTAAATATTAGTCCCTGCTGTTAGTTTTGCTGAGAAACTGGTTTTATTGAAAAAAGGGATTCAGGAGCAAGTTAAAATCCCCTGATTAAAGCTTCAGAGATTGTTTGTCACTTTGGAAAAATCAAATTATCTTAGATACACTAAGGCAATTTTATATATAATAGGAAACATGTAATTTTTAATTTTGGAGGGAAAAAAGGCTATCACAAAGAGTGTTTTTGCAGTGAGCTGCCATAATATGTTTTAATTAAAAAACAAATCCAACCAATATAGTTAAAGTAGTCTCTATGGGGAGGTTTGTTATTTAAAAGAGCCACATGACAGAAGTTCGGATGAAAACGCTACACTTGGCAGTTAATACTGATTAGCTTTGATTATCCACATAATACAATACTGCACACTAAGTGAAAAATAACAGCTCTCCCTTCTCATTCAGGAAAAAGTTAACTATCTTCTTGACTTTCCTACAAATTTCTACTGGCACCAAGAAGAGCCTTAGCTAACATAAAAACCTCATAAAAGCAAGCTGTATATTCCTTATATTCTTGTAGCTACATCAAATTTCTTCAGTTTGTGTTTTGTTCGATTTTCATTTTTAATGGTGGTGGAGCAAATTGAATTTACAGGTAATTATCCTGAAGGAGAGATTTTTTTTATGGAAAATCCAGTAATAAAATTCACTGTCATTCAGCATTTCCCTGTTTTCCCTTCAGGGATGGGTCTATCTGTACTCCTAAGTCTCCGAAAAAGTGGCTTAAGATTATCATATCTACATATATAAGTATAATTGATGACAAAAAAAATGCTAGCTGAGAGCAGGTCACTGTCTGCCTGCTAGTCTATGAAGACAGTGTGAAGAGAGTAAGAAGACAAACTAATTGTCATCAACTGTTATGCAAAAACAGCATGTTAATATGCTAAAAAGTATTGATGTCCCATGAATAAAGCAGATTTCTTTCTAAAGTCTTTTAACTCCTCTAGTTATATCCCTAATTCTGACTTTTTTTCTCAGGCCTATCTGTCACAAACTTAACTGACTTGTTTTCTCAGGTGTGTTGAGGCAGACTTGTTTTGCAGCTCTCTTGCACATTTTTCATTATGCTGATTTGATGGTTTAAAGATTGTTTAAATGTAAATGTATTCCAGAGAATTAAAAGTAAAATTTCTCTTTTTTCTTTGTAAAGGGTAAGTAAAGTCTTTGAGACAGTATCCCTTGCAAACATTTTGCCAACCAGTAGAGTTCATTAAAAATGTGTATTTTTTTGTAGACAGGTAATTCATCAGTGCAAAATCTTAAATGAAGGCAATTTTTTAAAGTTTCTTCCTTTTGGATGCTTTTGCTGATATGCTTAATAAGTTAATAGGGCCTTCTAATGTGCTTTTAGCTGCTTGAAAAATTGACTTGAGAATAGGGATGAATGTTTAGGTATCCTAGTGGGTATCAGCGTTTTGGATTCTTTCACAATTTTTATTTTAATAGACATTGCATCATTGGTTGCTTTAATATACTGAACTTGTACGGTATATTTTAAAGCATTATGCTTCATCATTCTGTATTACATTAAAAAGAAAATGTAAATTTTTGCGAGAAAAGGATCACCAGTGAGTTCCGGTGGGATGCATTCTAATCATGCTGCAGTGGTGCAAAACTCAAAACTGACACCCAAGAGGAGAAAAATTCACAGAAAAATAGATTTCTTCAAAACCATTTGCATGATGTTTCAATTTGGAATTGACTTTAGAATGGTATGCCCAACAGGAATTGCATCCTATGCGGTATAGAAAATATAGGAATGTTTTCTGGAAGAGTATTCTTACATTTTATGATCCTGCTGTGCATGGTTGGTTCAAACTTGCTTTTAGAAGAAGCATTTTCAGGTAGATATTTCTAGTGGTAATCTATTTCTAATTGGAAGGTAATTTCTTATAATTTCACAAATTAGTTTAGTAAGTGTTTCATAAAATTAATATTATGCTTTTCAGATAAACCTGAAGTACATCAAAGTACAGAAGTCTGAGTGCTTGTTTGGAAGAGAAGATTTTTTAGTAGGATAGTTAGCTATCCTACTTTTTGTACTGTGTATCTATAAAATTTGATTCTAACTAAACAACCTATCATCTTCTTCATTTCTGGTATCATACATAAGACATAGCAATCTTTTTATCAAGATGAAAGTTTATTTTCTGCAGAGTACAAAAAATATATATTTTTAATATTATTAAATATTATTATTTCTGGGACCAAAAAAATAAGGTATATAAGAGGCTCTTTTGCTACATGAGTAGAAAGATCTTTGCATGCAATACATTATGCTCATTTCTTTAACAGTTCTAAGAGAAAACAACAAATATCACAAGAAAAAGTTATGACTAGGTTTATGTTTGTGTCTCATGAAAAACTCATTGTACACAACCTCCTATTATTACTCTTCTCTTTCCTGTCCTCCTGTATGTGGGTTCAATTTTCCTGGATTTTCAGTGTTTGTAAAGACCATGTACAAAATGATGTATATAGAGGTTGAAATGGCTTTAGTGGTTCCCTTTTATTCTTCTTTTGACTTTTGAATGATTCTTTATCTTTTGCATTCAGCCACAACCAGAAAAAAGAACTACCATATGAAAGCCAATAGGGATTGAGCAAATACTTTGCATTTCCACCTATGAATATTCATGGGAATAAAAAAGGTCATAAAAAGCTACTCAGAATATGCTTGTTCCCTTCTTGTGTTCACTTTCCATGACTATTCCAGCAATGGAATTGCAAGCACAAATAGGTGGAAAAAGTATACATTTAATGCATATGAAGAAAGAAAGGGAAAATTTTTGATTGATTATATGTAATCACCTTAAAAATGTGCTTCTTCATGGTTTTA
>NW_020455588.1:4615959-4736643 GCF_003342845.1 Nothoprocta perdicaria
TTTTTTTTTTTTTTTTTTTTTTTTTTTTATCCTTCTTTCCAACAATCCAAAGAATTTAGGACAAATTAAACGCAGGCATTACAGATTGGAGTGTTTGATGAGTAATGCTGAAAACAAGTATTTAATTGATTTTAAACTCCTCTTAGAAACTTCAAAGAAGCAAGTCCAAATTAGTTAGATTCAGCTATTCTTTGCTTTGCCTTAAAATGTAGTCCTTCAGCCCCATAATGAAAGAGAATGTATTAAGCAACAAAACGAGGGTTTTCTTCACAAAAATATAGTTGCCTTGAAGGGCTAGAGATGTTCAGAAGTATGTCCTGAAAACTAAGTCAGAAATACATTACAGAAGCTTCTCATTACAGAGTTCACTGGACTCACCAAGAGCAGTCCAGGCCGTCTACCCATCCACAAGAGGAGGCATTTTACATCCCCAAAGAACAATTTCATTGAAACTTCTGACAGGATAATGTTGGTCTACAGAAGCTACTGGTTAAGCACTGTGGCTAATTATGATTCCACAGGAAAAAAACAGATGCCATTTGACAATAAAAGCTCACTGCTGTCACATGTATCAACTAATAGGAGTTAACTGCTGGTAAGTTTTGGCTGTCAGATCCGAAGAGGATCAGAAATTTGTAGACTTGTCAACAATTTTGAAATCTGTGGTCATAAAAAAGCTCAGTATAAACCTTTGACCTATGGAATAGCCTTCACAAGAAGGGTATTTTTTCACTACATGTTGTCCTTTTTTGAAATATGGATATATGAATTTATATTGTGAATTGTTCTGCCATGTGAATTTATGAAGAGTTCTCTTTTTTTTTTTTTTTTTTTTTTTTTCCCTTTTTTTTCCAGACAGTTTTTGACCTGTTTTAGTAGGGTTTTCCTTAGGGATAACACATCCATTTCATATTTGATAGTCTGACACTTTCCCCATCATACTGTCATTTTTTTTAGAAAAGACAAAAAGCAGACCATCTTCCTGAGAGCAGAATGCATACTAACTACTAAAACAATAATGCTGGTTTGAAAAATGAGGTAAAGTGGGCTTGTCATTCAAAGTTACATCTTGCTGCAATGCAGTTTTGAACTTGCACAAAAGAAGAAATCATTCAGCTGACAGAAGAATGTACCACTTTAACCAAAATTATTTTGCAAAGGAAAGTTTTATCTACAACTCAGAATTCAAATCCTTCTATAAAGATTTTTTTTTTAATTAAAATGTTTTTATTCTATAATTGCTGACATGCACACAGGCCTTTTTCTTCCATTTCCCCATTTCAAGTGATTTTAGAATTAGTTTAGCCACATTACTCCTGTGCTGGAGTGAAGACCGGAGAGATGAATAGTTCAGTTAGGCTACTAAAAAGTGATGAGAAGTTCGGGCATTCAGAACAAAATACTGCTTAGGATGTTAAAATTGCAAGACTAACATCTTCTTTATGGGAATCTTTCACCAAGCCTTTTGGTTTAAAGTGATGTATTTAATATTTTATACTGCCACAAATGCCAGAGCAGGCACAGACAAAACAGTGATGGCAATTGGGAAAGGCAGGAGAAGCACAAGACAAAAAGCCATTTGTTATTGGATCGGGCTGAGCAGTTGGTTGGAGATAATTAAATCCACTTGAACTTTGCATGAATTTAAACCTGAGTATAACTGAAATTTCATCAACATTTCCATGCTTTTTAAAAATGAGAAACATGTGTGATAGTTACCCTTTCGTTTTATCAATAAAAGCAGCTGAACAATGTTAGACATTGTTCCACTGGAGGTGCAAAGGGAAGGGGTCTGGATCTCAAGATTAGATCTCAAGTTTAGAGATCAAATATACTATCAATTAAGACAGCAAAACAATTCCATGTTTAATCTGATTTTAAAGGCTTTCTTTCCCCCAAGAGCCTGCCTCTCAAGGGCCAAACTGTGATTGGTTTACTTACATAAGTAGATAAGAAAGGTGCCCCAAATTGGCTTGATATTTTGCCTCCTTGTTTGCATTATTGGGAGTTCAAATTGCCTCACAATCACAGAGAATTTTGAATGCAAAATGGAGAAAATAAACTGGAGAGCATGGAGTGAGCAGGGATTCAGTGAGTAATCCCTGCTAATTGGTATTTAAATAAATACCAATTATAATTAATGTTCTGCCTATTTAAAATCTTAGTCTGTGTAATGCAAAGGAAGAAAGAAAAAAAAGAAAAAGAAAAAATCCTTCAGGAGTAGAACAGAACTCTTGACAGCCAGACGTGTATGACAGCCAATTACTCCTCATTTCTTAAAACCCAGTTAAGCAACTAATTATTGTGAATGGAAAATGGAGAAAGATCCCTTGCTGTTGGCTCTGAACTACGACGTGCCCAAAGGGTCTTTTGAAGTAATTGCTAAAGTGTAATGAAAGCCAAGACGCTTTTCTCGATGTAGCCAGTGGCTTGGTGTCGTCTCGGCGCCACATTTACGTGTGGCCTTCCGTGAACAGGGAAGGCCTGTGCGAAGGAAGGAGGGCTTGCAAGAGTGGCTGCCGTAATTGGCTTCCCAGAAAGTCGGAGTGCTTGAATGACTGAGCAGTCATGAGGGTGCCTGTAACTCCTGTTCGCATTAAAGAGATTTATGCTGTGCATCCGACAGCCAATAGGTCCCTTATGATTTTGGCTTGACCTCTGGTTTCACAAAGCAGTGCCCATGTTTTGTACAGAGATCTCAAGCTTTGCAAAGGCATTAATTTTACACCACTGTAGCAGCACTCTGAAGACCGTCAATCGACTCTCAGATGTTCTTAAGTTCCAGTGTCCTGCTCTCATAATGTGTACAGTGAATTTTTTTTTTTTTTTTTTTTTTTGTGAAATACAATTTTGTCACCGGATTTCATGTACGATAAATTATCTTTTATTTTTCTAATGCTCAACTTTGCAATTGAATTTCTATATTACATTGTGTTATCCTCAAATTATTGAATGGAAAAAGTCAGTGAGCTTATAAATTCCGGTTCCAAACTCAACCTTCTTGGAACATATTTTACATTATTTTTCACTGTCATAAATTTGATAATTTGATATTTCTTTCTGTGGAGAGGATTATCATGATTATCTTAGGGCCTTGTGCTGAAGTACTCACAGTCTTGAGTTTCCATTTCTTTTAGTTCTGCTTTATTTTTTGGTTCCCATTTCTGTATCTAAAATATTGTTATCTATTTCTGGTCTTGAAACAAATTTGGCTGTAGCTCTAGGCTGTTCAAATTGTATTTTTTTTCCTTTTTTTTTGTTTCTGTATGTGTATATGTCTGTGTGTGTGTATGCATATAAATATATAAAAAATTCCCTTTGAGGGAGAAAAGTCTAAAGCCTAAAGAAAAAAAAATATATACCTTAAGAAAAACAATGAAGAATCCTACAGTAAGACTAAATAGTGTTCTCATTTTATAACTGGAAAGGCCTAAGATTCATACCAATTTGCTTTGCAACTAAAATCCCACCTAATCTGAATCTCCACTTTTATCATTATTTGCTGAGATGCTTGGCAGTTTGCTATTGCTATTCTGTTATATCCACCTTGGTTCCATATGTAGAAGGATATGAGTCAAACTTTGCCAATAGATTTTTCACACTGGCACTTCATCACTCACTGAGGTCTTTCATTCTGTGACTATTAGTCTCTGGGAAAGTGACAGTCCTTCAGTAAAAGAAGAATAAGTGAATAATAGGGTGAGTGTTCTTCACTTTCATCTTTTGCAAGTTTTGCTGACATTTCTAAAAATAACTAACAAATTATTTCAAATCAAATGAAAGAGATTCTTTGCTTCACCAAAAATAAATTTCAAAGTTAAAGAAATGGAATAAATATAAGGAAATTCTATGTGAAGTACAAACCAAAAGTATACTAGGGTAGTTTAAAATGAATAATAATAACTGTTAAAGAGATTTGCCAGTTGTAACTCTTCACTTGTTTCTTTTAAGAATTTTGATTGTAGTTGGTCAAAGTTTTAAAATATCATATTTATAGTTTGGACCTTTCTAACTACTACTGAATATGGGTGGTAGGAGGTGGTATTTTCACAATCTGGAATCAGTTTCCTTCCCCTGCTTGCTTAATTGTACTGGAACATAATCGGGCATTGAGACTCATGATGCTCCTTCTCTGAAGTACAAAATCCCTGACTCCACTAAGCCACAGCCACAGGTTCTGCAGGCACAGATACACACATACTTATACTATATATATATATGTATATATACACACACACACGTATGTATGTTATACTATAGTATCATATACTATACTATACTATATACATATGCATATATATATATACATATATTTGCCTGCATGTGCAAACTTTAGGCAAAGGAGAATACAATGTAGGACAGACACAGTGTTTTCCTTAGTATGATGTTTTACATTAGGATGCTCCCTTAATAAGCTTTGTAGTTAGATAAATGTAGTTTCAGTGTTTTGGTTTAAGTTAAAATACTTGGTTAAATATATTGAGTCACTTTATTTGTTTTTAAAAACACAGAAAATGAGTAGCATTGAAAGGAAGTAAAGTGACCTGCTTAGTCAAAAAGATATATATTATTGAGTGGTGAGGGATGGAATGAAAATCTGTGTCACCTTCCCTATCTAAGGGTTTAATTTCCAATACTGTACACCTGTAGTGAGCAACAATAATATCTTGTGGTTGATCAACAGAATGAGAAGAATCCAGATAAACATATTCCCTAAGGCTCAGCAACAGGGTGTGCTCCTATATGTGAAGTAGAACTTCGCATACAAAATATATTTCTTTTTCCAAAAACCTTCTGTTTTAGAAGGTCTTCATGAAGGCAAAATATGTGTTCTTCATAGAATATTTTCTCTAAATTGTTCCAATTCCCTCATCTGGAATATGCTTGAGAGAGTATAAATAAATCAATCTTTGATTTTTGAGGTCAGTTAACTCCACTTTTAAATGGCAAGCAATGTTGGGGTAAAGCTTTTATAAGGGATGTATAATCCAGTTTCTCTGGTTACCAGATCAATAAACAGTAAAAAGCAGTATGACAGAGAAGTCCTATAAATTTAGTTGTTCTACCCAACAGGGCTTTTATATTTCTTACATCCAATAGATCACCATCTAGAAAATTCAGAATCAATTGCACTCTACATAATGCAGTGTTCGGAAAATTATTGCTATATTTCTATAACATTGATTTACAGTTAAATTTTTCAGAATTTGGACCTGAGGACCACCTTTTTTTTTTTTTTTTTTTTTTCTTGTTACCCTTAATTTCATTCTCTTTGCCTATTCCTGCAAGCTCAGATAAAAAAAATAATATTCTTCTCAACAACATATTCTTTGTTAACACTTTCTTAACCCACTTAATATTTCATTTAAGCCATATTCTTTTGCTTTTTCATGTTTTATATCATTTTTTACTTTATCTGAAGATATATTTTATTTTCCCCACTTGACAGCATTAATTACTGACATGAAAAATAGACCAAATGTAATTTAAATAAATCTTATCTCTTTGAAAATTTAGTAAAATATCAGCATTTCTTTTTTTTTTTTTTTCACATATAAGGAAAATATGAAAATCAAAATGACCCAAAAAGAAAGATTGAAAAATTTAGATTTCTTAAACAGCTCTAGCAAGAATGCTTTGGTTAACTCAGAACTTTCAAAAAGTGAAATTTAGCTACTGGAACTGAAAAAATCAGTGAGTTTCCACTGTTTTATCTGTGACTCCTGTTGTCATCCTTTTTCTCTGTGTTTTCTAAAAGTGCATTCCCAATGCCTTTTAGGATGTATCATTAGCATTCGCTCAGTATTTTTTCATTCAGACTTTCAAGATTTCCATAGAAATATTGGACTCTATCTGAAGCTAAACAACATACCAAACAAACAAAATTTTTTGTATGCTTTGGCATACATTTTGTAGAATCATTGCTTAGAGAATCATGTATAGTATACAGACAAAGACATGAAACACTGTGTAAACAAGCACAAAAACGCAGCACTCAGGAAGAGCAATGCTTCATTTAGTAGACATTAAGAAACATAGAAAAATGAAGATTTATCTGGCTGTTTCATTCCATTTTTCTAAGAATTCTGGCTCTCAAAATTTTAGGTCATTATGTGTCTCCTTAATGAAGGTGCAGGAAAAAAAGGTGTTATAAATTTATCTGGAAAAAAAAAAAAGGTCTTCTGGAGGAATTTACTAATTCTCAGGTAGAATCCATCTTTTATAAAACTGCATTTTCATAGTGTGTTTAGATTATTTTTTTTAATGAAACAGGCAAACATGAGAATAAAAGATACTAGATACATAACAAGCTGAAAAATCAGATCTATAGCAAGAAGTTGTCAGCCAGCAGAAATTTATCAGAGCTGGAATATAGTACAGTTTTTTGTGGTACTTTTGAACTAAGCTGCATTTTCTTAGGATCTTTATAGCAATGGACACTTAATTAACAGTACTGTTGTGGACAGAGACGAACATTTCACATGTGTGCCATGCCTGGCATTTGAGATTGTTTTGATTATGGATAAATTTACTAAATAAGGACCCTTTTAGGGTACTACATCAGTATCGGGTAGCAGGCCCTCAGCGAGTCTTGCTGCAGTGGTCTCGAGTCCCCTGTATAAACAATGCAGGATAATGATAGAGCTGCCTGGATAGAATTTGCCATCTGGAAAAGCTTTTATTAGCAGCTGTGACCTGTTGTAAAGGACTGGGATCAAAATACTTAATTTATTGTGAATTTTAACTTCTCATTTCTCAGAGCTGTGCACCAGTTAGCAGAATCACAATTAAAGCTCTTAAACCTCAACAGCAACATCCTTCATGTGTTGGGTCTGATAGTCTGTTTTGTTCACTTGAACATCGCATATAGAAAGGTAAAGCAAAATGTTCCTTTATATGTTCTGTGAGGCTCACTAGAGCATGTGCAGTAGTGTGGTAATCATTAGGTCAACAGCCCATACGGTAATGGTTTTAATTAAATCTATTTTAACACTTCTATCACTTGCATTGGTTCTTGAAAAGATGATGCTGTCATTAGCAGGAATCTTTAGACCATACGTTTAATGCAAGACATATTGCTTGGTCACAGTAAATATGATTTTACTAGTAGTTTATTCACACATAAAATCCTTTTTTTACATTTTGTTTGCCTGTATTTTCAGATTATTAATTTTGGAGACTAATATTAAATAAAACACAACAGAATTCTGTACTGGAATAAACAAATAATTCAGAAAAAAATCTCGTCTTGCTTGGAAGACCTCCAGACAAGTGGAATTTACTTTTTCCCTTGGATAGCTTTAAGAAGACCTACCCTTTACAAAAGAAAGGTGCACTATTTTCTTCCTGTTCCACTTCACTATGCAGACGTACTTGTAGATAGGCTGTCACACATCTGCACTATCAGGACAGAATTCAGGGGCTATTCAAATCCAAAACATTTGATATGGTTTGTCTTGATTTGTTCTAGCTGAATTCCTCGCCTGATTTCAGCTCACATAGCCATATTATTGGGTTTAATATTAAAATCCTTGACTATTTTATCATAGGAAAAAGATACATTGTATATTTTAAAATAAAAGATGCAACTACTGAATTTCTGATATCTGATATTACTGATATCGTTTCATATTAAGAATGATCTCTTCTCTTCATCCTGTTAAGTCACTACTTTCAATTACGGAAGTCCGTAAAATACACTGCATGTGAAGCTATTCTCTCTGACTCTCTTCAGTCTCTGATTTTGTCATTTATATTTGTTCCTGTAATAAACCAGACATTTCTGGCTACTTGCAAAACCTCAGGAAAAATCCTCAAATTCAGGAATATAACTCAGAGGGAGGTTAAACAATAACTGTATTTACCTCAGTGCTTGATTTCTTGACTACTTCAGAAGCTGCAGGGCCAGTGGTAGAAATAAATTTAGTTAGACTATCTATTTTCAGCAGCTACAAACTCTTCCCTCCTTCCTTCCTTCCTTCCCTCCTTCCTTCCTTCCTTCCTTCCTTCCTTCCTTCCTTCCTTCCTTCCTTCCTTCCTTCCCCTCTAGAAAAGCTTTTGTCTTTGGCAACTCCTTAAAATAAAACAATCGAGAAGAAAGGAAAAAAGTACCTTTAATGTATACCACATGTGAATGCTTTATGTATCATATGCTAGTATATGGGCTCACAGGAAAAATATTTGGAGGCCTAAGAAATTCTCTACTTTGGTCTTAAGTTACTTTGTATTGAATAAAGATAATAATAATAATTAAAAAAAAATGGCAATGCCTTCCAGTCTAATTCCACAAAGATTACTTAATTATACTGCGGGAGTACCTGAGGGCAAAGCCTAACCTAGGGCTTATCACATGGGCTTTTTTATTTACAGAGTGGCTATTTGTTTATTCCCAATATATTTTGCCAAGTCCCTCATTAATTATCCTTAAGCTTCCAATTTGAAGCTGAATTGCAAAAGCCCTATATCATCTCAGTCTCCTCTTTGCCTAAGGGGCATTGAAATTTTAATACTGTATACAGTGCCCCAAGGCTATATTCTAGCACTGTTATGTACATCATACAGTTTTGCTAAAGCACATAATGAACCAAGTTAACACTAACCAAATATTTAAATAAATGCATTTCAGTGGATAGTGGGATTGCTGCAATGTTTGCTTAGTTGGCAAATCTGTTGATTAAATCAACTCATTAATTTAATGACACTATGTTATGGAAACTTTAATTCCAGTAGAATTTTCTTTAAAAATTTTAGAGTCTGGACCATAAAATAGCACTCTGCTTTCAATAATGCTTTACAAATAAATCAAAACAAACTTCTATTAACTAGAACTTTTGTTGGCTTTTAAATGAGATCAGAAATTTTTGGAAATGTATTCTTATATTTACTATATTATTTTAAATACGTGCTTCAAGAATGTTTGCTATAGCAGGAGAGGATTTCATTAATTGATTGCCGCTTAAAATATCTGAATTAATACCCAAGTATAACTCAAGAACACAAATAAAAACCTATGATGTAACATGCTGGCAGCATGGCAGGAAGAGTAGAAGAATCTTTCTTCAGATGTTTCGTTTCCTCAGATATTATCTTCCTATCTTACTCTGGAAGGTTCTTGAATGCTCATAAACTATTTGTCTTCCAAAAGCTATACTGCCACAAGATGAGGTGAGAACTCATACAGGTCTGGTACATGAGAAGGTGTTTCTAATCAGGCATCCTCTGCAGAAATGTCAAATTCTGAATTTATTTTCTGCTAGTGATCCTGACATCCTGAATCTGATAGCATTCAGACCAGTTACTTTAGATAATAGGTGCAGCTGTGGCCTATTACATCCAAGAGTATGATGATTGCAGGACTATGCTCACTTACATAAAACTTATTGCTGCCTTAATAAATATTTATATGAGCACATGTCCTAACACTGGATATTTATGAAGATTTATGTTTTAGAGATAGATTTGTTCATCAGAAGTGAACTGGAAAGGAGAGCCTAGAAGGATGATGGCAGAGGACAGAAGAGGTGATTGCCCAGGGCAGTGGTCACAGATAGGCAGAAGTTTTGGTGAGGGGGCCGAAGGACTGTGGTCTCCTTCCACCTGGGCAGTGGAAACAGTGGGGCTGCTTCTCTTTTCAAACATCTCTACCTACAGGGGACTTCCTCCGAGAGCCATGAGAATTCTGTTGGGGCTTTCAAAGAGGGCATCTCTGCCTACTTACAAGTATTCAGCATGGGCATCTAGAATAGTTGCTGTGATGGGGCTGTTGCTATGCTGGTCACAGACAAAAACTCTAAGGAGAGTAATAGACATGACCATGAGGGTTTTTAGGAGAAAAGGCTACAAGGAGAAAACTCAGTGTGTCAGGTTGTATTTTCCCTATAAGCCTCTTTCAGTCAGAATGAGCAGCATAATGACAAGCCATTTAGGTGTTAAATTACTCCACACTTAGTCTTAGATATTTAGGATGTCTGCACTGTGCCAATGGGGGACCCAGAGCCTGATTCAAGCACCAGAATTGTGTCTAAATGCAATGCCTCTTTTGGCAGCAGAGTCCAGCCTAATCTTCAGTTAGATTTCAGCAGCTGAATTGCACAACTAGTGTCTACTCAAGCTGCCTCTTCTCTCGAGTGTGACTTTCCCTTCTCCCTACAAGCCATCTACACAGAAGAACAGGAGTTTTGGGAGAGGATTTCAAAGACTTCAAAGGACATCCCTATTGTTCAGTTGCACTTGACTTCTGAGAAGTCCTCAATGTAGGGAGATGATTCTTCATGCTTGTCCTTGGACCTGCTTGTCCACCCAGAGCCCCTCATGTCCCACCACATGGCCTCCATGTCTCTGGAGGGGATGTGAGGAAAGTAAGAGGTATAATATTGTGTATGTTCCTACCAGCTGCTAGAAGAAGCAGGTTAAAAAATCTGTGCTGGGAGTGAGAACCATTTTTAAATCTACTGAATTTATTTGCACGGTGTCTTTTCTCTTGTACATTGCCTAGCACAAACACCAACTTTGCTTCATTTTCACTTAATGTTCTCTCTGACGTAGTGCTGTGCCAGAAAGATGTACCTGACTGTCAGTAAACTAGTGTTTGATGAGATAAATAGTTGCGTGGCATGTATGGCCAGAGTGGCAGTAAAACCTAAGAGCTGTCTCTAATCTTTTATCAGCTACAAGAACAAGAACTGTGTCCCAAGCTGTTACAAAAAGGAAACTGTGCTTGCAGTTGAAAATTTCAAAATTGAAATGCAAAATATTTTTTTGTTGTTGTTGTTTAATATTACAGGACGAAATGCAATTTGTATCCTTTCCGAGGTGATAACTACAAATGCAGCAATTCACATGAGAGGCAGGAGGTCAATAACTACCTAACTGGCTACTGAGTTTCCACAGTGTATGGCGGCCCACCTGCTTTGCCCTGAAAGGAAAATGCATTGAGGTAACACAGTTTGGGAATTTCAGCAATCATCATCATCAGTGGAAATTAGAAATACGCAAAGCCATTCACACAAAATATCTTTCATTTACTCCTTGTGTGATATATATTGTAACCAGACCTTAAAAGAGAACAATTCCTCCCACTGTGAAAGTTTTTCTTTATAGTGTAATAAGACTTGTAGGGGTCCATTTGGGAAAATGTAGTTATCTTGGGAGCTGATACAAAATTTATTCCAACTTGCCTGGAGGCTTTTTCCTTAATAAGTTTTCAGTCATGAGAGTTTAAAGGTGAATAAGATAATAATAGGAGAACTCTCTCTTTTGGTCAGCTACAGTGTGCAACTACCTAGCAGTCCCTCCAAGGGCAAAAGAGTGGTGGGCACAGCAGGCAAGTCCAGACTGGGTTGCAGGAGCCTCCAAGCTCTGCTGTTATTGGCTTTTCTGGCAGATAGGGAGGACTCACAAAAATACAATGCAAATTCTGAGGTCATTAGTAGTCTGATTTAAATGTTGATTGTTGAGATCGTCTTGAACTGCCACTTTGTGAGTTGTTTGAAAGGAAGAGATTCTCTGGGAAACAAAATGGTAGGGGCTGAGCAAGTGCTCTGGACTTTGGATAACTTGTTAATTGCCATCAAGTGAAAAGTCTTCAAATCACTAGCAATAAGTGTTGAGAAGTAGAAGAGTTGGATTCCTAAGCTAGACATTTAAATCCTTAAAAGTATTTAGATTTACAGTCATTTTCTTTACTTCTGCTTGACCAGCTTTCAGGTTCATTACGATTTACCACAAGAATTTACAGTAGGCATTACTACACTCTCACTTTTTTCTTTTCTTCTCCTGATATCTCCCAAATTTCAATTTATCAGTGATGCTTGCAGAAAAAGTTCTGCCACAAGGTTGTTCAAATATTTTTATTATGATTTTTAGACTAAATATACACTTCTTACTGCACAGTCGGAGAATTTACATCACAAGACTTTACCTACTCTTGAGATTCTTGGTCCACAGCAAAGTCTCTTAATAATGAGGACATTAAAAATAATGACGAAGATACCTCTTTGAGTAGCTCTTCTTGTTGTAGGACAAATACTAATACTCTATCACAGAAAAGTTATATCCTGACAAATACAGTGTGTGCTCCATGAAGGCAGAGGTTAAATAAGCTCCGAAGGTGTGGGATAGATGAGTGGACGTGGAGGTGGATTAGGAATTGGCTCGATGGCAGGGTGCAGAGAGTGGTTGTCAGTGGCGCGGAGTCCAGTTGGAGGCCTGTAGTTAGTGGTGTCCCCCAGGGGTCAGTTCTCGGTCCGGTCCTGTTCAACTTATTCATTAACGACCTGGATGAAGGGCTGGAGTGCTCCCTCAGCAAGTTTGCTGATGATACCAAACTGGGTGGAGTAGCTGATAGCCCTGAGGGCTGTGCTSCCATCCAGAGGGACCTGGAYAGACTGGAGGACTGGGCGGTGAGAAACCTCATGARGTTCAACAAGGGCAAGTGCAGGGTCCTGCACTTGGGGAGGAGTAACCCCAGACACCAGTACAGATTAGGGGTGGACCTGCTGGAGAGCAGCCCTGCAGAGAGGGACCTGGACTTTGTGGTGGATGACAAGTTGACCATGAGGCAGCAGTGTGCCCTGGTGGCCAAGAAGGCCAACGGGATCCTGGGGTGCATTAGAAAAGCGTCTACAGCAGGTCGAGGGAAGTGATCATCCCCCTCTAGTCAGCCCTGGTGAGGCCACATCTGGAGTACTGCGTCCAGTTCTGGGCTCCCCAGTACAAGAGGGATGTGGAGCTGCTGGAGAGAGTCCAGCGCAGGGCTACCAGGATGATCAGGGGCCTGGAACATCTGCCCTATGAGCAAAGGCTGAGAGAGCTGGGTCTGTTCAGCCTGGAGAAGAGGAGGCTGAGGGGGGACCTGATCAGCGTGTATAAATACCTCAAGGGAGGCAGTGAGGAGGAGGGGGGCAGCCTCTTTTCAGTGGTGGGCAGGTCTAGGACTAGAGGAAATGGCTTCAAACTGAAGCATCGGAAGTTCCACAGGAACTTAAGGAAGCATTTCTTCACTGTGAGGGTGACAAAGCACTGGAACAGGCTGCCCAGAGAGGTTGTGGAGTCTCCTTCTTTGGAGATCTTTAAGACCCGCTTGGATGCAGCCCTGTGCCACGTGCTCTAGGTGACCCTGCATGTGCAGGGGTGTTGGACTAGATGACCTCTGAGGTCCCTTCCAACCTTGAGCATTCTATGATTCTATGATTCTATGATACACTGTGAACTAGTGAATAATCTCATGGCCTCTGCCATTTCCTAAGAAATAACAACCATTAAATTTACAAAACTTTTTCTCCAGAACAGGACCATTGCATCTGGAAGAAGCATTGAAGACAAAGAGGTCTCATAGAACAGTCTCAAGAAATGTTACAAAGATTGCTTTGAATCTTGTGTGTGAAAAACAGTGAAAGAAAAAGTAGGAAATTGACTGTGAATAAATGATCTTTCAGGGCGTGATACTACATTCTTGTAGGAAAGCAAATAAGCAAAAACAAGGAAAAGAAAAAGAAAGAGAAAGAGAAAGAGAAAGAGAAAGAGAAAGAGAAAGAGAAAGAGAAAGAGAAAGAGAAAGAGAAAGAGAAAGAGAAAAAAAGAGAAAAAAATCAGTGTTTGCTCAGCGTCTTAACCATATTATACGTCCCAGGGAAGCTGCTTTCTGGAATGAACAAGCAGTACATATAAAATAATTCTGAGAAGCAGTATAGATTGTTTCCATTTGTTCTGTAACTTTTTTTAAATATTGATTCAAGATGAAAATCACCAATAGCTCCCTCTACTCTTGAGAGCTGTGGGAATATCTACCTGTACTTCTTACCTACTCCTTCGCTCACTCTCCTATTCTACCAGTTCATACTGCTTACCAGTTCTACCAGTTCTATTTTTAAGCTAGAGCGCACCTCTAGCTCTTATTTTAATTTCCTCCAACCCATCTTTTTGAATGTCTTCCTATACTGCTGATGAATTCAGCTGACTCTGTCTGGAGCTTATCCAGTGCTAAAGGTGGAATTCTCTGAAGGCCTTGCCTGTCCCAAAGACTTTTGAGAAAGCTGCAAGAAGTGCATGCCTGGATGTCAGACAATTATTTCTAGGAGGATTCTGTGCCTATTTGGAACCTGCAAACTTCTGAGGCAAACATCTACTGACTTGAAAGCCCTGAGCAGCATGAAAATCATCCTACCTGAGAGGCAGGATTCAGGTTCAGGTTTAGGACAGGTTCAGACCCAAACAATACTCCATCAGGCAAAATAGGTGAAAACAGATTAAAGTTGCACTACTTATGGTCCTGCAAGCTGTACAGTAGTGTACTGTGTTTTCCTAGGGACATGGCTAAGCAAAGGTGAAAGTAAGCCAGTTTCAAGGACTGTTAAGAGAAGAAAGGATCAGAGAAAGGGGCAGAGTATCCACGTAGAACAGCTTGTGCTATCAGTATCCACTTTCTTTCATTTATTATCCAGTATCCAGCTTCTCTTCTGGAGTGTTGTAGCTGAGAAGCTGAAATGTAAAGCAAACTGTTGACTCTAAGGACACATGCTTAAGTTGTGTGAATCCCACTTCAGCAGAGAAGTGCTCAGCTTTTGAGTGGATGTAGATCTACGTATGCAACCTGGGAGGTGCTGAAAGTTCTTTAAATACGTTAATGTGACTACAGCAGTTATCTCTAAGGAAGAATGCCAAGAGTCTTCATGACTATGAACAAAACTATAAAACAAAAACTATAAACAGAAATTTCAAAAACTTTCTTAGAAATATATAATTTAAGAATGTGATATGTAGTACTTTATATTGTTATATATGTTTTAACTGATGTCTTTATGAATATGTTTGCTTATTTTTAGCAACACATAAACCCTTTTTTACTGATAATGAGATTCTGTTTCTGAAATACTTTCTTTGAATACAGAACTAATCTTTTTGTTTTTTCTTAATCATTTGAGCTTGCTTAAAAGACCCTTCTAGTCTAATAAAGTGATTTTTCTTACCCTCATTTTGTGTGTGGGCTACTGCAATTTACATTAATTGATACTATTTTATCTTTCATAGTCATACTATGTCTGTTTCTTGCTCAGACTTGAATGCCTACATTCAAATTGTTTGCAGTTTTACTGTGTGGATATTTACAACAAGCCAGTGACATTTTACAACCACTTCTAGAGACCAGTAAATTATATTCAGACCTTTATCTGAATTAGTTACTTTTTTTTATAGTTACAGATTCATTAGATTTCTTTTGGCCAGATACATGCTGAAACGGAAGTTTCACAGAGCCAGATTAATTAGACATTCTGTATTGATTTTTTTATGTGTATAAGTTATTGCATTTAAAGTTCTGGAAGGAGGAGCTTTCAAAAGGAAAATTTGAACAATTACTTTGCACTGCAAAATCAATTTTAAATAATGTTCCTTCTACTTTCACATTCACACAACCATGCTGAAGTTACTGGCATTTCTCAAGGATGCATCCAAATCAGGCCATCATAAAATATTCCCTTATGGAGTTTTTAATTCTGTATGGCCTGCAAAATATGGCTGGATCTTATGAGCATGCCGTGCCAGTCTACTTTAGGAAAAGTCTGGAGCAATACTGTGTTTGGATTTATTTTCTTGATCCTGGAGACAATACTTCCCATTGTACATTTTTTTCCTAATTGAGAATAATAATTTAATGTGTACAAAGAGCAAGTATCAGAGGTATGCATATAGAATAACTAATTTCTGCTAGAATGAAAGCGGAGGAAATTTTAAGTTGCTCAGTGTGTATTTGCACACTGTACAATTACTGCATGATTGTGTGACTGCATTTTTTGGATATATCTTTTGCACATGTTACAGAATTTCTTCTCTTGCACACAAGATTCCAGAGTTTGCCTTGAATGTCTCACCAAGTACAATGTCACTAATTCCTCTTTAGGAAGTGCAACTCTTCGGGATATTCATATTAAAGCCTTAGAGAGAAAAGCGCACAGAAGGGAAATCACATTTCATATAAAAAGTATCTACAGACTATTATAACCAGCTGTCTGATACGTGAACTGAAAGTATTTCAACACACATAGATTTAGAGAGACACTGATAGCCAAGCAGAAAGCAATTCATTGTTGTGCAATATGATGGAGTTATACAAAGATAGTGTGACTGAATTTTCTAGCTCTCTTAAGTGTGTTTCACACTTAGGTTGACCTAAGTGTTGACCGTAGGACCCTGTTACCTGTTACCCCCTCAGCTTTTTCCCACTATAAAACCACTGAATAGCAGTTACGCTCATATAAAATTGTATAGTTACTCTTGGGTATTTAGGAATATTTTCAAATAATCTACTTCTGTAGAGTAGATTATTTGAAGTTCTTCTGTTGGGTGACCTACTACCTAAAAGCCATACTGGAAATAATATTAGAATTTAGGAATAAAGCATTAGTGAATTTTAAAATTTCAAGAGGGTAAACATGTAACGAGATATACCCAAGGGTTTTAAAGGTTTATTTTATTATTTCTTTGCTCTAGAAAAGCTGAGTTGGAAGAGTGTAAAATGTCTTGGGGGATTTTGATAGAAATTCTATAAGACATGGCAAATGTACTGAGGAGAAGTGGTAAATATTTAAGAAATACTTGAACAGATTGCAATTGAAATCCATTCCTGTTTAAATTTAAACAGCAAAAAGGTCAGAAAAGACCAACATGATTAAGTAAGGTGATATAAAGAGCAGTTCAAGCAATAAGTGAGGAGTGTTAAAATATATATATATACATGGCATGGTAAAGAAGGGGATTGGCAGATCCACAAAAATATGCAGAAGTAAGTTGAACCAGTAACTGCAGGAGCAAAATGAAATACTTAAAGCTGAATTGCATGTAATGCTGAAATGTACAAAGGGTTCTTTAAATATGGTGGTGATAGAGATTGGAAGGAAAATTGGCCTGCTAGGGAAATTATAGGATAAATGGGAGATAGGAAAAGTGAGATTAATCAGTAATCTTATTTTAGCCTGGTTTCCTAAGGAATGTGTCTCACGTGATCATTTTATCTGTCAGTGCCCTCCAGTAATTGGGCAGTTTTAACAAAATCTGTTGGAGGAAGGGGGATGTTTTCAGAAACACCTCATTGTGGGGAGAGTGTATGTGACATGTGCCCCGTAGTGGATGCAGGAGAGGGGCATCCAGGGGCTCAGTCACGTCTCTTGTCAGACGTCTGTCTCTGTGTTGTGTATTCCAAGAAAAGGCAAAGCTCACTGTATACTACACAGAGGTTTTTGAGGGCAGGGAAGCCAGACTTTGGTTTAATTGTCTTTGATGTCACATACTCTTCAGAAGAAAAACAGAACAAATAACATCCATCACAAGGTGTGATTATAACTCCAGACGCCCTGCTTCTGACCCTGACTGATCAACACCAAGCTGTGCAGATTTATCTGAGCTTCGGGGAGTTGTACTCAGATGCACTCCTTGTGTGTCTCAAATTCATTTTTATTTTCCACATTGCTTAAAATGTACTTCATTCCTGACACTTTTATTTCTAGCAGAATAACTCAGAAATAAAACTGACAACAGGACTTGAAAGGCTACAATGGAGAAAAAAAAATCACGTTCTAGAACTATTTTAATGCATTGTTTGTGCTTCTTTTCTGATATAAAAGCTTGATTAATTCAAATCTTTGCCCTTCATCTCTGTCATTCTTACAGAGCAGCAGAACACCAAATCTTGATGAAATTTGCATTAATTTCATTAATGATATATAAATGAGAGCAAGATGAAAACTTCATCTAGCCTCTGTTATTTCTCTGGTACCATTTTGCCATTTGGATCCCTTGTACTTCAGTGGAAACTGGATTTTCCAGGTCGGCAAGTTTAGCCTCTGTTATTGGAGGCAACAACATCAAAGAATCACTCTAAAAAACTAATCAAGCCTTATTGTAAAATGTGTTCGCTTGGTGAATGCATTACATTTATTAAAAGGCTACTCTAGAAATGGCAATTCTGGTGGTTGAACACCTCCTAATATCCAAACTAAACTTGCTCAACCTACTGACTTAAAACTCCTGTACTAGTCTCCTTTAAGTTTTCCACTAAAAGATCTCCAGACAGCAATGCATGAAACAATTCAAAGCCACTAAATGTAGTTTAGCCAATATTATCTTTGTTTTTCCAACGATGAAATGAGACTGAGAGCAGTTAAATGAGAGGTTCAAAGACAGGCATAATCTAAAATAGGAACTGGCTGATTTTTTTTTTCCTGATTTCTATGAAATTCTGCCCTTTACGAATTCATATACTGATATGAGTATACATGTATATAGACAAAATATATACATATATTCATTTTTGTTCTTTGTATAATAAATGAATTCCAAATGATGTATTTATTTTGTGGATATTTATTATTTGTAATTCAGGACTGATTTCAGATGACACTTCTTTCAGCACTGAATCCCTCCATTTATTCAATTTTAAAAAAACTTGAGCCTGATTTTTGTTTAAGACCCAATTAAATAACACATGCAACAAATTGGCGCTGTTCACAGCACAATGGTATTTAATGTGATGGCATTCATGTTTCTGTCTAAGGAAGTTTGTCTAAAGCATCTTTTGTTTTTCTGAATTTATGTTTCAATAGTACAACATAATGTGTACTTAATGAGAATACCAAATTGTCAAAATCACTATTTGGATGATTAGTCTCTATGAACCATTCATATAAATACGTTTTCATTTCTGCATGTTATTACTTTCAAGGTATTGAAACTGTAAATAGGACAATTCAAGTTTATTTGCAAAACAAGAGCTAAACCCCTGTTTAGTTTAATAATCCAGTAAATCCAAACAAATCACTCACAGGACTACAGGGAAAATTTTTCCACGTCTTTGAAAAGATGATTGCCATTAACTGGTATAGCACTTTTTCTGACATTTCAGGATTTTTGGTACAGACTGTGTAAGAACAAATTTAGCACATACTTGAATCAGATCAAACTTAAAGCCTTTGTAAAATTGTGTTAAAGTTTTGTTTATTTAGATTACTGGGTTATGTGATGTAGGAGTCTCTAAGAAAACTTCCTATGAAATGTTGAACTGTAGAGAATGTGATTTTTTCCAAATGGTATAAAAAAAATTGAACTCTAACATTATTTTCTTGGTCATATCCTTGGGTAACTAAAAGAGAAATCCAGCAAATCCTACTTCTTACATAACCTATTTGTAGTATGCTTGTTTGCTTTTCAAGAAAACATCACTTCTGTCTTATATTTCTCTTAATATTTGTTTTCTGCTTTACCAGAGACTAAGGTGAAGTATTTTCCCAAATATTTTATATTTTGGGAGGGGGCTTTTTTCTTTTTTTCTTCACTAAGAAAATCTCAATGTTTATATATGTGATTCAAGAATGTTGTGCTTTTGGTAACTAGGCTAATAATCTGAATGGCATGATCCAGGATTTTGTTGACCTGCAGAGTGCATTCATCAGCAAAATGGCACTTCAGCTAGGTTGACTCAAGCTTGTTTCCAGCAGTGTGGAGTAACTTAATGTTATCAAATTTGACAGATGACTAAGGACTGATTTTTGGTTACTCCTTTTCTCTGGAAGAAACTCTAAAGAGCATGTGGCAGCTATTTGAGAAAGCAGCTATCCAAAATATAATTTGAGATTTGTTCCAACCACCTAGTCACTTTGTCCAAGCCACCATCCAGATCAAAACCTGAGTCTGATCATGGTAAGAGCCACAGTTATACTTGCTTGGACAGACTAACTTACGTCCATAAATGATAAATATGCTCTTTAAACCACAGAAATCACTTTGACTGCCCAATCTCCTTTTGTTTCTTACTTACTAGCCATAACAGAGTTTTTCTTGTGGACCTATGAAATATGGAGCCTATGGCGATTTCTCTTCACAGGCAGTGTCTGGCTGTTACAGCAAGCTGTGTAGGGCTGTGTGTATTGAAAGTCCAGGGTGCACATCCAGCTTTTAACAGCAGCTAACACAGTGTATTAAATGGGAGCTCACTATAGAGTAGTGAAGGAAATTGATTCAGTTCATCCAGAGAGAGGATTTTTTTATGTCCTCTCTCAAACTCATTATGGATATACCATTTGGATCCTGGACTCACTTTTAACATGAAGGACCTCTGTGTTCTTGATCATGATAGGAGAAAACTCTTAGAAGAAAAAAGCAGAAGAAAAATCCAGCATAATAATAATAATTTCCTTTCCATGCCTACATTCCTTTTCAATTTTATAATACTTTTCAATTTTATTATACACTTCTCCTTTCTTTTCAAGGCTGGGGATAATTACATGATTTTTCACCATTTCTTGTCTTTCCCTAATTTTGCTTAGATGCACCAGATCTGTCAGGCTGATGCATTTTTAATTCAATTGAGCTTGTCTCAAAGGACCATAGGAATTGTCCAAATGATTCACAACCAAAGTGTGAAGTTATCTATTCTCTATATATCTCAGGATAGAAATTTATAGCTTACATCTGGCAGTGTCAAGAAATCAGAGCCCAAGGAAGAACAGGGAAAGAGTATAGGTGTTTCATCCAAATATTCTGCTGGTTTCATGCACATCAAATCTGTTCTAATGTAACTATTTAAATGTCAGTATTAATACATTTGATTTATCTGGATATTAATAAGAGCATCAAGATGCTTACTTACTGTAAACCATCTAAGTTTTTATGATGACTGCTTCCTGATTTTTTCCTTTCTTTCCATTATCACCTTTGAGCATCTTTTCTCCCAAAAATAAATTCCTTCTAATTTCTCCTAAAAAAAAAAGAAAATATCTTTAACTATTTTTTCCTCTTGGAAAATAGCAACAATTTTCCTATGAAGGTGACCAAATTGAATATTTCTTTTAATAAAATTAAAAAGTAGTGTGAAGTAACAGTGTTTTGATTGGTGAAATCTTTCATGGTGATGCTGCCTACTTGCTCTTCTGCTTTTATGTGTTTAAAAAACATAATTTAATACCTTCAAGTGCATTTGTACTATAGCGTGGAAAGCCCTTTCCAGGCAGTAGGTTGCATAACTACCTCAGAAGGGAAAATAACATGCTCTTCTTCTAGTTCATTGCATTCAGACTTATTATTTTATGTTTGACTATATTAAATTGCATTTCAATTTACTGTACCAGCCATCTAAAAGATGTGAATCACAAAATAATATCTTAAACAATTTTATAGTTCCTTTCATCCCAAATGATTTTAAAGAGCTGAAGGAACACTATTGTACCTGAACTGCCTCACAGCTCAAAATAAAAAGCTGTAGCTGTACTTTCTACACTAAGGTAAAAGAGTTCTGGTTCCCAGAACTTGTTTACCATGCAGAGCAGTTCAAAGAGCTGGGATAGCTCCAATTCTGTTTTCTGAGACACAGTTCAGCAGAATCATTAAAGAAACTTGGGCTGTTTGTACAACTCAATTGCCTTCTGATTATAACCTCAGGTCCTTGGTTTTATCCCTCAAAGCGAAAAGGCTGCCCAGGTGAAGCAGGAGCATGCAAACAATGGTAGCCTGACTGTGGATGGCTTTTGCTTTGTATTTTTATCACTGGTGCCAATGTACAAGGCACGAAGGACCTGGATTGTTTTTCTTCACATCCTATTGTGCTCTTAACAAAAAAATCTTCCTTTAACTTGGTTAAAAAAAAAAAAAAAAAGCAATATCTGCCTGGGAAACTCAGGATCCAAAATCCTGACAAAAATTGCAAATTGTTTATGTAAATACAACTGAATTGTAAACTCCAAGATCTCCTAAAGCCACTGAATTGGTGTTTTTTGCTGATCTTAAATTTTAGCAATTCAATCTTCAGAGCTTCACTCTGAAGGGTATTTCACACTGGTGTGGGAGGTTTTATTCTTTTCTTTTTTTCCTTATTCTGAAGTTATCATAAGCAAATGTCTATGTTCAACACTGTTTCTCATAGTTTTCATATTGCATATGCCATGAGTTTTGTTTTGCTTTTCTCCTGTATTTAGGTAAAGGAAAGTGTTGCTCACCACTGATTCTGTTAAGATGACCTCTACTTTTTACATAAAATGCTTTTAAAAATTGTCTGTTATTTATTCCTCAGACATTTGTATTTAAGGTACTTAGTTATTCTGTCCAACTTTAGTAACGTACACTAAAGGCATTGCAGGATACAGGATTTAGTTCTTAATATCTATCATTGTAAAAGATTGCTATTGCAGTAGTATTTGGAGATTCTAGTCAGATGCAGAGCCCCATTGGGTAGGGTGCCATACAATCACATGAGATGACATGACTTGAAGCATAGTATTTCTGATAATTCCTTTCATATTACTCAATCTGTTGGTGAGATCTTGAGAAATTCAATTCTAAGAGGTGATAAATCTAAGAGCATTCTGGTCTATTTACCTAAAATCTGGTGTTTAACCCCAGAGGCAATTTAAGGTCAGCATTAAATGCAGTTCTTTTGGTCCGTAGTGATTTTTTGAGTATTTGTTAGCTTTTTACCTGTGAGCAGAATATTGATTTGCTGTTATGTCCCACAGCTATCCTCTAGCTGAAAGTGTTTGGCTGTATATGTCTGTGCCAGTTCTATGTGTTGCTGTATACACTAGGAAGTTTTGCAGACAAAAGAATTACCAGCCAAGTTAATTGAGAGCCTCTGTTCAGTAGACAAATTTCCAGTTGTTTTTTTTCCAATCTTTTTATCACCATGCTAGTTAAGAGCAGCTGGGGTTAGTCACTTCTTTTATTCAGTATTAATAATAATTAAAAAATAAAAAAGGCACAATGTTTTGATTTAGTTCTGGGACTGCACAATTAGTAGGAACCATTTTCTTATATACCTGGTGATTAATTAAAGAGGATTGTAGGATACTGCTTTTTCCTCAGGTTTCTTTCAGTAGAGAAAACCTATATAATCCTTAAGAGAGAAACATCTAAGTAAGAGCAATCATTTGATATTAGTTCATCTACTAAGAATTAACATGGATAATATTTCACATGCTTGTGTACTTAACTTCCTGACCATCCTACATATGTTATCCAGTTTATCCTACATGCATTCTGTGTATTCAGATGAGGTGGGAAATACTTGGTTTAAATAATACCATATCATTTTTAGTGGCATGGTCTTATCTAGACAACCCACCTCCTGGTCTGGCTACGAGGCTGAAGCATTATTCTCCCTGTGTCCCTCCACTTAGACTGCTTATGCTCTATCAGCAGATATTTGAATGTTTTATACAAAGTGAATTAGTTTTAACATGAGGAATGATAGGAATCCTACCTCTGAATACTCAACAGCCTAGTATAGATTAGGATACTCCCAAGAGGTAGGGGATGATGTTTGCAATCTCTGCCTATAAAACCTACAGAGAGAGCATTTCCTCTACCTTGAATGGGAATGCTTTAAGAACAAGAGCATTCTGAACTGGATAAGCACTAGCGTGTATGCTGAGCTGGAGCTCTGTAGAACAGTCTTGTCAGGTCAGATTAGCCTGTTTATATAGCATAGCTAAATATTGCCTTAGAAAAAATGATGGAAATAATGAATGTTTAGCCTAGTGCTAAGGACCCAGGGGTTCAGCCCTCACTCTGCTTGATATGTATTTTTGTATACATATACATATGTAAGGAGACTGAATGTCTACGGTCATGCTCTGGATGATCTCATAGGATGAGAGGTAGGGTATTCATCTTCATATACAGGTATTGCAGAGACATCTTTGTTTTGCAAAAATTCAGCTTGTCTCTCCCAGATGGCACAAATTTTAATTTGGAGACACATGTATCCAAAGAGCATTTTTAAACAAATGTTTTGTTTCTGTAATCATTCTGTTACCCTTTCATTTCTTCTGGTGTGCTAATTTCCTGAGTGTGCTGTCTCCTTGCATTTTGAGAAGCAGTATATACACAGATATGAAAACAAACCCAAAAACTGTTGTACCTTTTTAGAAGACAAAGAGGTATCAGTGAACTAGGAGAAATAGGAAGAAGCAAAACTACAGAGATAAGCACTTTGTGAGTACTGAGCAGAGTGCAGGTGAATATCTCAGTTCTGATACCACTAGAATTTATTTCAAAGTACACTATATGTTTAGTCCAGAGATGTGATTTTAAGATATATGGAAAAATGTATCTTACACCAAAAGAAAAACACAAACACAAACAAACAAATGAAAACCCACTAAAAAGTAGATTTTAGTGCAGGTATTCATCTGTCCTTATTCTGGCATGAGAAATGTGGATAAGCACCCTTCCTACGCTATGTTCCTCTATTCAGTCACGACTCAGTTATCCCAGATTAGAAACCAGAGCTGAATGTCTGTATATGATATTAAATGTACACTGATTTTTTACTGGTGCTGTGTCCTTTGAGATCATCTGAGCATCTCAGCACCCACTGTCGTCACTTTTGCACTTGCACATGGACTTGGCTGCCTCTTAGCACTTCTGCAAATCTTATGAAGTATCCACCACAAACACATCTAAAGATAACTACAAATTACCAGGTTCTAAAGAAAAATGTATTCTGCAGAGAAAAAAATAGCCTGCAAAAGACAATGCTGTATGCTTTCCCCATGGTTACTGCAGCATACTTCCCTCACCTACATGGTGGCTTCTTTAGGCTGTCCAGGAAAAGGTAGGTAGATGTGTAGGTAGACAGGGACAGACAAGAAGAGATCTTTTAGCAAAAAACAGCAAAGGAGAGAAAAAAACAGAGAAGTAGTAAATACTCTGTAAACATTTGTTGCAATTAATATCTGAAAGACACAAGCAAGTCTAAAAAGTGAGCATTGCTTCATCATAAGGAATAAAAACTGTTATTCAAAGTCTTTCGGTTCCAAATACATGAAAATACAGTGAAAATAACATTACTCACAGTTAACTGCTACTTTTTTAGATCATAGTATTCTTTACTCCTGTTTTTCTATTTTTTTTTCAAATATTACTTCTGTTTTTCCTGAAACTAATTTCATACTGCCCTGTAGTAAATGGCTTGGGTAGGAGGAGGTCACAAAATCCTGAGAGAAATGTCTGCAGATTGCTTTCTTTGATACAAGATCAGTTCAAGAACAGCAAATTGATTCCTGTAATGATCTAAGGAAAGATACTGGATCTTTCAATTAGATGGGACTGTAAGAGGAAACAGATAAAACATGAGATAGGCAGTCATATATCCCAACCCACCTCACCATGCAGGTCACCATGCAGCTAGTGTTAAATGTGAGATGTTGCAGAACCACAAACATATGAAGCCTCCAGGAACCTCTGGAGATGGTCTGATCCAAGCCTCTTGCTCAAACAGGGTTATGTGGAGTGGCTTCTCAGGCCATATCCAGTTGAGTTTGAATAGCTCCAAGGACAGAGAGTCTACAACCTCTCTGGATAACCTGTGCCAGCGATTGTCTTTGTAACTCCATCATGATTTCAAGGATATGTAAATGAAGCTTCAATGTTTCCTTATGACCAGAATGCACAAAGAGGAAGTAAATCAAATAAATGATAAGAAGGTAGGTATTTTCAAGGGAGTCACAGAATTCAGGCTCTTACTTCAGATTTATTGTTTTGCAGGCTAGTGAAAGTCTGTCCTCTGTCAGATAATCTCATTATTGTTTAGTACAATTTCTGAAGTCAAATATGACTTCAGATCCTGCAACACAGAAGTAAAATTGTGTAAACCGAAAACAGTTATTTTTTAAGTAAAGTTTCAATATGTATCATTTTGCCTGGACTCTTCTTAACTAACTGTTCCATCTGTAATAAGGCTCATATAATTTATTCCTAAGAAAAAAATAACTACAATACGAAAATCTGAATCATTGAAACCTGAAAATTATAACTTTTCTTGAGTGAAAACAGAACAGCAACAAAAAAGTAACAAGTGTTATGTATACTTGTGTGGAAGACAGACAGCATGATAGCATTTTGATCAATATGGTGCTTATGAAGGGTGCCCTTAAAACCCTTGGAAAACAACCTGTTCTTTTATCCATATAAGCAGCTCAGTACGCATGAAGCATGATTCCCTGTGTTGTCTGCCCATGAGCCTCAACCTTGACATTCCATAGCTTCAAGTTTGGCTCCTTAAAGCCCTTAGAAAAGACTCTGAGAAAAAAAAAAAAAAAAAAAAAAAAAAAAGTGTTGTGTGGATGGATTTCTTATGTAGGAGTCAATAACATTTCATCTAGTCCAGCAGTCATCCTAATTAGTTTTAGCTGGTATTAACTTCAGCTGAATTTGAACTAGTCACCTGCAGATGAAAGGCTTAGCATGGTGTTCCTGACCACTTTCTGTCTTCTGCTTCAGCTGCTGAGGTTCCTGTGACACTGGAGGAGACCATTTCATTTTTATGAGTTTGAGAAACTGGTGAGTGTCCCAGGCATAAGGTTATATTTCTTCTAGTCACATGTAACAGGTTGTGCTCGTACAATAAGAAATGTTACTTCAAAGAAATCTGTATCACATTGGAGGAAAATAGCATTCACTACATCAGAAGTATCAATTCCCACTAGCGGACACTTCTGCAAGCCAAGAACATATGTCAAGGTGGCAATTTTCTTCTCATATGACCAGATACACAACCCTTATTATTTTTTCTACTCTAAAATAATAACATTATTTTCACCCAAGTATTTCTCTTTAAAAAATATTCTAAATTTCTAAGTTTCTGTGTTTACTCAATGGTAGGCTATCAACTTCTGTTGTCCTTTCTTGCAAGTAGTAACTCACTGTGAGCATGGGACCATTCTGGTTGCATATGCAAAAGGACTATTTTACAGACTTCCAGAATGGGACCCTGCAGCCAAGGAGACACAACACTTCTGTACTTGACTTAGAGCTAGACCTTGGCCCATCTGAGTTATCATGGATCCTCTATAGCTTTAGGAGAACAAACCACAAAGCTTTCAAGTTTTGCTTTCTTCTGAGTGCCACCTTATAATTGATAGCACCACAATGTAATTGAATCCTTTCAGGTCCTATACTCTATTAATAATTCTGTGTAGTATACATCTGCCCACACAAAATTCACAAGCCATGGCTCATATATTCACACATCCTGAAAGGACTGATTGCAACCATATGGCACCTTAAAAAAACTGGGGAATCTTTAAAAGAAGTGAGAATGGTGGAGGGGCTCATTTTTCTTCTGCTGGTCTTTGAATTAATATGATAAGGGCTTTCAAGCACCTGCTCTATGTGTCTGTTTTCAGGCAGAGGACAAAATGAGCAAGTTCCTTAGTTTATTGCTACATTATAAGTAGTCCCTTTGAAATGTATTTTGGTATGATTTTAATTTTCCAACATCTAAACTGAAGTTTCATAGCAATTTCAATTGCTGCAACAATTAGCAGGATAGAGACTAATTTTATTTGTATCCATTTGTTTTTAGTTAGCAAATTATAGATTTTTATCATCATTGTCAGGTGTGTCTTACTCTGATACTTACCTCCCTGTTTTCTGTGATAAATCAGCCTCTTCAGAAGGAACCCATAAGACTGCAATTCATATTTTTTTCTGCCTAAACTAGGTGCGGTCATAAATTCAACCACTTCTTTCAGCTGGGACCTTTTCTCGCTAGCCCTATCATTCAGGCAAAAGTCTTAATCACTAATCAATCATTCATCATGTGGTTGCAAGGCTCTGCACATTCTTCCAAGGCTCATGTTTTGTCATGCTACAGGCAGCTACTGAGAAGAGAATAACATTGCCTAGCCACACTCTTGAGGTAACCGTTTAGCCCACATTTCAGCCACACCATCTTTTTAGACCCAAAAGGGTTTGATTAAGTTTGTCAGATCTGCTTTGTTTTCAGTTTTGCAGACCTTTGCATTACAGTCTTCTAGGATCTCACACTTAAGATCCAACCCAGCTTCTCCTAAAAGCTCCCCCATGCTCCATGCCAGCATGCAGCGTCAACAGCCGTATTATTTTTCATTTCAATGACAGAGCCTTTCCTTTCATTTCTCTTCAGCTTTATGCATAACAAATTTTTTTGGAAGAAGAAAGCACCACTGTCCTATATTAAGGATAAATCCTTAATACTGTGTTAGTCTAAGAAGTCTATGCTTCACTTAATTTCTTTTAAGCCTAGACAGTGCAATTAAAACTGAAAATGTACCGAATGTCTGCAGTGGCAGCAGAGTGCCCAGGTTTCCTGTTCTTCAAGACATCACAGTTATCTGTATTTCAAAAGAGAATGGGAAAACAGAGATATTTATATTATTCAAATTTTAATAAGAATTGAACTGCTTCTTTGTAAGTTCTACTTTTATAAAACTATATTTGGTATTTAATTGAATACCGGAAATAAATTATCACTGTGGAATTTCTAAACATGTTTGATTTAAGAACACAAATTTGCTGATTGTCCACTGCATGTAAAGGTAGAATTGGGAAGGACCAGCTGAGTCTCTGTACCCCAGTCTCCATAATTCCAGACAGCCTTTGAGTCAAGCAGACTTAATAAGATATGCACCATATGTATTACATATATACACACATACACATACACATACACATACATATATTTGCATTGAAAAAGATCCCAAGGGACAGGATGACAGATTGGAAGGTCAAGAATGTTTTCTCCTTGACATGTAATGGTAAGAGAGGCTTGTGTGCTGATGTGTGATGATTACCTTGATGTGTGATTTCAGCATTGTCTTTAATACATTGCTAAGCCTTGAAAAGGTACTTTTAGGCTAAAAAAAAAAAAAAAAAGAGCAAAGCTATTCATAGATTGGTTGTGTCCATTGTGTCCTGATTTATAATTTTTATGAAGTAAGTTGGATGGTTTTATACAGAGCAATATTTAGGGAAGAACACCCTCCAGATGGGTATCTTATGTACAGCTGATTTCTGGCAGTATCATGAAGATCAGTTCTACAGAAAAGACACTTAAAGTATCTGTCATCTAGCTGCACAGTGCTGATTTCTATTTCTATTACTAAAATTAACATACCTTTAAATTGAATTTCTGCAGATTTTCTCAAGTAGTAGAAACTACATTGCTAAGCATTTTTGTAAAATAGGATATTATTATTTTATATAAAGGTGGGAAAAATCACATCGCCAGAGGAGATCCAAATGGTATAGGTTTTGATGAGCAGTGCAGCTTTAGGTGCAGTATAACCTACAAGAGTGGTCATCTTTTGTGGAGAATGGAGTTAAATGCATTATTTTGTGGCTGTTCATTATTTTCATAATGCAATCTGTAACATTGTGATTTTTCTTAAATAAAAAAAGGAAACATTTCACTCCTTCTGATATATTTATATTTTGAGGGTCTTTTTGTAAACTAGTAGTCTGCTAAGTAGGATAGGGTGGCAAGTGATTGTAGGCTTGCATAATCTATCCATGAAAATACATTTAAAAGACAATTCTGCTGACTTTAGACATAGTCCATAATATGATCAGCTCTTTATTTTTTTAATTATTTCTTAAAGCTTATTTCTCTGCTGATAATGGAAGCACTTTAACTGTATGTCTGCTCTAGCCTTGAGCTAAACATCCTGTGTAGAACATTGTTATTTTCAATAGTTGCTAGAGTGCTTGTCTAAGAGAGGTATTCTGCTTAACTAAGACCCATTAATCTTTATGAACAATGCATTCCTATCCTCATTTCTTTTTCTAGGCATCATGGTCTATAAATACCTTTTTGAATAGAACAGTTCATGTCCCCTCCATATTTAAGTATGAATTTATTTATCTAATTCTTTTAATGTGTATGAGAAAGCAACAATAAAACAGAGTGGATAGTTGCAGCACACATTGACAAAAATAACAGCAAGTGTAATATCCTTCTGAAGAAAGACAGGCCCTCACCTCACATGAGCCATGCAAGAGCCTCTATCCTGCTCCAGGTGATGCTGTGAATTAAGCAAGATAGTAAAGAATTTCTCCATCCCAGCTTGAAAATATTCAGCATTATACAATGGGAAACTGCACTGAAGACATGTTCACCACAGTGGAACTGGAAGAGGCACTTAAGGACAGTGAAGTGGAAAATAAAAGGCAGGGAAGTGTAGTGGACCACGCAAGATGACAAGACTAAGGTGGGCTGTTTAAGCAAAAACTTCTGAACAGCATCAAAACATTTCTCACTGAAAAAAGTAAAACTTTTTGTTTGTTTTTAGAGTTTTACTTTCCAAACTGTATTCTACTAACTTCCAAACTAAATTCTGCTATGGCAGTAAAGTTATTTTTACTCTCTAGCTATATATTTTTGAAAGAAAAAAAAAAATAGTCCTATCCCTTAGTAAAAAGGACAAGGGTGGAATTTAAAATATTAAAGATACTTTCATTTCCCATTTGAGTTCGCCCCTGGAAGTCTATTGTGATACAAGGGTCGATGAAATATACTTCTATGCCCGAACCTGAAGTTATTTTTTAATTCAGAGGAATGATGGCTTCTCCACAGAAAGGAACTAATAATCCTTAACCTTTAGCTCCCTTCCTGCGTCTCTCTTCTTCCATCACTGGGAAGATAGATGGCAATGATAACTCCATTGCTCTGTCATGTGCTATGTTGTGCCCAGATGCTTGATTAGTTTTGCTTTTGACCCAATGCCCACTAAAAAATGAAGATAAAATTGAGTTCAAACTTGTGTTTCAGAGGTCAAAGACCAGAACTTTCCATACTAACTACACGATTCATTGTTTTCTCACCCCCAAGAGTAACATTGCCTGTATTACTGGCTTACAGACTTTTTAGGTAATCTTTATAAAAAGCATAACTGTACAAGAACATTTATAGTCTGTCAGTCTGCAGAATGACACTGCATGTTTTGGGACTGCAGTGAAGACACAGAGGCTGTGACATTTCTATCCTTAATATTAGCTAATAAGTATTAGAGCAGCACTAAGTATTTGAGTAAATAGAAGTAGAAAATTGGTTGCCTTTTCTGGAAAGGGTCAAGAAAAACACACATGGGATTTGGTTTACAGGGATCACTCTGGCAAGGAGGTCCACTACAGAAAAACTACAAATCATCACTTTCAGTGCCAGTATAACAGCCCAGATGGAATCTTCTTGTATGCATTTATAAAGTTTCCATCAGTAAAGTCATGTTTTTTGTGGCTTATATTTAGGCAACATCACTTCCCAAGAATGAAGATTAAATACCGCATAGAGCCTTAACTTCAAAAGAACAGAGATGAGGAGGAAAGTCTTACTGCAGTGATATTGAAGCTGGAAATTACGAAGAACATTGGAATAAAGAGCTGTTATAAAAATATTACAGCGGTTAGTCTTGGTCTTAGAAATATTTCTAATGGGAACAAATTCGTCCCGCAATCCTGAAATCCTTCACCTCAGCTAATTTTAAGACAGTTAACACATATGAAAGACAAAGACTTAAAAAGGGAGACATAATTTATTATGTAGGTAGCTCAAGCCTTTTTTTTTTTCCTTTTTTTCTTTGCACTTGTACAAGGAGTAGCTTTGACTTCTGCAGGCTGTGGATGAGAACTTCAGTGATTTCCTTGCAGTAACCTGCTTAGAAAACTGGAAGGTGAACTACAGAAAGAGATAGGAAAGAATTATGGAAAAAAAAAAGTCTTCATAAATACTTTTATAGAAGTTGTTCATAAAAGTTGTTGTAGAAGAAATGCACTGTTACTCTTCAAAAGTCCCACTTGAAGGTAAAACTAGGATATGTGTGATGCAGTCAGCAACTGAGGAAAGTCTTTAGAAAAAAAGAGCACTGAACAAATTAGTTCCTGGTTAGAGCAGACTTCTCTCACACTCTAGAATTATTATTGTCTCTACATGAATAAAGGAGCAATCACTGTCAGCTGTCCGTGGCTGATGTAAACATCACTAATTTCCTGAATCTTCCTGAAATTTGCCTCTCAGCAACATTTCTTTCTTACCAGGAATAGGCCAGGGTAAAGAGTTTCCAAGTAGATCTCTATCTTCTAGCAATCAAAAAGTCAACATAAATATCTGCATAGAAGCTGTGAAAAGGAAACATGAAAGTTTGGAGCACACAAGTAGTCAGGCAGCTTATACACATCCACACTCATGTGTGATTAGGAATAAGGGTGGGAATGAGTCCTGGAGTGAGGTGAAGTATGGGGAGGTGAAGAAGGCCTTTAGGACAGCCTGGAAGCAGAAATATGCCATATCTACTTAGAAGCATTTTTAGCAATTTCTGCCAGATAGGAAGCAATATTTCACAGTCAACTGGAAGAAACTTTTTTGTCTATCGAAGAGGCCACATTCACATCACGACTGAAACCATCAATCTAGTAGCATAGTCACTTCAGTACAGTAGTTCCTTGAGCACTGTTTCAAATTATTTTTTGGCTAATCATGAAGCAAAATCCATTCAAGATCAGTAGATCTTGAAACCTAGAGCTGAGCAACATAAATGCATCTTAGACCGAAGTTTATAAGATGAGTGTTTTTACACAAAGAAGACAATATCATACAACTTCTATTATGTCTAAAAGTGTAAATTGGTAAAAGCAAAAGTAATCTTAGGCTAAGATTAAGTGATTCTACTGTAGGAGATACTGTTGATAAATAAAATTATCATGGAATTTGGGAACGGAGGTGATATGTGTGATACATGGGGTGTTTGGCATCACACTGCATAGCAGTGGTTGCAGCATGAGAGTTTGGATCAGACTGACTGGGGTAGAGGGGTTGCTTTCTTTAAGTCTACTAAGGAAAAAGGAAAAGGAGTCTTCCTTTAAGTCTACTACGGGAAAAGGAAAAAAAAAATCTACTAAGGAAAAAGAAGAAAAATCCCTCCCTGCTTCTCAGAGTTCTGCTCTGCTTCTCAGGCACACATTGCAGTGTATCTAGTGAAAAAAAAAAAAAAAAAAGATCTCATGGATCCATATGTTTTTTTTCAGTTTGCCTTTGACATATGCATCACTGGACCATCGTATGCTATTGTTAGAAGTCCTGCTTTCCCTTCTTGTATCCATGATATTTACTACACTAGTTTCAGGGATAGAATGACTTCAACCAATAGCTAAAGTGGACTTCAAAAAGAATTTTTTGTTTCCCTATGAGACCTGTTTGGCAGGGACCCAAAAGGTATTTTCTATTCCATAGAGCATTATGGAGGCAGAGCTGAGGGAAAAGGAATAAGAACAGATTTATGAGGTAATGAAGAAGCTGTGGTTGTTACCCAGTGAAGAATAAAAGAGTAAGCTCATGGAGTCAGAACTTTTTGCTATAGGACAAAGGCAAGACTGAAGTCTTGTCAGTTTAAGATCCTTCCTTGTAAGTTTTGCTGCTTCTTTGGAGGAAATGCCAAAAAGCTTAAATGATGTCAGTTCTGGAAGTAGGCAGCAGAGTAAAGCTACAAGAAATAATAGGTTCTCTGCTCCCTGGTGCCCTTGCCTAGTGAATACTAAATAGGGTAGTACTGTAACCTGCTGCTTCCCTCTTCCTTGGGGGTTCAGCTACCTGTCCAAGGTCACAGCCCAGAGGCATAACCTTGGCTCAGCCTTCTGAAGATGTTGCTAAATTGTAAGAAAGAGCTGTGAGACAGTACATGGAGCTGCACAAAACCGGGAAGGTAGAACAGCAAATAGAGGTAGGATTGCACACACAGGGATGGTTAGCATCTCCTGCATTCAGGAAGAATTATATTGACATGAAGAGGTAGAAAATTGCAAAAGAGAAAAATAACATGTAAGATGATGGCAATCAGTACCATCAAGGTTCTCTTAGGAGCAGCCCTTTCCCTTTGGGCTAAAAACTCAGCAAAAGCTCTGCTGGGATGGTGGGCATCCCAGCACTTAGCTTAGTAACTCTTTGCTCCTTGCTGTCTGTTGTGTAGATTAGCTAGTAATTGCTTCGTACTTGTGAGATCCCAAAGTCTCCCTGCTCATGGCAAAAGTTGCCCTGACCAAGTAACCCAGAGAGGGATGAGTATAACATCTCTGACATTAGCTGCAGTCAGACACCTAATCCTCTCCCTGTGCCTGTGTTTCATTCACCTACATGTGCTAATCACTTCTGAAACTCAGCTCTTTAATCACTAGGTACTTAAAAAAGAATTGTTCTAGCTAGTAATAACTGTGAAAATAGAATTAATATTTCAGCAGTAAGTAAAAATGTCATTGACTTCCAAAAGGGATAGGTGAACATGAATTTCCAGAGCCCTAAAACTCAGTTTCCAAACATCTCCAGTAAGCTAAGCAAAGTAAGTGTGGAAATAGTTCAGAATATCCACAGCTGACTACAATTTTGAATCCTCCTTACATGTCCTATATAGAAACATACCTACTTTACATGCTTTCCGTGAACCTTATAAGGTTAGTGAAATTGGTAAAGCCACAGTTAGATTATTTGCCTATCAGGATTAATTTACATACTTCCCTTTAATTTTTTAATCTGCAAACATTTGTATTTGGGCATATAACAAGATAAAATTAGAATGTGATTTATACAAATAATTAAAAACTCTCAAGTTGCATGCTAGATATAATAAGCTATTAAGCTCTACTACTTTCTTTTTTCCAAATAGTCACAGACGATCCAGATTACAGTGGAATAGTTTACCCTAATGAACTCAGATGCTAATAGTTACCACATTTGAGCATAATAAATATAATTCCGTTATTTCAATAAAAGGAAAAGAAAGTTTAAAATAGAATTCAATGCCCAATTATATTTCGATCCATTATTATGCTTTTCAAGAAAAGGAAATATATATATAAGCAAAAAAAGGGATATACTGAAACTGTGATACAATTCTATTTTCTAAAGAATATATTTCATTACATATTTCACTCAAAGGGGGAAAAATGATAATGCTGGGAATTGTATTTAGTACCAGCACATTTTGGTGTTTAGCTAGCATTTATGTCTTTCTTTGTAGTCAAAGGACAGAGAGAAGCAGAATCCTCAAGAACAGAGGCTGAAATTCACAGTTTCTGATTTTTTTGCTGGGGAACCTTATGTCTCCATGTTGAATGTTGCAGAAGCCTAGCAACAGAACCTAATTTCAGGTTATTGGATATATAATTTAAGCCCCTCAAGTTAGGTGGTGTGAATATTGCTCACTGTTTCAATTATTTGGGTTTAAATAAGCTATAATTGTCATTAAATTACCAAGCAAGAAAACCTTTGCAATCAAGCAGGTCTTTGAATAAATAGCCATCCCTTAACAAAGCTGCCTACTAACTTGGCATGTTAACTGGGAAGTTTAAGATAAAATACTGACATACCCTTATAGAGCTCATCTTGCAGAAAAGGTGGTATATTAAGTAATTCATTAATGGCTGATAGATAATGTACATAATTTTTAACAAATAGTAAAGCACTTGGCAGAATTTTAGAGAAAATACCCAGCTGTGGAGCTCTTTATATAGTCAGCTGAAACTCCTCTGTTGTCGATAGAGCCAGTGTCTCATGGGCATGGTGTAAAACAGAGTTGTGGATTTCAAGGGCTGACTTGCTTGTAGCCTCTATGGGGAAGTGGGCTGGAGTGTGTATGCCTTTGTAACATGTGTGCAAATGAAGCCAGTAATATCTTGCCACTGGTCCTGACCAGTGTTTGAAAAGGCTTTTTAACAGTGGTACATGGTAATAAGCACTTCTACCTAGCATCCTAGGATAGCTCTCTTTTTTGCAGTTTGAGTTAATAACTCGTAGACACATCACTGATTCAGCAGATAAAAAGCCTATCTGATACTGGATGCTTCATCCAACTGCCATCAAGTCCCTCCTTTACTTTTCTATATCATAAATGGTTGATTGTGTATGCAGGAGGTTAATTTTTAACCAACATTTTACTAATTTCATTCAGTCATAGATGTCATGAATGTAGAACGAAGATGTTTTACATGGGTCTCAACTTCTTTTCTTAACATGAGAAATAGTTGCTTGGTAAAATTTACTTAAGAAAACACATTTTTGTGAGTATATCCAAGAATGCATGAGTGGTTATCTTGTACTTCATCTTGGTAATTTTACTGAGCCTCAAGTGGAGAATTAAATCCAGGCAATTATTCATTTGATATGGTCTGAGATAAAAAGAACCAGGCCAGGAGGGAGTGAAACACAACATTTAATAAAAGAAGAAGCAATATTACCTAGTAATAGATCACTTGACAGTGTGAACTTAAACGACTCAATTGACTGACACAAAGATTTGGGAAAACAACCGTTATAGACAAATAGTTTGCCAAACGGAGTAGAAAATTTGACTTCTGAAACAGTCATTGCTACTGACTCACCTTATTAAAATGGTTTGCTTGGCTTGGATATCACCAGGTTCCTATAATTTCTCGCAAGGTCCTTTTTGTCAGTTGCTTCTGCGTCACTGCGTGTGAATGTCTGAGTGAGATTCCGTAAAGACAAAACATTTAAAATGAAAATGGTGTCATGAATATTCTGGAGACCATGAGTCACTTTTCTTCTGTGGAAAGAGTGTGTTATAGTGGAACATTCTGCAAGTCTAAAATGCAAACTCTCTAAAAGACAATCATTAAGAATGTACCAGACCGATTAGCAGCCCTCAATGAGACTGAATGGAATTCTAAACAAGGATCCATTAAGCTTCCAAAGGATACCAACACATTATTTCGCTTTCAATCATCTGCACTGTGGATTACATCATTACCATGCACTATGATACTTGAAAATGAATGACCCACTGTGACACTGAAACCAAGGTGAGTAAATCTATGTGCAGTCTGAAGAACCATTTCATCAGTAGAGTGCTTGGCCTTTCATTGTTGGCACTGAAAGAAAATTTACAGACGTTATTGGTCATTTTAATGACTTCGTGCTGTGATATTTCCCCAGATAAAAGAGAGATGTTTGAAAGCAGAAGGAAAGGAGGCAAGAAAATACTCATTTGTTAATGTTGCAGATGGTTAATATGGATATGAATATAAGCAGAGATGATATAGATATGCAGTCCACAATACCCAAACATCCTATGTAATTGGATTTTTTTTGCAGCATATAACATACATGTTTTACTGGTACGTGGATTATGGCTGAAAAAGTAACACAAAATGACACAAGGCTTTTGCCTTTTCTTTGCTTCCTGTATTAAAGATGCAAAACAATGATTTCTTTTTGTTTTAACTTGAGTTGTAACATTAAGAAACAGATAGCAAATCAATAAAATAAAATGAGGTGACACTGTATCAAAAAGGTAATCCTTAAGGAAAACTAGAACTTTAATAGCAGTATAAAACAACACTTTTTTATAAGCAGTGTGATTTAACAAGAGATCAGTGATTGGATTATTTATAAAAATAGCACTAAGTACTATTATCTGAGATTAAAGAAATCTAATTCATTCCTCATGTAAATAGCAGCATATATACTTTTTCTTAAAGGGCATCCATATTTGGATAATAACGATGGGTAGACTGAGAGACTGGCATCTCATAAATTGCTCATTTCATTTACTTAGGTAGTAGTTGTAGGTATTCTTTGGTGTTATGCATTAGAATATGAATTCCATAATGCTGAGTTAAGGTAAGAATGATGCAAAATAAAAGTATGTGTTGGCCTATAATTTGTTCCTCTTATTCCTCCTGTCAATCCTATATGTACTGTATGTTTGGAATAGTAAAGCTTATCGTGTTTTCTAAGATGAACTGTCTCTAGCAGGTTATGTTAAACATTCTTCTAAATGACTCTGAGATCTTTTGTCTCATGAACTCTATTGTGTGTCATTTCTCCTCAAAGGACATAATAAAAAATCAAAACATCTGAGTAGCTAATCTTAAAGTAAGAATTTGTCTATCTCAGGAAAGTGGGAGAGTTTATCAGCTTACCACATTGTTGGGAAATAGACTGATCTTTTCCCCTTTCTTTTGTTTTGCAATAACAAGTCATTTGACTGTCATACATCCATTTCTGACAAAGACCAGTCTAACCCTTTCCTTCTGACTGTCCTACATCTCACCTAGTAGGATTGCTGGCTATGTACTCTGGGGTCCCAAATTTTATCTCAGCTGAGTGTTGTCTCAGCTATAGTGACACTGACCACAAACATACAATGAGATTTCAGCCAATGATACTGAGCCAGAGACTCAAGCAGGTGACCAAACCAAGCTCAGCATCACTTGGCAAGTGCAACAAAAAGTGAAATTATTGCCAATACAGGTTGTCCCACTCAGCATAAAAAATGAGGAGGTAAGAGACAAATTACTGTATGTATATATATATATATATATATATATATATATTTTTTTTTTTTTTTTCTGTAAGACCAGTTAAAATCAGGATCTATTTTTTTAACCCCTCAGGACAAGTTTAGCCTGAAAAACACATACTTAATAGGTTTCTTCAGAACTTTCTGTCACAGAAAACAAACATCTGACTGGTCTTTCAAGTTAGGTGTAAATGAACATCTCAGAATCAAATTCGAACTTTTGATTTGTTATGTTTTTTATCTTTCCCTCCAGTGGATATTTTTTTTTAGGTAAGATTGCTCTTCCCAGACTTAACTCAACCTTGCAAAATACAAAGCGTTACGTTTACTTCTCTTTTTTTTACTATAGAAGGTGCATCCCTTGACACTTGTGTTTTTCTGAATCTAGTAATTATTTCCCTCATTTTGCACTTACCAAATGTTTTTGGGTGAACAGAAGAACATCATTCTCCTCCTATCTTATTCTTTTCCTCAAAACCACTGAACACAATTCTTGTTCTTATTCAAATAAAGTAGCACTCTGGTTCCCCAGTAAAAGGCAATATTTATAATAAATTCCAGCACTCTGGTTCTAATTTTCTGCACTCCAAAGAACTTGGTCTGTTTCCTGTTACTCTCTGAAGTTCAGGACTAGATGGAAGAAATCCAGTGTCTTTCATAGTAGGGAAGGCAGGGAGAATCAAAACTGTACATCTTTTCCCTGCTTCAAGGGGGAAGTTGTAAATCCCCACCACAGCAACAGTCATGAACATTTTGATGAACTGCTCTTTAATGAACTGGTTGATGATGAACTACTTTGGCCCAGAGGGTGGGCTAAACAAAATACCCTAATTAAGTGTGTTTAAGTGGTCAGCTAGGTCAAAGTGTCTGGCTTTGTGTTGAACTTCACATACAGACAAGTATTTATTTTTAATTGCGCTGTTATACTCTGTCAAGATCTTCTCAGCCACAGGCTTCAAATTTAGTGAAAAATGTTCTTTTATTGATATATCTGGATTTTATTCTTAGGAGATGGTCAAAATTAGGATTTGAAATGCAATGTGAAATGCAGTTTTATATATCTATGCAAAAATTCCAGCAAGTGTTGTCTGTGTTCTCTTTTCCTTTTAGTCCACCTTTAATGGAAAATATTGGACACAATGGGGCTTCACTTCCTTCAGTATGACAAGCAAAATCACTAGGGTCACATCAGAGGCTAATTTGCCTTACTGTATACCTACAAATCCGGTAGACGAGAGAAAAACGACTGCACTTAGGTGAACTAACAGCTCTCGATAAGTGAATAAAAAAGGAGATGTGGTGAAGTCAGCTTTTCACTGAGAAGCCTCTCAAGGCAAGATAGCCTTGAGGCTGATGTCACTCACTCTTCAGAGCTATCAACATCATTCAGTTTTTCAAATTTAGACCTCTTTTCTCTCTTTAACCTACTTTAACCTCCTCTTAGAATGAATATCACCAGGTGTTACAACAATGTGGCATGCTGGAAAGGCATATTGAAAAAGAGAAAGTCAACATTTCCTGCCATGAAACCCTTGTATTTTTTCCTCTCTTTTATTTAGAAAACTCAGAAAAATTGCGAAACAGGGAATCATCTGCCCAAACAGAACCGAAACAGAACACTCCAAAGGAGAAAAAAAACAGCCTGTGTCAGAAGCTTTAAAATGCAAGGAGGAAATGCATGCATGCAGAGAGTTGTCTGGAGCGACAGGCCTGGTATTAGATATTACTTATCCTGATTACTGACAATGATAGCACTCCATTCTCCGGAAGCACCCAGCAATTTTGTTGCTCTGCTGTTACAAGCGGGGGCTGCGGTGTGGACTCATAGCAAATCGGTCTGAGGAAAAAGGGGTATAAAATATATATGAAGGTTGAAAATAGGAACATTAAAGTGACTCTTCTCAAGTATGTACCATGATGAGTGCACAACCTAATGTGCTAGGTTCAACTTTTAGAATGAGAAAGGAGAAGTAAGGATTTATGAAAGACAATTTGTCATTGTGGTAATGAGTTTACAAACAGAAACTCTTCTTTACACTTTATTCAAGTGTTTCTATGTGACTGCTATATAGGAAGGAGGGGTTACAGGAATTTCAGCACTGAGCAGAAATTCAAAGATGTTTAAGTTAAAGGACAAGGTTGGTACAAGGAGAAATGGCAGCAAACTAGCCTCAAATCAAAGAGGACTAGGAACTCTTCTGCAACTTTATTCTAACAGAAGTAATCCAGAAAAATCTGTGTGGACTCAGTTTAAGTAACTTATTAATGAAATAAAAGGAATAAAAAAAACTGTTACGTACAAGAGGAAATGTCTTAGGAATCACCCAGCTGTGAGAGAAAAGAAACCCAGTAAGAAACTCAGCTGTGCTCACACTATACTGTAAGGGGTGCTAGGTAAACAGTAGGCATACCCTACACCTGCCCGTTTTTATCATTTATCCTGTGCTCAAGGCATCTGCCTAGCGGATCTGATTCTCCTATAACTTTCTGCATCCAGTGATCTATGTTACTTTGCTTTGTAATTTTTTACACACTTCCCTTAGCATGGGTTCCAGGATAAAATGAGAAGGATCAATAGGCTCATAGCATTACACATGATGCAGTTTGATCCTTCCAATCGAGAACGGAGAAACCCGTATGGCTTGTGTTCGTCTGGGGAATCTGTGAAAGGAAACGGTCCTGCCAGTTGAAAAGTGGCGTGTCTTTTGCTGTACTGTGCTGGCGGAGAGGCTCACTGGCTCACATTCACAGGGCAGGCCAGAGAAGTCTCCCTCTAGATAAGACTTTCTCATCTGTTAGCATCTGACCCTCTGAACGACTTGGTCTGTCTGCCTTCTCTTTCCCTCTTTCTTTTTCTTACTTGTATCTTTTGTGCAGGCAGAAAATTTGTAGTTTTATCACTGTAACAACTGCTACTATTTAAACACCATGTGAAAACTACAGGCTGCCTCCTGGGTTCTTTTTCAACATGGTTCAACAGGGTGAGAGGTCCCATATACTTATTCCCTGCTGCCACACACAAAACACACACACAAAAAAAAGACCACTTGAGGATAGGAACTGAAAACCCAAGAACTTGTGCTGGCCAAGAACTCAGTGATAAAAGCAGCAGCTATTTCATAAGAGCCAGTACAGAGATCATTCTTTACTTCCACAGTAAGTGCTGTGACACTGGCGAGTCACATGTAATCAGAAGGACTGATGAGCACTTAATTCTATTGAGGTTCTTATCACCCATCACTGTGATACGTTATAATGACCTTATTTCATTACTTCGATAAGCCCAGGCTCGTTGTGATAACTGGGTCTATATTGAAACAGATTAGGATTTCTATTTGGCAGAGTTTTGCCATGTCAGGGTTCAGGATAAGGGCTATAAAAGCCGATCATGTGCCTAACAAATAGTACTAATGTGTTCTTTATAATTAATATTACATTCCTGCACAAACATTCAGGGTATTTAAAAAAGAAAATCCTATTATTGTGTTAGATAGTTCTAGTGAAACTCATTTTCTGCTTCTTGCATGCCTGACGAGGCCTTTTAATGTGGTTCTAAAATGCATTTGTGTCAACTCTTAAGCAAAAACATCATAAAAACCTCCAAACAGATTGGAGACTTTATGATGTGAAAAAAATATCCATTGGAGGATCAAATGTGGCCATTAAACTGGTGTTAACTAATTCAACTCTGAATTTAGTGCTGAACAATAAAAAGCTAAGGTATTAAAGCCCTGTGCCATCCAGTGCCATCATTGTTGCTGTTTGCAGCTACATGTGCTCTTTCTCATATCACTGTGTGTCTAAGCTCCTCGTGAAGGTGACAAGGTGTGAGTGCTCAGAGGAAAAGTGATGGGTATCATCATTCTTGCTTTCCCTAAAGCACCTTGGGGAAAAGAATGCAGCTTTCATTCATTTCAGGCTACCTTATGTTCTGAATGCTCTATTGCGTGGGAGAATGTTGAATAATCTAGCAGAAATTAGTCATGTTTGATCTTTCTGTTATCCTAATATACCTCCCTTAAGAGCAGATAGAGAATTGTTCTTTCTGTGTTCCTAGCTGACATACACTTCTGTTCAAAGGGGTGGAGTGCATTCCTCACCTCTCCCATCACATTCTACTGAAGGCTGGTGTATTGTATAACAAAGTGATTGTGGATTTGGGATGGATGAATGTGCAAATATATAACATACTTTACACTGAATAATAATGAAACAATTCATAAAAGCTGCCAGAAGAGTTGTAATGGTGCATTGCCAGCATAAAATGTAATATTCCTTATTTTAAAAAATAAATAGTATTAAAATCAATATGTGCTGAAGTATTATAATGTATAAAAAAAAAAAAAAAATTAAAAAATAAATAGTATTAAAATCAATATGTGCTGAAGTATTATAATGTATACAAAAAGAAAAAAAAAAAAAAAAAAAAAAAAAAGAATGAGGAAGAGTGTATCTGTAAGTCTTTTGAAATCCATCTAGTCTCGTTGATTACATCTGCTATTAATTTGGCCCAAGGTGAGCTATTTAGTGAGCCAGCATGAGAAAGGTCTAAGTGATGAAGTGGAGGACACCATATGAGATATAATGCAAGCAACATTCCCAATAAGAGTAGCTGGATAATAGCTCACAAAAGAAGTAATTTTCTTCATTCTCTTTCTGGACACATAATTCACATTACAGAACCAATTAACAGGACTAATGTATGAGAGAAGATGCAATGAAGGACTCTGCCTGAGAAGCATAGAGATGCTCAACTTAATTATGAAAAGCCTTAAAAAAGAAAAGGTGGAGGGGGAAGGAACAAAAAAAGACATTGATTTAAGTCACAGGAAACACTGCTGAATTTCTGAACTATAAGATTTTGGAATCACATTATGTCTCACAAGTAGAAATTAATTTTTTGATAAGTTGAAGCAGGACCTACTTCAAGAATCTAGAAGATTTTTTGGAAAATCTTGATAACAGATATTTTGGCTCTTTAAAATAATTTTATATTTCTCTTCTGAAAAAGAATGAAGCTCCATGTCTTACTTGACCTGAATATACAACATAATATATTCTTACCACTCTAAGTACTCAAAACTTTTTGTTACAAAATGCTGTTCAGCATGACTTATACATCATTATCAAATTTTAATATTTGAACTGAAAATTTATTTCATATACAGGTAAGCATGTACAGATGTGTACTTTTTATTTTAACTTAAAAATTAGCCAGATTCATTCTAATGTTTTTTTTTTTACATTTTTAAAAGTGTGGCTATTTCCCTATGAAATATTCTTGTCCATTTATGATATATTATCTAACACCTTGATATGAAAAAATGATAAAAATATGCCCCAAACTATAATTCCATATTCAAATTTTATTCAGCTACCTGGTATTATGCAACTGTGATACTCCCTTTTATCACAGTATCTGGTACATATTATAGAGACAATGAGATTGAGTTTCATTTGCTTAGACTACACAGTAGGAAACAACAGACACACAGATTCCCCGTTGGTCATCTACTTTATAACTTGTGTAAATTGCTTTTTCTGAGTTTCCTCATTCGGGAAATAAAAATACAAATATTTTACTCTGAAACTGAAAAGCTCTGTATAGGAAGCTGGTTCATGTCTATTTTTGATAGCAAAATGTTTCAGATGTGTCCTTGACACACACACAAAAAAAAGACTTTGTTAAAAAAAAAAAAATGCTTTCCTATTTTTTTCTTCTAATTATCTGATATAACAAGTGACTGTGTGTCAACACATACAGAAGACAATGGCACTGAAGTAAATAAGTTAACAGTCAGATTCAAGCCTACATTTAAGCTTTCTTAGTCATTCCTGAAGATTAGGGCTTTCCTGAAGATAACAGTCAGGGAAATATTTAGAATATTTAGAATATTTAAGGTTGGAAGGGACCTCTACAGATCATCTAGTCCAACCTTCCTGCTCAAGCAGGCACACCTACAGCATGTGGCACAGGGTGGCATCCAGGCGGGTTTTGAAGACCTCCAGAGTAGGAGACTCCACAACCTCCCTGGGCAAGCACTTTTTGTGGATATAAAAGCATTTTTTTTTCTCTTTAATTTAACTCCATGTCCATGATTTAGTTTTGAAACAATATACTTACTGTGCTACTGTAAATAGATAAACTAACCAAACTATTTAAAAGGATTTCACAGAATCACAGAATCACAGAATATTCAAGGTTGGAAGGGACCTCTAGAGATCATCTAGTCCAACCTTCCCACTCAAGCAGGCACACCTAGAGCATGTGGCACAGGGTGGCATCCAGGCGGGTTTGGAAGACCTCCAGAGAAGGAGACTCCACAACCCCCCTGGGCAGCCTGTTCCACTGTTCTGTCACCCTCACAGTAAAGAAGTTCCTCCTCACCTAGAGACGGAACTGCCTGTGCTCCAGCTTATGCCCATTACCCCTCGTCCTATCGCTGGCCACCAGTGAAAACAGCCTGTCCCCTTCCTCCCTGCATTCTTCCTTCCTGAACTTATACACATTAATCATATCCCCTCTGAGCCGTCTCTTCTCCAGAGAAAACAGGCCCAGCTCACTCAGCCTCTCTTCATACGAGAGATGTTCCATTCCCTTAATCATCCTGGTTGCTCTTCTCTGGACCCTCTCGAGAAGCTCCACGTCCCTCTTATACTGGGGAGCCCAGAACTGCACACAGTGCTCCAGGTGCAGCCCTAACTTCAAATATCAGGATAGGATTCAAGAATCCAAATGCCAAACTTCAAATGCTGTAAATAATAATCATAATAATAATAATAAAAAAAAACAGTAAATTACAGGAAAAAAAGTGTTATTTTTGATAGTATTATAGCTTTCCTTTCCCGTGGGAAAAAAAAAAAAAATCATAAAATATCTTTTATTCCATTCTCACACAGTTTTTCATGGATTCTTTGCAGCAATTTTCTCATCTTTAGAAAATTTACCGTAGAAAACTCCTGTTTTCCCAGATGCTCACCTGTAAATGTTAACAGAAATGTTCAAAGCATTCTTATACTTGTGTTTGAAATACATTGGTAGACTATTGATAAAAAGGCCATAAGATAACAACCAAGACAATCCCGCCAATTGCACAGCAAAACTCACTGTGTTATAAATGTGCAGCTACAAAAATGAAACAAGCTAACTTGTTTAAGAAGAAACAGGAAAGGAAAATTGTATCCATTTTCTACTCGTCATTATTTTTGTGATGTGCTTAAGATATTTTGTGGCACTATTAAAAGAAAAAGATGTCCTTTCCATTTTCTATCAGTACAGCATCATAGTAGCCAGTTCAAAGACCAAAACTATGCCTATTCTCTAACGCCTTTCTTTCTGATGTGTGGAAGAGAGAGATTTTTATATTTGTAGAATTACTTTTTTTTTTTATAGATTATCTGGGTTAATATTTAGACACACTATGGAACATATTCCAGATAAGCTCTTAAATTCGAACTATATAGTTTAAGAAAAGGGTCAATAAGGGGAAAAAAGAAAGACAAGATTACTTCCATATGTAACTACTTCTGACCTGTATCTAATTTTCTGATCATCATGGAATGGATGCAGAATGGATGAAACTTGTTTTTTTGCTGCAAATTATGCTTTTTGGTTTTAGTATATGTAATCCATATTAACAATATTCATTAATAATATTTATTATTTATTATTTATATTTATCACTAATTTTTAGTATAAATGTTTATTATTTTAACTAATATTAATGGCCAGTCATACATGTTAATTTGCTTGATATACTTACAAATTGTTGCATATCATTTACTTATTTAAATATTTGACTTTTACATTATGTATGTTTGATGCCTAAGAAAAAGAGTTAACTTTATCTAGGTAAGACCTCGGTAGTTCTCTGGCATAAATTATAGGAGTGGGAGGATGATATGAATCATATGGGATAGGTACATCCTTCCGCTATTGTCTTCAAATATCCTCTTATACCCTAGATATATGTCATGCAATGATTTTTCTGTTGAGGGACATTATCATCTTTCCTTTTAATATCAGATTACTCCCTGCTTTACACTGCTGAGATACTGTAAGTCAAGCAAATCTGGGTTATATATCTTTAGCACATCTGAAAGTTAGGTGCAGGACACTAGCTTACATTTATTGGCATGCAAAGTTGTGTGTGTTACTGCTCCTATAATCTTGAATGTGATTTCCTCTTGTCTGTCATCATTCTAAGATATTTTGATCGCTGTCAGGAATTTCAGCACATTTTTACATTGAAGAGATTTGGACAAGGCTTTTCAAATCAACCTGAGTGTCTTTGAAAATCCCACTGCTAAATTGACAGCAACAGCAAAGAAAATGTATTGTTATGAAATTAGGCAGGTATGAGAGGAAAGGGAAAAAGTCATATCTGCTTTTCTGCCAGTTTCCCATTATAAGCACAATGGTTCATATACTTCCACGGAAAGGGCAATGGAAATATATCTCCAGTCATTCCTATGCACCTTCTCTTTCCCCTTCGATTCCCTCCCCTTCCCTTCATCATTAGTTTCCTTAGTGACCCACACACTGCCACTTGCATTGAGTTTCTTTCCTGTCTTACATTGATTTCAGAGCAAGAGCAAAAACACGCCAACTTTTCTCCTGAGATTAACTTGGAGGAAGATTGTGTCTCAGTTTAGTGTTGTATTAATAGATATTATGGATGTGAAATAATCATTGTTGAAAGTATGTATGTATGTACATTTAAAAAGCCTGTCCTGAAAGATCTTGGGTATAATTGACAATGGATAGATATTCTTATGTGCATTGCAAAAATTTTGTTGATAACCAATAGATTATATCAAAAAGACCTGTCACACTGTCAGGTAAAAAAAAAAATGTGGCAAGTGAATTTTGAAACCCATTACATATGTAAAGTCTTGTATTTGTTCTTTAAATTTTTTTCCATTGAAACTGAAAAAAAAAAAAAAAGTACAATTAAGTTTGATTTATCAGTAGAAGTGAACCATAGTTGTTTCTCTTATGTAGAATGTAAATATGGTGTTCCTCTTATGTGGAAGATAAACATGATATCTACTGTGCAAAAAATTTTATTTGGACCCAAAGAGTGTGCTACATCTTTCATTTAGAATATGTGAAAAAAGCTCCGATAATAAATAAATCACAAGAAGCATATCAGACTTAAATAAATACATATGAATTTAGTGAATAATTCATAAAATTATTTTTTCATTGACACACCAAAAGTAGTTTCAACTCACAAGGTTTATTTCAATTTCCAAAGATATTATGAAAAAGAAGAAGCCAAAAGGTAAAATAGCGTGTTGAATGACAGTTTTAAATTTTAGAGGACATACCAATGTTTTTAATAGACTTTAAGGAATAACTCAGATTTTCAAAGTTTGCTTAGACAAAGTTTGCTTTGTTTTTCTTAGACATTACCTTATGTGAAGCAGAGATTTTGAGGAGGATAGAAACACTGCCATTAGTTTTCCACTAATAGCTGTACTGCCACTAAGTTTTTAAACTCCTTTATTTGAGGCACTTCGAACAAAAGCACTGCCATTTTATGTTTGATTATAGTAAATGGCTCACTTTTCTTAACTGAACTGTTATTCTGTTTGCTCTTTAGAGGTGACCAAGAGTCTAATTTGATTTGTGACCCTATCCAAGAATTATAGTGTGGTCCTGTGAAGGAAAAGAATGTACTTTGATTGTACCAAATAAAGACAAAATAGAAAAATAACAGTCCTCTTAAAAAGCTTCTAAGATGTAAGTGCATTTTTATCACATGAATCTCATGCTGTTTTATGTTTTTTTTCCAAAGCTCAGGAACATAGGTATAGGTTATCAACATTTCTTTTCTGCAGTTTAAACCCATGAAATCGAGGTGTTCCATTTTCCTGCAATGGCAATTTAATTAAAAGGCATATTCTGCTTAAATAAAGGTCTAGAGTTTATTTTAGGAAGAACACTTTCCCTTTTCAAAATCATGGTTGAAAAAAAGATTTTTTCCTGTATTTAGCAAGCTGAACCTAGCTTTATTTAGGTAATAATTTTGCATTCATTTATCTTTTTTGCAGTCTCTGCTAAACAGAAACAAAGCTACATATTTGAGTTCATCCAAAATTTGAATTTGTAACTTTAAAAAATTTAGGATTTGATTAAGTTATTTGTGGAAAGTGTCTTGCAATGAATCCAGTGCGATTCATTCTTATAGAAACTTGACTGTCTCTGAGCCATCATTGCAATAGCTCTTTTCAGTTAAATCGAGAGGGAAATCTTCTCTTAATTGTTGAGTCTTCAGCAAATTCAAGTTATTCATTTCTTGTTTACCTTTTAATTAAATATATTGTAGATAGCCACTCATATATTTTGGTCTCTTCTAATATTTATCAACTTATCACAGCAAATTATGCCTGTAATAGATGACAGGAGGCTTAAAGAATAGACTACTGATTGCTAATGTGGAAGAAAAGAGTATCATCATAATTCTGATTTGACTTGTAAAAGGAATAAACTTGCATGAAAACAAACGATGATCAAATTCCCACACAATAGCCCTCTGTATCCAGTGGATAACTTGCAATGAACAAGGGAAAATATTGTAACTCATTCATTCTGTCTGCTTCTGTGCCATGCAAAAAAACTATCAAAAAGCATCTCATCAAAATTGGCTGCTATGACAGACAACAATTTATGTGATACCACTTCAGAACAGCTGCATTTATGGAAGCTGATGCTGCTACAGAAACTCAGTAACAGGACACAGAGCACGATCTTATTATGCCAACTCTGCAACAGGATTATAGTCACTGGATTAAATATTGCTGTCAAGAACCAATATATTAAATGATGCAGATAGAAACCTTTTAAAACTCTAAGCTTCCTTTCTACATTGTGGCTTGTTTTCAATGAATAGCAATGTATGTGATAGGAGTGGATATGCAGTGAAATGTTTTATAATTGCTAATAGCATGCCACCCAGTTGACTTGGAGGAGGCAAGGTCTTTGTTCTTTCAGGAGTATACATGTGTGTAATATTTTACATTTTTGCTTAATTTAATGTATACAGTTTGAAGATAGCATATCCTCTTATGTAAGGTCATATTATAAAAAGCTCTTATAGCAAGTGGACCATGTCCACTCAATATGCCTATTAAAATCAGAGATTTTATTCGTTACTGAGAAGGCTCGCTCATTGCTCTAATGAGAAGGAACTTGGGGTTTTCTATTTAAAACAAAAATCTTTGCCTGTCTACAGAGAAACTAGCCAGAGACTAACCTGTAATACTGTAGGGCAATGTTTTCCATTCATTCCACATACAGTGCTTCCATTAAAATTAAAAGCAGCATTTCAGCTGCTGGATCTTGATGCTTTTTTTGGAGCAAGAGTCTAAGAGGTATGTTCTATATTCATTCTGTGTGCAAAATTGCCACAGATGTCAGCAGAAGAGAACAAATGTGTTTAGGAATTGCCCCACTGGTATAGAAAGTCAGAGTAATAATTCATTTAGAACCAACCCCAAGCCCTTGAGCATCTGTGGCGTTAAGACAAGGACAACTTCCTTGTAACCTCAGGGGAGAAACTAGCCCCTTTCTGCAGCTTATGCAGATGCCTATATTTTCCTTCCTCCCTGAAGCATAGTCACAAACTCACTTCAGTTCAAATGCCACATGCTTTTCGCAGTGGGAAATAACAACATGAATGGATTGAGCATACAAAATATATCCATGAAATACCAGGCAGTAGGACTGGAAAGGAGCATTCTCTGCTACCAGCTAAAAGGCAGGTACCTCACATCTTCAAAGCTTGGTAATATTTCCCAAATGACAGCACAAAATGGAGCCAATGAGAATTTATGCCTGCTACAGCAGAGATGACCTACTATTAAATCCAGTCTACTTTTTATTCCCTTTATGATGGAGCTCTGAGTTTATCATTGTTTAAGGCTTACAGTAGAGCTTAGAAGTCACTTGCAAGAATTTACGTTTGTGTGCACAAGCAACTCCAAAATTTAAAAGGAGACTTTTCTTAGCTCTCTGTACTCCAAGATTTGATTGTTGCCCAAAGTACAGACATGCATCTACATGCATCATGGGTCATTAGTTGACCTACCACAGCACTGATGAGTAGTCTCTTTCTGATAGCCACATATTCCTGATGGAAGCGTTAGCTTTCAGTTTGAATTATAAGAAGCAAAATAGTTTTGACCTATTTTTCATTTGGACTGAGGAATTAATATGAATGAAAATCATAAACTTAGCATAGGTAGAGGGACGTAAATGGGTGCAGGTATGGAAAGAAAAACTGCAAGATAATATTGCAGTCAAATTGTTTGAAAACTTTTTTTAAAACAAACAAACAAACAAAAAAAAACCTCAAAACTTGAAGTGTAAAGCAATTGCCCAACCTTATTTCAAAGGTTTTATTTCTGCTGTGATTTCCATTGAGGTACCTGAGTGCTTTTCTAGGCATGAGGTCTGGAATAAGATCCTAGAAGTCCTAAATTTAATCTCTTTACATATGTTTTTTTAACCTGAGAAAAATCTTGAGAAAACAGAAGTTGTTTAGCAGTAGACGAACAACCATCAGGATAAGACAGAGGTGTAATCATACAAGAGCAATGTAATCCTGCATAATGGAAGAAATAATTCATCTGAGGCAGATTAAACCAAGAAATTGTGGTTGTTGTGTTTTATTCCAGAAACAACAGCCCACAGTCACTTTAAATGCTCTGAAAAAATATCATAAACTTGCTGGGTAGGCTGTTGATTGCAAGTAAAATGGGACAGTTGTCATAATGCTAATAAAAAAGTTTATGAAACTTTTAAACTGTCTCATGTGATCAGATGAACTGGGATTGTATTTTAATGCCTTCTGTTGCTGTAGTAACCTCACCCCATGCTCTTGGCTTTTGCAAAACCAGTATGTCAAAGTGACATGCCCTTTGGCAATTTTATGTTTTCTTCAAGAGTGAGAAAATATTTATGAATGAATCTCTAGGGCTTCTCAAAGAGAAATATAGGTAATTATTTCTCCAAAGTATCCTTATTTCAGAGGAAACTCTCTTCTAGTGGCAGCTTTTAAGCAAGCACTCCAGCAAATACATAAAGCCTATGCTTAAAGCCATGTTTAAAATTCTGTAACTTTCTACATTTCACACACTCACAAATATACTTGCTTTACAGTTTGGGCAGCACAGTGGCATTTTGAAGGGATATATGGATTTCTTTTAATGTTTATTGAAGTTAGTAATGTCCTTTTTTAGAAATTTCTTTAGAAACCTCTCTCCTTCTTTCAGAATGTCTTCTAAACAGCCAGTAACAAAATCTCTTATGTACAGGAAGTAGATATTCATATTAAAAGGAGACTGAGGTGTGTCAAATTGCAACAATTCAAAAGAGAAGATTCTGTATGATGTTATATGTTATACCTTTATTTTTTCTTTTTTTTTTTTTTCATGTCCCTGAAATAAGCAAATCTTTGTTGCAACAGAGCTTTCATTTTCTTACCAACTCTTTTAAGGCTTCAGCCTGTGAATTGCTAAATCTCCAATTCTTCCAATTCTTTTCAATATACTGTGGTGCTGAAAGTCTTTTGAGTCTAATCCTCCACCCTGAACAGTATGTTGCCTATGTGAAGAGGTACAGTGATTGATAGAAATAATTCCTCTTATGTGCTTTACCTTGGGAAGGTAGACATATGCCTAGCAGTGGGTACAACACTTCTCTTGACAGTTTTAGAACAGGGTAAGAACATTTATATAGATATAGGCAGAGATAGCTGTAAAATACAAAGTGAGAAATTCAAAGTAAAATTTTGTAGCAGAAAAATTCACTGTAAGAATATGTCCATATAATAAGTGATTATTTGTAAAGAGGATATTATATCCCACATTCTATTATTGCAAATACAACCAAAATTAGTCAAATCCTGACAACCCATTTTGTTGTTTGTACATTTTTTGTACATTGTTTTTTTGTACATTTTTTCCTGAAAAAACTGTAATGCCATCTTTTCAATGGGAGCTAAAACTTTGAAGTACTGCCATATCAGAAAAAGTCAAGGAAGGTCATTCCAATTTTATTAACTACATAGATCTAAAAACATCATTATCTAAATATTACAAGGGATTATACAGAGGATTATTAAGGTGCTAACCTTTGAAGAAGGTCACTACATTTACTTCACTAGATCTATATTTGTAAGTGAAACTGTGACTGAAAAAGTTTTAGACAATTCAACTTTGTGCTGCGGTAGTCTGACAGATGAAGGTAGATTGTATTGGAAGAATAGTTCTGTACCTCTGCTAGTGATATTTCTTTTCCATAAGCAGCTACGAACTCTAAGGGTCAGAAAAAATATATTTTGATCTGGTCAATCAATAGTTAGGAGCTGGTATGCACAAAGCCAGATCCAAAAAGATTCTGGTTTAGAAATAAATTGCAATCTAGAAATAAATTGCTAGTATTCAGAAGAGTATGTCCAGTATATCCCTGGGGGTCCCATACATTCACATAATTCAGAATATTCCTTTTCAACAAGATTGTCTTGCAGATGGTTTTCTTTCGTGTTGGCAATCAAAGAGCAGCTGCATGGCAAGGAAAGCAATCACTTGTGTGGAAATTATAAAACAGTTTAGTATAAAAAATGTGAAAACAAGCATGGAAAGAGAGAAGCAATATTTACCAGCAAGATTACTGCAAACTACCAGAAATGAGTCATCAAGCTGATACTGGTGTTTGCATGACATCTGTAGCCACTGTGGTTGCCGCTGAAAGGAAGAGATGAGGCGATGGGACGACAACAAAGTCTAGTCATACCCCTTGAGTATGATGCTGTTGTATCTAGGGCAGTATCTAGTTGGTGTTGTGAAACTTTTCCAAGTGTGGAATAAGACTCCCTCAGAGCACATTTTTTTAGTGATGGTTGAAACATGAACTACTCACCAGAAGCAGAAAAATCACAGGATGACCCTGCTATACTGATAATTTAAAAACTCTCCCATTTCAACCACAATATTTTCCTTTCAGTCCGAACACATTTGATCTGAGGAGCATTCAAAGTTAACCAACATACTGCAGTGCTTTTTTTGCAAAACCTTTGTGCAACACAAAAGATAGAAAAGTTTCACATTTGTGCAGATTAAAGAGCCAATAGTAAGTGAAAAGTCAGGGATGTGAATGCAAAAAGAATTCCCCAGTAGCTATATTTCATTGGAAAGTTCACAGTAATTTAGTTTTCATTATTTTAATTCTCCTACACGGTAAAAAATATCTGTAAGTGGCAGGAAGGAGCACTATTCAAATGTCAGGCTCTCTTTCTCCCCTCTCAAATCATCATTCAAGTTCCTTTACTTAGAAATAGATATATTGTGAGTTTTATTTCTCTCTTTTTCATCCTTCCTGACTGTCTGAGAAATAGGGTAAATAAATTGCAGATTATTTATGGGTTTTCTTGGTGGAGATAGGATAATCTATGCATATTAGTAGCTAGCTAGGTTATCAAGAGGAAGCTGACTTGCAGAGCTGAGCACAGAGGACAGTTTTGAAAGTGATGGCACATGTAGTCTTACCTCTTGTGGAAAGGAGTTTTCTAGTGTACAGTTCCTCCAACTCAGCCTTTCAAAAACTGCATAATGATACAGTGATTCACCAAATTTTCCCTTCCTTTTCCATAAAGGTTTTTGGCTAAATAATGCACATTGTACAAGCAAATGTAAAATACTGATTTCAGTTCTGCAGCTTTAATTAGGTGCTTATAGGCTTCTTGAGAACCTAATGAAAACTGTTTCATAACCTATTGTAAGTTTGCCCTTATTAAAGATATTATCCGGTGTCGTTGTCTTCTTACCTTGTTGTTGTTTTAGAAAATGAATGTAGTAATGAATAAGAGCATTTTTATCAGTTCATAGTCCTTTCTATGTTTCTAACACTTTCTGTTTCAATTTCTATTCAATTTCCATTTCTATTCAGCTAGCTAATAATTGCCTTTTGTTAAGCATGAATGTATTTTCAATCTATACTCAGCCAGACAGATTTTTTTTTAATGTTAATTTGCATGTAAAACAGCCTATGAGTTCTGCAAATCCTTCTTGAAGGAAAAGACGTGATAAGTATATGTTGCATTTTGGGTAGAAGAGTGGATGGCTGCATAATACTTGCTAGAGGAATAGCCAAAAACTTTATGACTGACCATAACATTATATTTTCACCTGCGGTAAGTAGCACACTCCCTACTTCTTCCCTACTTCTTCTGGACAAGTTGCTCTTACTATGCAGAGCTTTAATTTACTACTCATCTAATTTTAAACTTCTTTTCATTCCCTGTCCGATGCATGATGAATCAAAAGCATCCAGTAAATAAATTAGCAAGCCCCAAAAGCCCTTTACTTTCCCAATTTCTTTTTCAGCTCTACTTCCACTTGTTTTCTTCCTCAGACCTGACATTGGCAGTCCCATGGCAACTTTCTGAATTATTTGCTAAACTGTATAGAAAAAAAAAAAAAAAAAAAAAAAAAAAAAAAAAAAAAGATCATATACAGAGAAGAACAAACCCTCTCCTTGCACGCTTTCCTGTTGAGCCCAACCTTCAGTTTAAATGATTTAAACTGAAAATGATTTAAATGATTTAAACCTTTCAGTTTAAATAGATGTAGATATCCTTAACAGAAATAGATACTTAAATGATTAAGGATTTTTTAAGTCAGACCATAGTTTGCACCACAGTATTCAAGCATTGGAATCCTTGAACACACACTGTCATTAGTATCATCTGAATAGATGAACTGATTTTAACAGCTGAACTATTTCCCTCAAAAGCAGTCATTGCTGAGGTGTACTTTTATTTTTTTTTTTGTTGGTAAAATTTGATAAAAACTGTTTCTAAATATTATTTGGATGTAATTACCAGTGTTTAGTGGAACTATGAACTTAAGTTCACCCAAAAGCATTACCTAAAAGTGTTATACAGATGTTCTAATGAGAGGCCATTTGAGTTACCAGAATTGTAAAGAGTATTTATGTACACAAGTAACATGGGGAGAGTTGGAGCAGACTTAAGACTTTTGAAAATAAATTTAAATCTCAATAACTTTTGCTTTCTTTTGGGAAAGAACTTCTGGTCTAGCCTTTTAGATCATATGAATTAGTTTGAGAGTGTCTTCTAGTAGGTGCTAAGAATGTTTGATGAAATGGATCTGCCAAAGGAATTTCTTCTTTAAAGAGGGTTAGGAGTTTAAAGTATAGATTTCAGCATAGAAATAGACAAATTATTTTGGTAATAGTCATTACCAAAATTTGGCCATATTTATGTAAACTCTGAACATCAAAGGTTTTCCTCCTGAAAAAAAAATATATATACACACACACATTCTTTCATGTCAATGAAGAGATTAAGTGATGAAAAAATTTTGATAGAGCTGATGAGAACAATCTAATTTCAACTGCAGATATTCAGTACAGAATATCTACTATCCTTGTGATTAATCATCTCCTGGAATGGTTATGTTAATTAGATGAATCTCTTCTGAAACTTACTAGGGGCACTGAAACATCTTTTCCTCTCTAACGTACAGACACAAACAGATACATACACAATACATTTTTGGTACCTGTATTAGTGTATTGTGATATTTAACCTCAGTTTTCCTTATAAGTAGGACTTTCTTTATAAGTTTCCTTATAAGCAAATATAATTTGCTTGTGTGTAATAAAATAGTTTAAATAAATGATTATTGATACAAAAACACTCCTCAAGTAAATTAGCTGCCAAATTAACAAATGTTTAATAAGCTCATGATATTACTTTTAGTTTTGTCATTTTTCTTGGTTTGTTGTTGTTTTAAAGCTGACTTGTTCCATATTCCATTCTCTGTATCCCAAGCTTCTTGGGGAAGAAAGGAAATAGTCCATTCAAACAGCGTTTGGAATAATATGTCTTTTGGAATAATATACGTCTTTTTCCTACTACTTGATTCAGAGGAACTTATGCTTCCTCTAATTTTAAGAAAAAAAAAAATCAGCTTGAAATCGGAACACAGTTTCAATATTTCAGAATAATATTTCTGGTGTTAGATAGAATTTTGAAAATATGATGAAAGTTGAAAAAACTAAAAAGCATTCTTGATCAGTGCAGCTAATAGTGTTATCAGAACTGAAAAAAACGACATCACTGTCTGCTTTACTATACCTTTTAACTGGAGTAAAAGACATGGGACTATGCCTTCTACATATTTTTTCATTCAATAGCATGGCCACTTTAGGAGAACAATCCTCTTGACCAACAATACCTCTGGAATTTTGCTTGCTTCACTCTCCCCTGACTGTTTCAGTAAACAATTGCTTGTTCTCAATTCTTTTTTTTCTTTCTCCCATATTCTTCTGTTAAATTTATGTAGCAGTGCAATAATGTTCATGTGTCCTCAGTGTGCCAAAATTCAAGCTCATATATTGATGTATGGCACAACTCCAATAGAAGAATATACCTTATACCTGATGGATCCAGACCCGTACTTGTTTTTTGCTCCCTATGCATTTTTTTCATGCCTGTATCAACAGAAAGACATGAAAAGGAGACGGAGAAAGGGTACTTCTGCAAGAATCATGTCCCAGGTGCCAGGAGGAGTTTTCCTTAAGAGACATCAACTCTGTAGTGTTTGGTTTCTCAGTGTTTTTGTGGGTGAAAATGCATATTGAAATATTTTCACAAAAGAAAGAATCTAAAAATATTTGAGCAACTAAAGAAAAATGAATTTAACAGGCACAGTTTTAGAGTTAGATTTCTGAACTGAGTAGTTTTGGGTGGAATTTGGATGGAAAATTCTTTCATAGAGCTGAGAGACTGCCTCTCCATTCATCTATTTTAATTTCAGATTCTTCCTCTGAAGCACAGAGCTGTGAATGCTTCTAGAAGGGAATTTCAGATAAGCTGTTCATGCAGGCAAAATAGTCTACTTTGATTAAGCCTTCTCCTTTGAACAGGTAAAATTTCTGGCTAAAATCCTCAATTGAATTTTCTTTGACAACACAAGTTTGACAAGATTTGAAGTGAATGAATATCTCTCTCACAATGGAAAATGTCCAGCATCCTATTAATTGGAAATATCACTACTTGTTATGCACAGAATACAGTCACACAGCTTTTTTCTAGATTAAAATTTAAATGCAATTAATTTATGTAGCTATTTTACTTACCAATTAAATCTCAAACTATATTAAAGCAAGTTATGAACAAAAAAATCCTGAGATGATAATTACATCAAACTAATTTTGCTTAACAAAGAAATAAATTCTGCTACCCTTTCTCTTTATGTAACCTTTGTTATATGTCAGTCCCAGAGAGCATATCAAGAAACTAAATAATTAAAGGAATTTCGTTATCACTCCTTCTCTCTTAGTTGATAGGTCACAGGTCAAACTATCATACTGTTTAAATGCACTTCCAAAGATTAACCCAATACTCTCGACTGGCAAAAAAATCTGTCTTCTGTCATATGTAGGCACAGGGGAGAATTAACAAAATCAATGTTCTCAATAAATATTGTCTTCTGCTATCCCAATTCTCATAAGCAATTCAGATCTAAGGGACTATTTTCTGAACACATGCAGCTTTATAGGTGAACAGTTACTGATATATGCAGCAATAAACACTGATTTACTCCTACACCATCAGCAAGCAAAGGGTTACTCTTCTTCGAGTACTTATAATTCTGCAGATGTTTCTAGTAATTCACCAGACTCAGAAGAGGACTCCTTGTCTGAGACTATTAAAAAACTTCCCTGTCAGCAAGCACCAGGAGCCTCACAGGAGAGATATAAAGCAGTAGGAGGGAACAAATAAGCCTGAATTGGGTAAGTTGGGACAATACGCTCAGTGCTTTATCACCATCCTCCCACTCAGACACATAAGAAGTAATACATGGATACTAGATTTTACTGACCTTGGTTCAGTGGTAGAGCTTGGCATCCACTTCGGGAGCTATGCACGGCTGAGGCACCTCCCCACAAAAAGGGAAAAGAGACCGGTCTATATCTAAATTCAGTCAGGATCAGCAAACCTTCTTTGACGTGCTCTCTTTGTAGGTATGCTTTCTAGAGCTTGCTGAACATACATTACCAAAACTGGAGCCTTTATTGGCTCTATTTGCTCTGTATTGGCACCATCATATTATTATCATTAATAATATTATTAATATTATTAATTAATATTATCATATTATTAAAATATCATTAGCAACCTCAAATGAAAGCTCTCTCCCAGGAAGTGGAAAACATGGCCTGACTTTCCCATGTGTTTCGACAGGATTAACGTGATGCTTCTTTGGGAAAATGCCCTCTCCACTAGATAGTCAATGTTTTCTTGTTTCTTCTTGTATTATGAATCCTATGATAAAATGCACACATGTTATCACACAGTGTGGAAGACAATGCTTCTCCCTAGTAGGTTATGTATTAGTGGCTAAAGCATTTTCTGAAGAGATGAATGTGAAGCCTCTTACATACAGACATCTCCCAATTCCGCAGTGTTGTGTTACTCATTGGGGGTGGGGGAAAAGTCATTCTGTTCTCTTCTGGCTATGTTTTATGGACACATGACAGTCATCATTACACTTTCTGAAGGGTTTGGCCTTGCCTAAAGGTCGTACCTAGCTGTATACCTAGGTGTAGGTGTCCTGAAAATTCATGTGCAATGCTCAGTTTCTTGGCTGAAGCGAGCACAGTTCCTTCTATGCCTTTATTCCTGTGTTACTGTGCCAGAAAAGTCCACTATGAACCAGAGAACAGAGCATATTCTGTGCCAGCATGGGGTCAAGATACCCATTGCCCATCTTGCTGGGCAATCACCTAAACTAAAGAAGATCTCCTTTAGCATAGACAGAGACTAGGGACTTTAATTTAAGGTGGTGATTGAAAATTAAAATCTTAACTTTCATTCAAGATGGTGAATTAATAACATCTTTACAAAGCAAATGATTTTGCTTAATAATATTATTTTCACCAAGCCTATCTTATTTATTTATTTATCTATTTATTTGGAAAATTTTTGAATTGAAATCAGTTGATTAGTTGAACTGAAAATCAAGTGAACAGTTATCCCTGATGAAGGATTTTAGATATCTACTCAAACTATCTGTATTTTAGGATTCTGACCTCCAGTTTAAATGTGTAACTTTGAGTTCTGACTCAGTTAACACTCTCAGAGCAATATCTTTTATCACCTTAATCTTTTAATATTCTTTGAGAAAAAGAAGAAAACAAATAAATATTTTCTTCAAGCTGAGTTGATCCAGACTACAACATTTCCTATTTTCAAATAAAACTGCTCTCTTTGATTCTGGGTTTGTCATAGCCAAGCTATACCCTCCTGTGCCGACAAAATGCTTAGCAGAATCAGGCAGTAGTTCATGTATGTCATACCTTCATTCTCTCCAAAGGTCCAGCCATCCTGCAGCTGGATTACAGCTACCATGATATAAGGCAGACTTCATCACAGTGATCTACTACAGGCTATTAGTGTAGCCCAGAATTTATGGGCTGCCTGATGAGCATCAGTCATAAAGAAGAATGTAGTTTTTGTGGCACCCAAATGACAGGCAAGATCAGGCATAACACGGCAACTCAGTTGAGCACTGAATGAAGTCAGATCACTCTGAGATCCTTATCCTTTTTTTTTTTTTTTTTTTTTTTTTTATTCCACTGAAGAAATCGAAGTGAAACATTTTGATTTCAGGACTATCAAAGTAAGTGCTTCATTTCAATGGAAGGCAACAATGATTTGCAAATATCTCTATGTGTTAAAAGATGCATGAAAATGAAGAGTAATAATGAAAGTCAATCAGTTTTCTTATCCACTAAGTGCGATATCTGTCCAGTTACATCTTATAAAAAGAAAGAGTAATATGATGGACTCTGAAACAAACAACATAGAAAATGACTCCCTGAAGTTAGAAGTCTAGTATTATAAAAATACACATTTCTTCAAGAACACTATGAAAATAATGTAAACTTCGTAGCATGTTTAGTAGCTACATTATTCCGACATGACAGAGTAAATGCATCACAGAAATGATTCACTGAATTCTACACCCATTGAATTCAAGATCATTATTTAAAGATTAAAATAACTCAAATGTTTGAATACCTGGATAAAATGCAGGCTGCCTTGCTATTAATGAAATAAGTTTCTGTAAAGAAAATAAGATTATTGCAAGTCATTCAGATAAATGCTTTTTCTGATATGATAAAGCTTTAATTTTGTTTAGCATCTTCATGAAATTATCGTCAAACACTTTGTACAGTTAAACAACACAGCTGCAGAGCATAAGAAAAAAAAAAAGGATGTATAGGCAGGAGGAAAAATATGCAAACATATTTGAGAAGCAATAGAGTGTGAATGAGGAAAGGATACAGAGACTTTTATATATCTGTATCAGCAACTAGAGTACAGTAAATCAACATAACAAGATTCCGTGAGGATAAAACTATCCAGGAAGCAGAAAAAAAAAAAAAAAAACAAAGAGCTGGAAAAGACACATTACTCCTTCCCCAGTTATTTCTCCTTTTAACTGCTCAAATTGACTTAATATCTTCTTGGAGATTCTTTTGCAATTCACAAATTCCTCTACTTACTTCTTTTAGAGTAAACTGGGAGAAATAATTCTAAGGAAAACAAATCTGTATCTACATGGTGGGTTTTCTGGGTATTCCTGGAAAGCAACTGTAGTGTGGGTTATTGCAGAGGACATTGTCTTGCAGACGAGCACCTTCCCACCAATCTCAATCTCATTAGAGACAGGGAGGTGACAGCACATTTTTAATGTCACTATTACAATGAACATGATGAGAAGGCCACCTGTTAGAGAAAATTCCTAGACAGTTTTTATCGATATCAGAGTTGACTTAAATTTAACACAAAATCAGAAGTTTTGCTAATGCAAGCAAATAGTCAAGCAGTAACATCTTGGTTTGCTGTGGAGTCATTAAATGGAATAGAAAGATCCAAAGGGGAAAAGATCTGCAGTCAAGTTCTGTTTGCTTTATGGATACGAATAATTTTTCTAAGACTTGACATTTATGAAAGATGCAATGGAGTAACATCTTACTTTTATATTGAGAATTAGGAAACGGTTATTAATCCTACATGTCCAAATGCTGGAGCTTAGAAGTCAGTTCATGATTGAAGCTTTCACATCTATTTAACAATTTCAGTGCTTCAGTAATTGTTTCAATAATTCAACTTATTTTCTATCAAAAATAATTGTAACTTATTTGTAACTTGTTTATAATTCTTGATAATATATACAATTTTTCTTTCTCTGAACAATACTGTTATAGTAAAGTAATTCCTCAGTAAACTCCAGGAACAGAAAGAAATACATTTTTAGCTACTTTCTTGTGTGATGCAATATACTTTTGGGATGAAACATCAAGACAGATATATTTCTAAAGATGGAAATTACTTGTGCCAGCAGGTTGATTTGAAAAGAACTAAAATTAGTTCTTTATTTAAAAAAAAAAAATAATATTTACCTGGTCTGGCTCTGTCGGTAGCTTTTCTTAACACGCAGATACCCATATATTTTTATAGTATCGTGCCACTTCGACATCAATACTAGTCGATTTAATACTAATCTTAATAATCACTGCAAACCCTGTGTTTCTTCTTTGCCTGATAAGGTGGATCTTGAGGTGGATCAAGAAATGGCTGGATGGCAGAGCTCAGAGTGTAGTAATAAATGGGGCCGAGTCCGGTTGGAGGCCTGTGGCCAGTGGTGTCCCCCAGGAGTCAGTACTGGGCCCGGTGCTGTTCAACTTGTTCATCAATGACTTGGACAAGGGCACTGAGGGCACCCTGAGCAAGTTTGTGGACCATACAAAACTGGGTGGAGTGGTTAACACTCCAGAGGGCTTTACTGCCATTCAGAGGGACCTGGACAGGCTGGAAAATTGGGCAGAGAGGAACCTCACGAAGTTCAACAAAGACAAATGCAGGATCCTGCACCTGGGGAGGAATAACCCCAGGAACCAGTACAGATTCGTGTTTGACCTTCTGGAAAACAGCTCCACGGAGAGGGACCTGAGAGTCCTGGTTGACACCAACTTAACCATGAGTCAGCAGTGTGCCCTTGTGGGCCCATGGGATCTTAGCTGCATCAGGAGGATGTTGCCAGCAGGTAGAGGGAGGGGATCTTGCCCTTCTCCTCAGCTCTGGTGAGGCCGCACCTGGAGTACTGTGTGCAGTTCTGGGCTCCCCAGGACAAGAGGGACATGGAGCTTCTAGAGAGGGTCCAGCGGAGGGCAACCAAGGTGATGAAGGGACTGGAACTTCTCTCCTATGAGGAGAGACTGAGTAAGTTGGGCCTGTTTTCTCTGGAGAAGAGAAGGCTGAGAGGGGATGTGATTAACATGTATAAGTTCATGAAGGGTGAATGTAAGGAGGAAGGCGCCAACCTCTTCTCAGTGGTGGCCAGTGATAGGACAAGGCATAATGGGTGCAAGCTGAAACACAGGAAGTTCCATCTCCATGTGAGGAGGACCTTCTTTCCTGTGAGGGTGCCAGAGCCCTGGAACAGGCTTCCCAGGGAGGTTGTGGAGTCTCCTTCACTGAAGGTCTTCAAAACCTGCCTGGATGCCACCCTGTGCCCTGTGCTCTAGCTGTCCCTGCTTGAGCAGGAAGGTTGCACTAGATGATCTCTAGAGGTCCCTTCCAACCTTGACTATTCTGTGATTCTGTGATTCTGTGATTCCATGATAAGCAGAAGGTGAGCTGAAAGGATAGACTATTTGAATTGAGAGAAATTTGACAGAATAAACCAGGCTGAGATTAATGGCAAAGGTATGAAACCACAAGCCTGATGGGCCTGATTTCCTAAATTATTCTATTTTCTTTATGCTTTGTAAGGGAAAAAAATGCACAAACCCAACAACAGCAAAGCAAATGTATGCGTAACATGATGACTGCATTGTAATCACCAGGACACATTTGTTAGAAAGAAGATTTTCACTTTCTCTAGCTTTTTTTCTTTCTTTCATCTGTTATTTCTGGTAATACTTGGAGATACTAGTACTCTTCTCACTATTTGTCCTCTAAATTTCCATGTGTTGGAGTCATTGACAGATTTCCTAATAAACACATGGTGATGTCCTCAAGGATGTGCTGAAAAAAAAAACCCTAGGCTTAGACTTTAGAAGATTTTAGACAATTTTTATTAGATTAAGTCTTAAGTTAAGACTGTAGTGTTAACTTTAGTCTTTAGCCTTAATTCTAATATATGGCAGTATAACAAAATAATAACAAAACAACAACAATAACAAAACAGTAGAACAATTTCATACAATAAATTTTCTAATGTTTTATCCAGTCTAAATTTGGTAGTTTCTTCCCTTCTGCTAGGAAACTATTCCATGGATTAATGTATTTGACTAGCAAAAAATGGTGATTCTTAATACTCATCTTAAATATTTTCTTTCTCTAACTGCTCAAAAAAAAAATAATCTCCCCTTGGTGCTTATGATACACCTTGACTGCTATTAAGATTTGTAACTGTCTCTCCCTTATTCTCCTAGCCAATTTATACCTCTTTATCCTTCTTAATTTTTTCCTGTATGCCAGTTCTCCAGCCCCGTGATATTTTTGTGCTGTTTGCTGAACTTCTTAGAGCTTAATAAACTCTTTCTTGTAATGAGGTGTCTAGGGTTGAAGAGATTTCCTATATTCCAAACAGAGCTGTAAAAAAACCAACTCTTATGGCATTTTGCTACTTTGTGATATGATGCTTTTGAATATCACTCACATCCTCAAATTCTACAATTATCATGTAAGAAGTAGTCTAAAATGATCATGTAAGAAGTAGTCTAAAAGCTAGAAATATTCCACAATGCCATTTCCACTTAATCCAGATTTATTTTAAAACTATTACTATTAAGAATACTAATTTGTGTTATTAGCACTTTTTTAAGATGATGATGAGAAGTACAGATAGCTTGCTAATCTGTAAAACTCAAAAGTGTTTAGCTCCTATAAGGAAAAAAAAAAAAAAAAAAAAAGGAGAAATGTAGATATATTGAGTCTTTTGGTAGTCACAGTTGTGCATTCTCCAAGCTAAAGTTGATTCATCTATCTAGCCTTTTGTGGGAGCACAGCTCCAATCTGCCTGGAAATAGATTTTTTTTTTCTACACTATATGGTTCTACACTATATGGTTTTCTACTATATAGTTGCTGAAAGCTCTGTCTGGTAAGTGGTTCTTTAAGACCATCCTTTTCATTTCTGTCATTTCATATCTCCTTTCTCAGCACTTCTTTGTGTTTGCTACCTGTACCACTTGTGTATTTTCTATGAGCTTTATTTTACATTTCATCATGAATTTCTTTTCTTTTTTTTTTTTTTTTTTGTGATATAAGATCTTACAGTGGGAAAGACCCAAATCTATTTTCAAGAGCCCAGCAGGTGGCTACTCAACTTGACTTTTTGTTTCTACAAGGAACCATCTTTCAAAAGAAAACAAAAAAGAAGGAAGTTAAATGAAATTTATTAAAAAAGCTAAATCTAGATTTCCAAAATGGAGGAAGATATTAAGGAAATTATAATTATTGATGAGTTATGGACAAAAAAAATATATTTTTGACTGCATTTGTAGAAATGTTGATTCCTAAGAGATTTCACTTCTACAAAAGCAAAAATAGTGAAAGTGTGAAGAAATCCTGTTTATCCTGTTATCAGTAATATACGGATAGAGAAGATGTGAAAATTAACACAAGTATCTTTTCTGAGACCCTACTTCAGAGCACATCTCATATCCTTACATCCCAACTAACTCTGCCTACATCAGAGAGAGGTGCCATATTATAAAGCCTGCAAATGAAGCAAATACTATTACTTCTCTCATCCCAAGTTTGCTACCTCATTCATGAGAGGTTTTTAGATTTTGGATAATTTTCCTGGCAGTAAATGTGAGATTGATAAGTGAGAGGAATCATCTGATCCCACAAAACTGAAAAAATGGAACAAGCTTATACTGTTTCTAGAAATGCTTTACCAACATCATTTAATCATGGCTCCACTCCACATGGCTCCAAAATATAAATTTGGTGGAAATAGGTAAAAATAAAACATTGATTAATAAAAATGTGGACAACAGTGTCTAGTAGGATTAAATGTATCTTGCTGCTTGAGAAAGGTCCAACAAAACTAGCTTTTGAACTGTTGATGATAATGCACTTCTATCTAGATCAGTAATTAAGTCTCAAATATTTATTTTGTTGTGAGACATTTTCAGGTAGTAGTTATATAGGTACAAAGGAACATTTTTCTACTTTAGTCTGTTTTGAAATGTAACTAAATTCCCTTCAGAAAATCTTAGTTGGGTTATGCATGTACAAAAAGACATGTAATGCTTTCCGTCTCTGCAGATGAACTGATCCCTAGCTGCATTTCGCACTCTCATGTGTTTGCTAACTCGCAGTTTTGACTGGGAAAAATGTGGCTTAGAAGGTGAAAGAAAATGCAAATTTGGAAAGTAAAAACAGAAGGGTTCCCCGCTGCCTTTATTAAGTATCTCTTTATAAAATTAATTTATTTTGAAAACATTTGTTCTTCTCTCTGCTATTGGAAAGCTGCTCCAAAAGGTTTACTTACTGGGATGGGAGAAGTTTTCTAAATGTGCCTATCAGTGCCAACATTGTCTTCAAGTTTTGCAGTCTGTTTTTTCTTGCATTATCTTGTCATTTAACTCCTCTCTTCCCACAGGTTTTCCTACTTTAAGTGAGGATGTCATGATGTGTATAGAATATTCTAGATGAAGCGTTAGCCGCACTGGCTTTTCATTATGATTACTGGTGTCATTGTCCTGATCATAAAGAGAAATAGCTTTCTCATTAAACCAATACGAGATGTTTAATAACAAATTGTATTAAAACAAAAACTTATACCTTTATGAGGTTGAGCTGTAGCTACACTTAATGCATAATTTTTGATCTAAACAATATTTTAATAGCATTTGTATATGTTCAGTTTGTATGACTTTTCAGTGTCTTTGTAGACTTTAGTGCTATAAATTCATGAGAATATTAATACTGTTTCTAAATGTACAACACTCTTCAAATGTCTCCACATAATTCTCAGCCCTGACAAAAAATATTTGATATTTTAGTGCAAGTCATTTCTTACTGAAGTAAGACTTGTCAGTCTTTTAGATTTGTGTTTGGAGCTCTGGGGGACAAATGGAGATAACTATGTGCAAGGTATTAAAAGCAGACCACAATGTCTTTTTGCTTTTGAATGAAACCAGAATATGAATTCAGTTCTCTAAACTGACCTCTACAGAAATATACTACAAATTGCCTTATTCTTAATCATCATTTTTAATTCTGCTAATTAGCCAGAACAAATTTTTAAAAAATCACAGTCATGGCAAAATTACTCTGACTCCAAATCATTCAGATCTTTCTTTCTCCATCCAATACAATGACTGTAAACAGCAACTTCTGCTGTACCAGGAAGTTCTTCTAGCTTTGTGAGTGCTAGAAAAATCTTTTGAAAGGAGAAAGAATCACTTCTTTTCAAAGTGATTTCCAATTATAATTTCTAAGGATGGATATTGCTTCATGTTACAAATGATGTATGCATAAGTCTTTTATTAGGCATTCAATCTAGCTGAAACCTACTGTTCCATCTGATCATTACCAGTTAAATAAAGGATGTTAACGTTAAGCCATGACTACTTAATTATCAGTGTCTACTTCATGATGAGACGCCAACTGACTAGCAGCAAATGAGTTGTAAAGATGATATTTAAGTAAAACAATTAGATGGTCTCACAAAGTTTTAGGGCTGGCGCTGATGCAGGATCTCAGATCTGAATAATTTCTGAAGAATCATCGGTACGGTGTGACCGATGTTTGAAGACAACTGTGTACAGTCCACAGAAGCTGAAGACTCTCAAGATAAACACTGTTTTTGAGAATACCTACCTGATTATGAAATATCTCTGCAGCACAAGCATCTACCAGCTTTTGGAAAAAAAAAAAAAAATCTGTCTCTCTCTGAGGTCAGAGTGGCAAAACCAGAAATATCTGACCTAACTGTAGTCTCATGCACTGTGACAGAAAATGGCAAAAGATTAGGCAGAGCTGTAGCCTGACTGTACAATGAGCTAGGGATACCAGCTTCCTGAAAAGTTTATTTCAGTCCGGTAGAACATAGCTGTCTGGAGGAAGAAATAGCAGTAGTTCTGCATTACCATTTGACTAGTGTTTGACTGAGGCATGCATAGTGTAGTTTAGTTTCCTTTAGGTTTAGGTTCCTTAGGCTCTTGGATTCAAATGATGGAAATCTTTCAAGATTAAAATTTGATTCAATCCACTGTCTTCCATTTCAGAATGTTCAGAATCTTCTGTTATAATTAAAATATGTTTGATTAACTAGTAGAACTGTCCAAGTACAAAATTCATTGCAAGAATCTCGGTAACCAGGTTGTAATGAAGTCTCACAGCATTAGACATACCTTTCCCACAATGCCCACGATGTCTTAAATCTTCAGGTCTCATATTCTTTTTTCTTCTATGTTACTGAATTTGATGAGAAAGCAGTCACAAACTATATGATGAACAACGTATTGGCTCTGTTGTGCATGATCTTTCCATGGGATAGTGCAAAAAAATATTGTGTGAGCTCACTGTAATTAAGCATGTAAGCTTGATGTAGAAAGGATCAGAATGTCTCATCTTGCAGTAAACATTTGCACTAAAGTGTTATTCCAGATTATTTTTCCCTTCAAATCATTGCTACCAGTTTTCAGGTTCATTTAAAATCACCTTGTGGACATTTCCAGTATAGGGCAGAATTTCTAAGGCATGTGTCCAACTTCCAGTTGAAATGTCCCTTTTAGAACATAAGAAAAAAAATGAGGCATTCTTTTAAATGCAGTCCAATTAACAGCCTTCCTAATGTCTTTTATTTTACTATGATACAGGTGCATTGTGCTGGTGGCACCGGAAAACTTTTCAGAAGGGAATTTTTCTTTCATTTGGATGCCTAGCAGTCTACTCCCATTACTAAATTTCTTCCCTCCTCCATTTAGACATTTGCTAGCATTATGTATAACATTCAGTATGCCACTACTGAATTAGTGAATAACTACACAGTTATCGTTTGATAACTGTGGCCAAAAGCATATATAATACCTAGCCCTATTCAAGCTGGCAAGTCATTCAGGGAAAAAAAATATCTCTGAGAACAAATGAAATGTAAAGTTCTGGATAGTCTTGCTTTATACTATACTGGGGAAAAAAAAGTATTGAATAAGGTATTTGAGCTAGGGTAGTGTTGGCTCCCAGTCTTTATCTCTCTGTATGAGAAAAATAATGATGTAAATAGTAGCAGCTGTTCCTGATGTTCTGACTGGAAGATGACTTTTTCGTATCCTGCTCCCCTCACAGCGAAGAGTTAGGATGTCATTGACAAGCACATGAATATTTATTTGTGCAGAAGCAGTGAAACAGGTCCCAAATGTGATACTTCAAAAAGAATTTTTCAGCCACCACATTCAGTTGTCTTAAAAAAAAAAAAAAAAAAAGAAAAAAAAGAAAAACCCTGAATTGAAGATTTGAAGATTTCATGTGCACTTAAGAAAGTTTTCACTGGGAAAAAAAAAGCAAAAATTCTACCTGAATATTATTTTATTAGTGACTACTGTTCCTTCATTTATCTCAGCTTGATTATGTGAATATCATCATGAGTACACTTAATAGTATATTCATATCTCTATAGACATCTACAGATTGAGTCCTTAAAACGTTTATACAACTATTATTATTTAGGTAAGAATTCACTTTTAAGATTATTTTATACTGGGATCATGGATATTTTATAACACATACTACACATAGTATGTGTAGTTTCCCTACACATACTGTATTTTGTACTATCTTGTACTATCTTGTTGTAGTAGTTTCCCTACACATACTGTATTTTGTACTATCTTTTAAGGCACTGGTCACCAAAGTTACCTAACCTTGACTCTACATTGGGAAGAACGAGTGTTTTTTTCCAAATTATCACAGGAAGTTTCAGAAAAAAAAAAAAAAAAACAACAGGTCTGATTTTTTGTAGCAATTTGCTTGTATATTTTCTTCTGCCTCATTTCTCTCTGCCTCCTGCAACCTGATTGATTCATTTATTAAAATTAGACTAGCAATGGACAGCTTATTTTGAACAAGAGCCCCACAGTGAATGTATAATAATAATCAGTCAAGGTACCTCCTGATTTCTTTGCTCTGTGACCAGAGATGTGGAAGGTAAACAATGAATATCTGTTAGCACAGGTTTAAGTTAGACATTTGATACCAAGAGAAAAATAAGCAGGAAGGTGAATGAAGCAGTAGATACATTTCTGAGGAATGAAGTCGGTAGATTGCAAGTGACAGGTTCAATTACTGGCCTGTGGACCAATGACACATCTGCCTTAAACTCTGAGAAATGGCCAGTGCAAAAGGGATGAATAACTCTTAAGATTTGGAGAAAATATGTAACCATTCAGGCAGAAAATTAGCAATTACATTTTGTGCCATCAGTAATAAGTATTTCAACAAAGATCTTAGGTTAATGTCAGACCGTGTGACAGTATATCAACCATTACACCTGTGTTCAATCAGCGACCACATCCCTCAATGTGATACTGAGCTGTTTAGTTCAAATGCGACTTGTTCAGCGATAAGCAAGATGGCTGACATCTGTTAGAAAGGTATTCAAAAGCAGTTTATTTCACAATCTAAATGCTGGCTGTTGAAGGATTTTTTTTTTCATAAAATTAGGGCACTAACAATTTATCTCTACAAGCTTTTGTTTCGAGTCACCATACCATTCCTCTACAAAGACACACACTCTCACACATGCTTCTCAGAAACCACTACAAACAGATAAATATAAACATATTGGATATGAAATTGTATATATTTCCTGGACATGCTGATGCAAGTGATGGATCAGGCTGCTGAATTAAAAAAAAAAAAAAAAAAAAAAAAAAGAATTCTAAGCAATTTTAGGTCACCTAAATATGGAATCTAGACTAATAATTGTTGCTATGCTATGAAAGAGTAGGATTTAGTGTCAAAAAACAAACTGATGAGTCAATATCAAATACCACACTAAAATAAGGAGAGCTTTATACATCCCAAAAACATACTTCTGTTTCCACTTCAGAAGTAACACATTTTTGGAAGGATCTTAAAAAAGGACTGGGAAAGTTTTCATCAATCTGTGACAAAAATCCTACTGCTATAATGAAGGACAGAAATAGCCCATACTGGCTGGTTTCCATACATTTTTAAAATTCCCATTCTTAATGTCCTTTAGGGCCATGTCTACATTGCAGCCAACCTTGTTGCTGCCAGAGAACTCGCTCAGATCTATAACCAAGCGGACGAGAGAGCTCAAAGCTCAGTCTAACCTGTGTATTTTGTATTTATGAGAATCCTGAATATTCTTTTGCATTTCATACCAAGTTGATAAAACTCAGCTAACTCTTAAAGGCTACATTGCACATACTCCTCCAATCACCGCATTTGTGCCATATTGATAGTGATACAAATCACTAACAGCAACAAAATAATCTTTCTGTTCCTGTTGCTATCTGGAACAAAATTATGGAACAAAATAATCACACCTTCCCTAAAAGAGCTGAGCATGATTTGATAAATACAGCCTTTCATAACAGGAATCTGCATTTTCTAATTTGGTTTTAGGTCTATTAATCTATCTCTCTGTTTGCAAGTCCTACATTGACCAATCGACTGAGAAGAAATAACTTTAAGGCTGCTCTCCTGAAAATGGCTCATCATTACCACAAGCAACACTTTCATACACTTGGATGGAAGAAAGAAGAAGCTGTTTTTTGAATTGTCTGGAGAGTGTAATCACTGTAGGCAGAGTATTTGGAAAGAAAGTTTTGTTTCTAATATGCTGTATCTTTCCAGCAGTGCATTCAATTAAGATTACATTTAAATTAAACACAGCAATACAAAACAGCAGCTGTGACGCTGGACAAAACACTGGAAATCGAGTTTTTCTGAGCCTGTATTATTTGCCTTTCAGCTTCAGCTTTGATATTTGCAAATAGCAAACTGTTGTTTTCTCAATACCTCAATATGTACCGTGCAATAGCGGCCAGATAAATGTTTGTTAGAAAAAGGGGAAGGCTGATGTCTCCCAGTGCCAAGTCCTGCTCAGTAGGAGCTGGAGAACTGGTTGGCAGGAGGGATGCTGTAGCGGCTGCCTCTTCCCAAGCAATGACATGAGCTTTGGGGCTCCTCCAGCTGCTGCCCACTGCCTACAGGACATCCCATGCATGGGAATTTCCTTAGGGGAGCTGCATTTCCCTTGCCTCTGTGCTCAGTTTGCCTTGCTACCTGCCACACGCTGGTAATCTGGAAAGGGGAAAATGCAGGGGGGGACACTGCCCCCAAAATATATTTTTTAAGATTTTTACAAAAAAAAAAAGTTCTAAATTTTTTACAACCTTCTATCAGTAACTGGCAGCTGCAAAAGTTTATTTTCTTTTTCTTCCTTTCAGGCAACTCAAAGGAATGGGACCACCGCTGAAGATGCTGCTCACTATTTCATGTAAGTGCTTTACTTGTAGATAGTCACTTGTTTGTTTTTTGTTGCGTGTGATTGAATAGAGGCCCCTTCTGGGGTGGAAAGCAAAATTTTGATATAACCCAGCTGGGGCCTCTATCCAGAAACCTGCTGAACTAAATTGAATTCCTTAGGTGCTCATGATGAGCTGCATTTCCTGACTTATAAACAACAAATTCAAGGGCTTAAAATTAAACATAACTTACTTCATACTGAGGAGAGAGACAGGAAAAACAAACACAATGTATTCCAGAGGAAGGATATCCACTGATCAGGTTCAAATGGAGCTACTGGCTTTAGAGCACATTGGCTTTTTTCCAGAACTTGTCCTCTGGCTGGGAGGAGAAGCTGAAGTAACTATAACCTTCCTTTATGTTTTATACCATCCTAAGTGCTTACTGACAATGCGAGAATCAGGATTTAGGGCTTTATATGTCTTCCTAAGCACACATCGTAAGCTCCTGCTTCAGCTGAGCTGTGTATAAGAGCCTGTGATATGACTGGTTGCTCCATTGCTCAAATGTAGCTCATTAAACAGATCAGTCCTTATCACAAAGGAGAAACATCCAAATAAATTCCCTCCCCCCTTTTTTTTTTCATTTCTTTTACTCTCTCAGCAAGTAAGCATTTTTACTAACCCTAGTCTTGAAGCATAGGGCATTTGAAGAAAATCCCTAAAGCATTACATCCCCAACATGTAAATAATTTTATTTAGCCCCCTTTTGCTCTCCAGCAGGAGCTGGAAAAACTGCCTCATCCATCTGCAGGCCCCAAAAGTTCAGAAAACAAGGATGAGTTCTATTAAAAGAAAACAATAGAAAGCTGCTAAAATAAACACCTGTAGATCTCAAAGCGTGTCTTTTCCACGTAAAAGGCTTTGTTGGTGCAGTTATGTTGACATTATGTTCTTCCCTTCCGTGAGAAACCCCAAATATTGATGCTGCTATTATCAAAATGCTATCAGGTGGTGCCGTGCCCCTCCTTTGGAAGCACATTCCTCTCAAATGCCTTGGCAGTGCTAGGACAAGCAGCGTTGGGGCCGCAGTCTGGTTTCTACCATGTGCCAACCTACGTGTTTCAACATAGGCAATCCCAGCACTCATCCCAGCTCCATCGGGCCCTCTTTGCACCCCGGGAGACTTGGGTTTTATGCAAGATGTCTCCTTTTCAACCACCCTGTGTAACTTTGGCACAGCCATATTTTAACAAATTTCAACTCATCTCAAATCACTTCTTCTGGAGTAACAAACTCCTCCAAAACACAGACATATTGCTGGTTATGTCCTCATTCAATTTTTTTCCCCAATTAATCATATGATTTTTTCACTTTCACTTCTACCATCGTAACTGTTTTGATATTGCTTTTAAGCACAGATCAAATCCAACTTGTATAGAGTCTGATAATACTGAAAATAGTTCCTCTCTTCTATATATATATATATTTATATATATATATATATACACACATATATATTCTTTTTTAACTTTTTCAAGAATCAGCAAGTACCAGAGCCCAGCTCTATTCAAAATGTAAAATAATGTGCACCAGTGCATGGAAGCACACTATCTTTTGAAATCCATGCGAGATCTGTGTACCTGCTGAGCATCTGAGTCAACTGCTTCACTGAACACAATTTACCATTTCTGAATATGTGACCTAGTATAATACATCTGTCCCTTTATCTATCCACTGTTAAACAAAATGAAGAGCTGCCTCTAGCATTTCCATGGAGGTCAGTGAGTATGAGCTTGTGAACCAGCAGTAAGTAATCTGTGAGTCTACAAAATGTTCTACTAAAAAGTGTAAAATGACAAAATAATGAGTGATAAAGGAGGTGAAAGGCAGGAGTAATATAATTGATGCAGTGTATCAGAATTCTATTTTAGCACATGCAGATATGACTGGAATTGAGAGTGTAGATGGATTTTCAGATTTGTATAAGCATGAATGGCCATGTAACTGTATTACAATATGGGTAAGAGATCAGAATCTGCAATATATCTGCAGCTTCTCTCCAAAATATTATTGTCTACTATGATGATACTCTGACATTGTTTTCTTCTGTCACACTTACTCTGTGGAAACAAAGATGACAGTTGTAAAATATGCAGGCATTAATACAAGATGCATTACAATGAAATATGTTGTTCAACTTGCTTTTCTTCAACTTAAGATTTCATTAGCTGAGAATATGGGATACATTCTGTTTCTGCTGCTGCTGCCATCAGGGAATCTTTGGTAACAGAACCAGTTTAACTCCATGGTAGAGAGACTGGAGGGGACACAAGAGAATCACACAGAGAATCATGGCTTCTGAGCTGTCCACAAACTTTTTCCTTAAGAGCTTTCCAGCTGACAAGACGTGATGGAAGAGAATAAGTGGACGAAAAAAATGGAGAGAAAATCAGCTTCCCCTTTACTCACCATGGAAAAATGCAAAGAAAAAGAAACATGAAATCTCCCCAACACAAATATAAATCTATAGGAAACTAGGGAGACATCCCAAAGTAGGAGATTTACATATATTTTTCCATGTGTGTGCTTCTCCTTAATAAATGAAATTGAAAAAATTTGAAAGCAGCCTAAGAAATTCACGGGACAGTGCTGTATATATTGACAAATGCCTGTAGGGTATATATTTTCAATTCCTTGCATATTTATGTTATAAATCTCACCCAGAACCTCTTCCCTGAAGATAAGCAAGTGTACAATTCTGCAAATGTGTACGTGATACTGTTCCCGCGAGTGGTCTCATTGAACAGGCCTAGGCTGCATGTGAACTGCAGGATGTGGAGTAACATCAGAAACCTTGTGGGAAAGACCTTAAAAACTCTCCTAGGAGTGTTTTCCTGACCTAATGAAGGTAGCTCAGCAGTGCTGCAAGAGCAGAGGGTTAACTGCTGCGTGTAGGATGCAGAGACCTGTCTGCAGAATTAAGCTTTTCATCCTAGAAATAGCAGCTCTGTGATCCCAGTCATAAGAGAACCACAGCAGCAGAGCATACAGATGGACTTCACATTTCCTCTTTAAATATGGCCCTATCCTGCAGCACAAACACTGCTGTTCAAGCTAGAGCTAGCACTAATTATGTGCTTAAGTGTTTGCAGTTGCCCAATTCCTTTTAAGCATAAGTAGCAGCTTATCGTGGTACTTATGTCAAGGGTAGTCTGTTTAAAATTATAGAAATGACAGGTTTGTGGTTTTTCTTTTTTAAATTTACATTGTTCAGTGGCATATGATTTGGTAATTCCCAGTCTCCTTTGAGTATTGATATCTTAAATTAATTTCAATAATGAAAATGTTTAATTTCGCAGTGAATTTTTTGTAAGCATTTATGAGAACATAACTCCTTAGAATGAATGAAATGCATCTTTGGTCACCACAGCTCCTATGCTTGATGTAAAGCTTTAGGTTTTTGTGATTTTATCATACTATTTAATTCTTTTCTTCTTAAAAAATCTCATGAATCCATTTATACCATTAGTTCAATCAATCATGCTCACTGATTACATAGGCAGTGCTTTCTATCACACTTTACATTAAGTAATTCTGCATCCTCTAATTTTACACTGTTCTTAAGTCTGGCTTTTATCCAGAAATGCACTTAAGCAGGGGCTTATTTGCCTGATTTCAATGAAACTACTTATGCACTAGAAGTCAGAGTGCATATATGTTCTTTGCTGGAATAGGGTCTTCTAGATTTTGTACCTTCATTTCCCAGCCTACTACAATTCTGAATAATTTATCTCTTTTAATTTATCAATCTGTTCAGGGATTCTAAAAATGTGAAATACTCAACAGAAATTCTGCTTATTTGAGAAGAAGCACTGGTTGCTTCCCGTTTTTTTAATAAGACTTTTTTTTATGAGACATAGATTTATTAGGTAGACAAAACAAATATAAAGTGTCATTTTTCTTGAATTCTCTAATAAAGGCATAAATAAATGAAGGGAAACATTTTGCTTTGATCATCAAGGGGCTAGGCAGCTCAGGAGACTAGAAGCAGTCAAGCATATATTTGAATATGTCACATCAGGAACCGACAGTAATTCATTATCATCTGAATGGCATCTTTTTTACCATCTTGGCTGTTTGACACAAGCGTGAAGCAAGCTGATGGAATTTATCCAATTCATACAGGACATGTCAGTAACAAAAAAAACCAACAATACAACCAGAACTGATTGTCCCATAAATCGGTCGTTTTAGGAAACTGTCCAAGAGTATTTCTCTTTTCTCTGCCCTGTTTCTGTGTATAATTGATGACTGTAAATGGAGCTGAGATACAGGAGGATGGCAAAAGCAGCTCACAATATTTATTTTTCTAAGCCTTAATTGGAAACTCTTTGAGAGTAATTTTTGAATTATTTTTTTGAATTTATCAGACTAAGGAAGATCAAGGCTATGGCAAAAAAAATCTAGCTTTATTCTATCTATCACTCGAGTTGGACTTGAGGATAGACTTAGTGAACAACCATACCATTAGCTCATGAGATCATCCACAGAGATCTAACTGGTGGCCATGGGAACAAGAAAAACAGTTCATTAATACACAATCAGGAACCAAGTAATTGTCACCAAGCTGAATTCAAACCTATTCAATTCAAACCAATTCAAACCTATGTCAAATCTATAATATATGACTATACCGTTGACCTTTGTGCTTACTGGGCACACATAGCTACTATGTGTTCACATTATGCTCTGTGTCCTTCTTATGTAGGCCTTAAGTTCGGATAAAATTGCATCCAATGGACAGACTGAGTTTGGTGCATTTAGTGAGCTCCTTGCCAAGTTTAGGATTATTCATTTCAGCCCCACATTAGGCCAGTTGGGATTCTTTCCTTTCCAGATCCAGATATGTTCTTTGGCCATCTACTTGTTGCCCAAGTACTCTTGGTAACTTTTCAAATTGGGTAACTGATCATATGAGAACATAATATCTGCTATAAATTCCTTCAGTATTAATGTACTTTGTAAATAGCCTCTGCTATAATGAATACAGGAAATACTCTTACAGTAAAGACTGTTTTAATCGTTATCAAAACTGAATATTAACTATTTATATATTCCTTTCTCAACATCATTAAAACATCAGCCTAGCAATTCATAATTAATTAGAAAATTAACAAAACTTAGCTCATGTGGTACATACGTTCTTCATAATAGGCATATTTCTAGGCTGGGTCTTATGCAGTCAAGGATAAGTTAGGATAAAAGAATAAATCTTGCAATTCTCTGAATTTATTTACATAGAACCACAATTCGGCTTTGTTCACAGATGTTAAGACCCTTTAATATCTCTGGATGAAGAACAGGCTAAATATTGTGAAAAAAGACATAAGATGAGGATAGAGAATGAGAAAATAGTGTTACCTCCCTCCCTCCAAGGACAGCAAGTTAATATTAAAAGTTAACATTAAAAACTAGTTAAAATTGGTTAACATGACTAGTTTTAATTTCCAAAATAGTGGTAACATTTGTTTAATTTTTCCTGCCCAAGTTTATATTTAAATTGCATGTCAGTATGTGCATGGTTAATTTCATAAGAAGGTAGATGACAAGTGATAGAAATTGTAAAATTCAAACATTTTCAACTAATCTCTCAAAAGAAGATGTCAGCAGGGACAGTACTACTACTGAATTAGATTTTTCATATGATTTTTAAAACACCAGCACCACACAAAAGAAGCTTAATCTTCAAGACCATTTCTGTGTTGATAAATTAACACTTTGGTGCCAGATGTGAGGATTTCACTCTGCAATGAAGGATTTCAGTCTGGACTTAGTGCAGGGATACTGCTCCAGAATTATCATCTCTTAAAAGGTAATACGTAGAGCACTTTTAAGATGGGATTTATTTCCTCTGAAGAGCAATTTATGTATCTCTTGTAACAGATAATCTAGAAATTTTGGAAATATCTTTTTATTGGATACTTTGTGAAAGTATAAGCTCTGTCTTGGGGAGAAATCATCTCATTGCAACTGATTTTTTGAGTTTATTATATATTAATTTGTGAACAAAGACCATTCTGAAAATTAAGCTCCCTTTCTACTTTTTAAGACTGCAGAAATAGCATGAGAATTCTTGGAAAATTTACTGTGCCTAATGAGTAATTCTCATAAGAGACTCCTAAGGCTTTTGAGGCTATTTAAGAATCTGCATGGCTGAGTGTTTTTTGTCCTTTTTAAACATATTTTAAGAAGCAGAATTATTCTTCCACTAGGTAAAAAGGGTGTGGAGATCATTGTTTTGTAATATTTCCTTTCTTTTAGTATATAGAATCAGACTTTATTGTAAGCATGATTTCATAGCTGAAACAAACTCACTTGACAGCAGTTTTCCAGTTTTATTTAAGGATCTGATTCTTTCTTCTCACTGTACACTTGACAGCAGTTGAAGCTGCTTATTCAGTGAGGGATAATTCAACTTGATGTTCCAAAATCTCATTTTTAGTTACAAATTGCTGTAAAATTTAAAGTGGACTATTCTTAAGAAGCTGAGCACCTGGCATTTTTCAAAGGGATGTTTGAGTCTGTGCAAAGCTTTGAACATGTTTGGTCTTAGAAAAGGCAATAGCGAAAGGAGAGATTGTTATGTGTAGCAAAGTAAGATTAAGATGGAAGTCTTATCTTTGCAGAGGTTCTCCTAATAGCTTTGCACATGTTACTGTATTTTGTGATTTGAAAACTAAAGATGACTGAGCACATACCCTGGTTGAAGATGACAGGATTTTCTTCACTAAAGATATGTGGATGATCAAGATAAGTAGCAGAGAATTTATGTAATGCTTGCCAAATACTTCAGCCACCAACAGCAAAGATCTGAGCCTCTGGGCACCAGTATTTTATCCTGGAGTTATTCCATTGCTCCCTATGCAGCTGCAGCAGTATATTCCTCCTCTTCTGGGGAGGAAGAGGCCACACAGACTAATTTGAAGTCTGGCAGAGTCTTCTGAACACAAGGACATACTCTGCGTCGTTCAGTAGCTCATGTGATGGAACTCGTCTCCTGTGCCTTTGCACTGCTGATGTGATACTGAACATCCAAATAACAGTTTTATGTCATTAGATTTTCCTGTCTTTTAAAATGGCCTTTTGTGTTCCACATGGAACTGGCTAGAGCCTCCCAGGTCACTCAGTACCACCCATAAAAGAGAGGGGAAGCGTATCAGTGCTCTCTCTCAAGGGCTAATTTTGTGGATACAGGGTCCTCTCCCTATCCTAACAAAGATCCAACCAACTCTGAACCAATGGGCACATAGAAAAGACTGGGTATTTAAAATGCAGCTCTCTGGTACATCCTGGACCCATTTGTGTTTCTTCTAGGCTAACTTTTCTGGGCCACACTTACTTTCTGATTGCTCAGCATCAAAAAGCCAGAATAACTTCCATCACATGACTTAACTAATTATCCTTAAATCAGTATGCTGAATAGGGAATCAGTATGTCAGTAGGGAAAACAAACTCATCCAGTGAAAAAAATATAGAATTACATTAAACCAAAGTGGAATTTTCTTACAGGATTTCAAAACACAAAAAGCATGGCTTTGAGGGTTACTTCAAGTTTGCTGAAATCTTTTCGGATTCACAAGTGTCTTCAGCTTCCAATTTAGAATTTATCAATTATCATTACTCCTGAAACCCACTATAAGCTTTGCCTTCTTTGGCAAGAGAATAACTCACTATATCTTACTGTCCCATTTAGGGGTTTTACTGCACTCACTGTATAGCCTTAGAGCAAATGGAGTAAGAACTCTTAATGCTCCAAGGTGACAGATATTTTTATTCTTGTAATACTGTGTGCAATTATATATAAAAGACCACAACTTAATGAACCTTAACAACAGGAAATTGTGGACATAATAAATGAATGAGCAATTTAAGTTTGAGCAGCAAATTTGTGTTTGTTTTAAGGATTATTAAACTCAGAATGAGCTTCCAAGTCTGATTCTTTGTTCCTGTTGCAGGGCTTTTTGTTGTTGTTGTTCAATAAAGCCAGAGATGTGCTGCTTTGACTAATCTCCACAGAGTTGCACAATCATGTTATCCTTTTATTCTGTACTTTTGCATTAGGGTCAGGTTTCTTACTACCTGTGGAAGGTACCAGGAAGCTCTTTTCAAGCTTGCTGGACTGCTACAGGTAGTAATTCTACCTGATGAATGACCTCTTACTACCTAACTGTGTCATCTCCCACAGATGAAGAAATAATCATCAATTTCTCCTTTATGCCATTATTTCCCTGTTACACAGATGAAACTCTGTAAAAACATTTTGTGGTGTTCTTAAGAACAGTTATTTAAAATTAGATAACATAACTGTGTTCTGCAATTAAGTCATCTATTTTAAATGACAAAAAAACAACATTTCAGTCTTCTCTAGTGGGATTTTAAAATCGCTAGCACATATGGAAAAGAGATATATTAGATTTTAAGATACTTGCAGTTAAAGTGGTATATAAATCTCTACAGAAAAAATCATTATAAAGCCGGTTTCTTCCTTAAGAAGGTAAATGGATTTGAAATGAGTGGGACAGTCTTGATTTGTTTCCTGATTGAAAGCATGATGTGATTTCATCACATTTGCTATTGAAATGATATACCTGTACCAAAAAGGAATGTAAATATAAGAATAACAACAAGAATTAGAGCAAGAATTTCTCTGTGAAGGTGTGGCTATGCATTGGTGATTTTCCTGTCCTTGTGGAGTTCCTTCCACTCTGATTCTTTCACCTTCCCTTTCATTCCAACTTGGTGTAATAATGTCCTTGAATGCAAATGGTTTTGAGGTTCATTAAAAATGTGAATCTAGAGCTGAGTGAACTGTAGCATACAACAAGGAAGAACTGAATATGCATAACACCTCTTAATTCCTGTTTTTGTGTTTGTGTTTCATTCTTCCTGTGACAAAGAACACAGGAACACAATATTTAGTCTGTTTCTTAACTATGTTTACAATATGTAGTTACCATTTTGCCTTCAAATACATTGAGAGAGAGATTGAGACAAAACTGGCATGTAGGCATTTAAGTCCAATTCACTCAAGTTAGAAAACTTTAGTCCAAACATAAAAATAGCATCTAGACAAGAGATTTAATTTTCTTGGGGCTAATTCTACAAAGGAATTTCAGGATCCTCTGCCTGTAAGAAAGACACAATAAAATGCCTAATCAGTTTGTCTCAAGCAAAAACAAGTGTGTCATCTTGCAGTTCTGGGCTCCCCAGTACAAGAGTGATGTGGAGCTGCTGGAGAGAGTCCAGCGCAGGGCTACGAGGACGATCAGGGGCCTGGAACATCTGCCTTGTGGGGAAAGACTGAGAGAGCTGGGCCTGTTCAGCCTGAAGAAGAGAAGGCTGAGGGGACATCTGATCAGTGTCTTTAAATACCTCAAGGGAGGGAGCGAGGAGAATGGGGCTGGCCTCTTTTCAGTGGTGGCCACTGACAGAACTAGAGGAAACAGCCGCAAACTGAAACACCAAAAGTTCCACAGGAACTTAAGGAAATATTTCTTGGCATGAGAGTGACAGAACACTGGAACAGGATGCCAAGGGAGGTTGTGGAGTCTCCTTCCTTGGAGATCTTTAAAACCCGTTTGGACGCAGCCCTGAGCCACGTGCTCTAGGTGACCCTGTGTGTGCAGGGGGGGTTGGACAAGATGACCTCTAGTGGTCCCTTCCAACCTTAAGCATTCTATGATTCTATGATCTTGGACTTATGATTTGGTTTTAGCTCACTCAAAACACTGATGGTCAGAGGCAAGCAGTAGTTTAATAGCAAAGAAACTGCAAAGGAGAAGCATTCAGAAACGAGGTAAAAAAGAATTGCAAATTCTAATGAAGACACGGGAGGATGTAGCATCAGCACTAGAACATTGAAGAGAGGAAGAAATGTATCATCCCAGGAAGTAATTTGATTAATCCCTCTTGAAACTGAGTATTTTATTAAATATGAAACTATCTGAAACAAACAAACAAGAAAATCTGAATATGATAGATCTACACACGTAAAAGAACACCTACCAAGCTCTACAAAGTATCATGTAAGTTATAATAACATTAATCTTAAGTATGGTCTTCCAGGTATTAACACTTAATATTAACATTTCTAGAAACTCTGATAATGCATAAAATTCATTATAATACTAATTGAAACAGCCTGCCATTAACTTTAAATAGGAAACTAAAAGCCATCTCTCATCTTCTAGCAAGGAAATACCAAAGTTCCTCATCATTCATTGCACAGTGTGACTTCTGTTTAAAAACTGTTCAACTTTTAAAGTGTGAGCATGGTCTTAATATGTTATACATGTTAACTGTCATCCCAATTTGAGGCCCAGCCATCACAGTTTAAAAACTCGCAGTCAGGAGCACAAATAAAAGTAAGTCTGTTTCCCTTTCCCTTAGAAATAATTACAACAACAACAACAATAATAATAATAGATTTAAACTGGACAGAATAATACTTTTTTACTCATCATTGTTAAAATGCAAGAGCTCAGACAGCTATGGTTCTGTTGTATCCCCAGAGATTGTTTAGCCTAAAGAAATAAGAGTTTAATATTTTTTCTTTATAGCTTCAATTATGTGCACTAATGAAGCCATCAGATTAGCCACAAGACTGTCTGAATTACAAATACTGAAAGTGAGTGCATTGGAGTTGTCTGGCAGGTTTACAAATAGTGACATTTTGAAAAATATACTAGAAATGTAACTTACTGCACAGCAGTATTTAAAAATAATATTGCCTGAAATTAAATGTTTTATAGGCCACTTGTTATAGTGACACTTAGAAAGATGTAACAGTAAAATATGGCTATTGCATTGATTGCAGGGCGGGGGAGCAAAAGAAATTTTAAAAGATGCTAACTGCCATATATTATATGCAAAATTCTCCTACACTTACATGCAAAATTCTCCTACTGATGAAGTATGCCAGCTTCTAAAATAATTTTTTATATAAATATATATATATTCCTTTCAAGACAGTTGTTTTTTAAAGAGTAGAACTGCATTAAATTAGTTATTTTTCATTTCAAGATTCTTTACCTAATCAGCCTTTGGTTGAGCAAAATGACTAGTAGACATATATTTTTAATATTTGCACCCTGATTATGGGAAATTCTTTCGATCAATTCCGAAATGTGGGTTTCAGTCGATAAAAGTTAGATGTTAGGGCTTTTAAAGAACTGTTGTAGGTTGGATACTGCTAGGCTAATTGTGGAGAAATAGAAAGCAAATATGAAACTATTATTTGAAAGTGTGTCTAAGTATACTAGCCAATGGAGCTTTGAAATATCTATATAATTAGTATGCAAAACTGTACTACTCACACATACCTGACTTAAAAGTTATTATTTCATATGTGCCTTAAGAGTTTACACTAACAGTGACTTTTCTAGTGGTCTTTTCTTTATATATATTTATATGTATACATATATGTGTATATATATATACATATACATATATGTACATGTATATACATACATATATCTATATCAGATGTAGGTTAGTCTGTAATTTGATGTTCTTAAGCAAAATATTTTCTGAAATTCTGTATTGACAAAGTTAAGTAAAATATTTGGAAAGAGAGAAGAGGTGAGTAAAGAAGCAACATTTTGGTTACTGTTTGGCTTTGCTCTCTGTTTTTTTAATCGCCAAAGCTACAAATCATGAGAGAGGAAGCAGACCAAGGTTACGTTTTTTTTTTTTTTTNTTTTTTTTTTTTTTTTTTTTTTTTTTTTTTTTTTTTTTCTGTCTGTCCCCACTGATTTGTTCCTTTCTTTTAGTGGTTTAATCTTCAGCAAAGATACAAAGATTCCTCTGATCTCTAGTTTTAGTCTTAGCCTACAAGCCTACACAGGCTTCAAAATGTCTCAACTAACAGCAGCAAACCCAGGGATCTCAGGTCATTCTTAAGAAGTTAAGTCTGAAATGCCACACCAGGGAGAGGAGGGATGTTAATCTGCAGCTGCTTAGTCCCTTTTATTGCTTTGGCCCCATTACTGAAACAGACTAGGTCCTCATTTTCCTAATCACTTCATCTCTCAGTTTAACAGCTTCAGCCACTGGTGCAGGAAAGGACAGCTACTATTTCCAAAGGCAGGGAACATATTTCCAACTCAAAATACCTCAAAATGTAACGTAAATTGTCATGCTTGTTCTTATTTTCATCAGAATGTTCTCTTTGTTTGTTTGTTTTCTTTTTAGATTGGTAACTACTGCTTCAGTAGACAGGAAAAACATAGTCATCATACGTGCAGGTGAGGATCCCTTTAGCGCCATTAAAAAGAATGAAGAGCCTCTGTGATAAGAGGCCTGACCTAGAGCATCTGCAACACTCCTTCATAGAGCAGCAGTCACTGAAGATGGTGAAAAGGGTTCAAATTCCTGTCTATTTTCTAGCTTCTATCAATTCATTAGGAGAATCAGTTCTCTTTTACATATCCTTATTTTGCCCAAGAAAACAGGGCATGAAGTCAAGTTACTACTTAAATCACATAGTCTTTATAAGACTTTCTCCACAATTGATCCAGGACACTGTAATGTTGGAGTGTTTGCTACCTTTCTAATACAGGTTCAAGATGCTCTCAAGAGGCACCTGATGAATACTGTGTCCTGGTGTGATTCTTTGATGAATGCATTTAATATGTGATGTAGAACCACTGAAACTGTATCTTATTAAGATCATGAATCCTGATCTAAAGCCTACGGAAGTCAGTAACAGCTATTTTTATAGATTTTGTATTAGGCTTTTAATCCACATTTTATGAGTGAACACTCTATGGTTGCACTGGATTAAAGGACCATTTTTCTTATATAATTTATATTTCTAATTTCTGAAGTGTGGTAATCATTCTTCAGTCTCAGTGAAGTAAAGTCATCCTCTTGATTTCTCTACTTTGCTCTAGCAAAACTGTACCACTCTAAATGTAAAATATTTCTAATAAGGAGTAACTTGGCTTAAAAGGAAGAATGAATTGACTTAACCCAATTAACAGGGCTGAAAATACTCTCACTCCATTACTTTTCATGATACTGAATTTGAGTTCATCTCCTTATTAAAAATGGACCTTTTTTGACTCTTTCTGAAAGGCTCTAAAATGAAATGATTTATGTGGAAGTGAAGCAGCGCGGAAGAAGTGAAGTTTGTCAGACTATATAAAGTCTGTAAAACCAGAAAATGACAATGCAGCTGAAAATGAGAGGACATTTGTTGCATTAGTTATGAGCCCCTTAGATCCAAGAAAGTGACATGGCTAATGCCAAAGAGGAGAAAACCAGGGATGATGGGAAATTGTTTTACTCTATCCTGGAAATGTTTTAAATTTTAATGTATTTTCATTTATTGTTAATTTTATACCATCTCCCTATCTTTCTTTTTGGTATGAGAACAGGACAGCTAAGATGTATTTCAGAAAGATTCCAGTCTCAGGCAATTTGATGGGACTTTCTGAAAGTTTAATTTACAGCCAGATGCACCAGATACCAAGAGTCATTGTCAAAGTGAAAAAAACCCATAAATACTATTAGAAAGGAAGGAGTACAGAGCAAGAATTTTCTTTTATTGGGAGTTATACTTTCTACATGGAAAGCATTTTGTATGAATAATTGGTCTCACTGCTTTTCTGATGCCTGAACGGTGTATATGAGTAAGAAGGAAAAGCGATCATTCCATGTTTAGTGTTTTGTCAGATACCGAAAAGTCTTTACAACCAGGAGTGTGGAAGAGAAGAACAAGTGCATTTTTTGGTTTTAGTTTTTGTTTTGTTTGTTTTTACAACAGCACTTATTAAATGCTATGGTACAAAGCCAACCAATTAAAAAATATATTTGAAATAAATGCTGTCCAATCTAAACATTAAATACACGTTGAAGCATCATTTCATCCTTAGTGGCACTGAATATCTTGTAGGACTTCTTTTTACTGTTTGCCTTACCAAAATTTTTGCTTTTTTTATGTTCTCCTTTGTAGCTTCCCTCGTTTCTCGGCCTCCTTTTTGGAGAGGCTTCATTGTAACATGCAATTTCCTTGTGCAGCTTTCTTCACACATACTATTCCTTCTTTTCTCTCTTATCCTGGTTATTTTGCCTTTCAAGGACCCTGAATCTTCTTGTACGCAATGTCCCAATGTGCAAAAGGTCTTGCAAATTGAGAACTATGCCAGAAAAACAGGAAGGAAGGAAGGAAGGAAGGAAGGAAGGAAGGAAGGAAGGAAGGAAGGAAGGAAGGAAGGAAGGAAGGAAGGAAGGAAGGAAGGAAGGAAGGNGAAGGAAGGAAGGAAGGAAGGAAGGAAGGAAGGAAGGAAGGAAGGAAGGAAGGAAGGAAGGAAGGAAGGAAGGAAGGAAGGAAGGAAGGAAGGAGGGAGGGAGGGAAGGAACTCATTCTGTGCTGATCAGACTGAGAAACAGTGAAAGTAAGGTCTAGTGAGCAGAGGCAAATGAAGCATGACAATGCTAATTATGGGCAAAGGGAGAATTTTGGAAAGGTCACAATACCAGCCTGAGATAGGAAGGTCCCTAGACATGGAAAAGGGAGAAACATCAATCACAAATAAATTTCCCAAGTGTTCCAGTCAACAGTAGACCTATGGTCACTGGCTCATCAGTTTCCCAGTTCTGTGTGCAGCCTTCCTGGCAAGGAGGTTAAGGGAACAGTTCATTCAGGCCTTCTCCCAAATAGCCAACCCTCGAACATGCAGAAAAGCATGTTCGCTTTTTAAAGGTAAAGCGTAGAAAGATATTTATTTCAGTAATGTGATTACCAATATTTTTCTAATATTTTCAAGCATCATAATAGTCAGATCATGCCAACCTTCTTTCAGTAGGAGTGGGCACCTCTGGCTTCACAGGAGCTTCCAGAAGCTCTTCTGAAGGTCACACTTCAGAAGATCACACTTCAGAAGTGCTCCTGGAAAGCTGATCTTGCACTTCACTTCTACACCAGTTACCTGTTCAGTGCATAAGGGCTGATACTTTGCAGACAGTGTCACACAGGCTTGTATTTGTACATGCATTAATCCATTTCTTAGGAGATGCTGACCTTTCAGCTAATGACATTAGAGAGGTACTTTGTGTTGGAATAGTAATGGCTAGCTAGTACCTAGCACTCAGTTGTTCAAGGCACTGCATTTTAGAAGATAAATAAAACTTGTGGCATCTTGTGAATTACGTCTTGAAGTTTACACTCTATTTGAGCTATCCTTATCATTAGATAAGAAACATTGTGCATTTTAACTAGATGTAGCCTGGCAGTGCATTTTTAAGAAGAGAGCCAATACTGCAGTGTGTGCTTTTTCCTCAGGTGTTCCCATGCTGTGCCAGAAGAACATTACTCTAGAACATTCTCTCATTCTCAGAGGGAATGGTGGCATTTTATAGACTGAGTCAGCCTCAATAGTCTCTTCTCGTTTTTCCACACATCACAACCTCTGCAAGTTTGCCCCTATTTGGCTTTGAGATCTGCTTTGTACTTACTGATCCATCCTGTTGAGCTGATTTGATGTGTACAGAAAATACAGTCCCTCTTTTACATGTAGGTTTGCATATTTGGCGGGTTGGGGGGAAGGAGGAAAGGCTGCTTCAATGGATCACAGAGTGCTAAAACCCACAATCTTCTTATATAGAAGAACTTTAAATGGAGGAAAGAAGTAGGTCTGAGATGTCTTCAATTAATAAGACTTTTGACAAATTCCAGTATGATAGTTTCTTTAAACAGACAAAGAAAATAAGATTTGGATGAAAATGTGCAATTGATTAAAAATCTAATCAATGGATAATTTTCAGAAGTTGAGTAGGAAACTACACGGACATTACTGTAGGATCCCAGTGGGTTTGGTTTTAACTCTAGAAGTGTGAGATCAGCATTGAAACATACTTTTAACAAAAATGCAAACTACATCACTGGAAAGAAATGAAATTGACAAATCAAAATGCAGAAAAGCTGGTTAGCAAAGGTACTAGTAGTGTATTTCAAGAGCCAAGAGTAGGAGTTAGAGCAAATCACTGACTGAAGGCAGTCATGTGGTGGTGGTGCAGAATAAGGAAGTTTCATTCTAATGTATCGTAGGAGGTGATTATTTACCTATGCAGGATTGACAGGGCTGGAGTACTGGATCTGGACACCATCTTTTAGAGATGTTGGAGAAAGTCCAAAGGAAAGTAATAAGTTTATAAAATCAACTATGAGGAGGGAAGGGACATGAATAATAAGAAGTTTATAAAATAAACTATGAAATAAGTGAGTTTTTCCTCAGAAAAGAAAAAAAGGTGTATGACTGTCAGAACCTCAATAGAGAAGATTTCTGCTATGTAGAAGGCTGTTAAGAAAGTATTTTTACATAATTAGCAGGCTTTGTATTTTTTTTAATCGTTCATTTTTTTCTTCAAACTCTTCAAAAGTGGACTACATGTATTTTTTCCTGGAATTATGCAAACAACTATAATGGATATTACTTTAACTGAATAATTCCATGTTAAAATTATACAAAAAAATATATTCCTTAAAGAGGAAAAGCCCAACTAATGAGACATGCAGAATACAAACAGGATGTACATTAGAGTGCATTGAAATAATAAGGAAGCAAGCTGTAAGAAACACAGATGGTATGACTTGTTCAGATCACCTTGTTTACTGTGCAGGCCATAATTCATTTAACAGAACAGATGTGCCAACTGTACAGAGCATAAACCCCCTTTTCCCTCTTCCCATTAATGTTGTCAAGTGGCTAGATGAATAACAGATACCTTATTTGCTCTCTAGTACTGACAGAAAGTAGTAGATTATAGTTTACTGTAGCTATAATGGAGGCCACATTCAAGTATGGAAGTGCTCAGAATAGTTTGAGTTCTACTGAATATTTCACTCTTCAGATTTGTTAGCTGGGTTATGCCAGCTGGTAGAGGCAATGCCAGTACACTGTAGAAAGCCACCTCCAAATTCTGCTCACTGTGATGATGTAAAGCAGATGGCTCCAAGTTTTCAGTTAAAATTGTTTTGACAGAAAACTGGTTTTCAGCAGAGTAATTCTTGTTTGTGTGAAAAATGTCTGCTTCCTCTGGAAAAACCTCATCATTCTGCCTGTAAAGAACAGCTCTGCAAACATGAGGATACAGAACATTTTTCATCAGAAATCCACCAGCCTGAATCATGGGATTTATAATTCAAATGTTTTGTGTTCTCAACCTTCTCTTTGGGCCAGATTTCCCAGATGGATTATATCTTCCATGATGCAATAAAATTTCATCAAGTCCTCAGTGATACACAAGAGAGAAGTTTGTAGTATGTAATGAAACAAAACAATTTGGTCGGGGACCTCAACCCATAGAAAATTATGTGTACAAGAGATAATTCAACCACAGCTTCCAGAGACTGATTCAGTATATTCAAATCAGTGATTTTATTTTTTCTTTCCATTTTCACTATTTGTTTTTCTCCAGTATTCTCTTTGTGCAAACAATCCTTTCCTCCACAAACATCATATGACATAGTATTGCCAATTGAACACAAATTTTGGTCCCTTCAATCAAAGACGCCATCTGTCATATCTCCCATGCACATTTCAATTCACTTTGATTTCAAGATAATATTACTCCTGAGTAGTTACATATAATCATGTAATTTGTGGATGAAAATAGCATCTTAGTTTGGTAATTTCAACTTTTACTCCAGAGATTTTCTTTTTACATGCTTTTTCCGCTCTTTCACCTTCTCTTTTCAACACCTTATCTCATTGCACTGATAGATTTTATATTTGAAACAGAGACAATGGTAAATAATGCTTATTTACTATTTACTTTTAAATTTAAAAACCAAATTGGAAATTTATTCCCAGTTAGCATACTTTTAAGTAAATTATTTAAGAGATTTTACTAAAAAAAGATGATAGAAGGGAGCAGCTGGTAGCTAATAAATATAGAGTCAAAGATGCTGCCTTTCTTTTTGGATTTATGTAACCTGTTTCTTATTTTTTGAAAGCACCCTTAAGACTTTGAACAGCAACATTTCACCTGGCAACATTTTAATGGACATCCTACCATATATGAGAAGCAAGTCAGGCATTTTAATTTTATACCTATAAACAAACTTAAAAAAATAGTCATTTTAAATTTTATTTCCTCTAGAACTATACTTGCCAAAGCAAGAGAGCATGAAAAGTCAATAATCTTCCCAATAAGAGTTTCTTGTGTGAGCTTCTTGTAATCCACAGAGGTGTGGACACAAAATGTTGCAGGAGCTTAAATTAGCATTACAATCAAGGCTGAGAACAAATTTAAAAAAAAAAAAGAAAAAGAAGTAGCATATTTAGAATGTTTTCATTTGAGCACATATCAGCTGTGTGAGAACTGTGAATTTGCAGGTCCTCGTAACTAGTTTACATGATTCAGTTAAATGTGTGTATTCAGTGTCAAATATTAGTATTCAGCTGAAAACAGATGTATTCAACACTGAATGCTAAGTTGTAACTGAAAGACAAAAAGAAAAATATTAATTTGAATACTCTTAGGAAAAAAATTGAAGTTCAAGTATTACCACTAGAGATTTTGAGACAAACTTACAAACTGACATTTATTTATTTATTTATTTATTTATTTATTTATTTTAATTTAATAATGCACATTTATTTATTTTAATTTAATAAATAAATAAATAAATGTGCATAAAATTAGTCTAAATGTTAAGTATTTCACAAGTACAAAAAACAAAGAAATGTTACAAATTCAATATTTTTTGAACATGATTTATATAGTTGTAATTAGGACATCTGTTATGTTGGTACAAAATCATCATAAAACATTGTTGTCTGCTTCCTCTTTGCTTTTATCACATTCATTTCACCCTCCATTTTGCAAAACTTCTCATTTACCCCATGTTACCTCCTTGAAAAGGAAAGTCAAGGCTAACTATATTGCAACTGTATTTGTCAGTAAGACAAAAGACAGTCTACTACTGGTTCATATTTTCCTTCAGGAAGATTGTGGGTCAGGCCAAATCCACTGTTGGGTGACAGGACAAGGAGGATGAACACAGCAGTTAATTGTTTTTAATTCACTATGACTAAATTATCACCTTTTGAACTGTGTGTAGTCAAGATTCAAGAGTTTCATTTGGAAGGCATCATAGTTGTAATTTATGTGAGCACTTAATATGCAGTCTGTGCAGTCTTTTTGATCTTTACATTTTCACAAGAAATTCTGAAGGTTCAGAGGTACTATACAGTCACGTCTTCCCTATATTAATGATTGTATTTTACCTAATTATACTAATATCCCAGTCTTTTATTTTATTGCTTTTACCTATGTGTAAAATATAGCAAAGCAAGGGAACACACTGAACTCTTTGCACAGAATAATTTAAATAGTTTAGGTTTTCTCTATTACTTTTCAAAGCGAAACTGAATTTGAGATTAAGCTCTATATTTCTACATAGAGGGGTTTACAAAGGCTCAACTTCAATCTTCCTTAAAAATGAAAGTAGGATAAGCTCTATAAATTAAAATATTAGCACAATTACTTTTTCAACCTAACATGCCTTTAGAGATTATTTTATGGATATGTTTGTAAACTCTATTCACCGCAATCTATTCTTCTGTCTAAATAATATTGATCATTCAGAAAAGAAAACAGAACGGAAAGAATCTAAGGGATTGACCCAGCAACATGAACGAGGTCCTGAGCAGCAAACATCTTGCCATAATTTCCAATGCCTATGGGACTTGGAAACTTGCCCGAGGACTCTTCTTTGAGGAAAAAAAGTAATTAAAACACATTGTTAGTCTACCCACAGAGACACAGGTCGATACACTCTCCCATTCCTGTGTCTGTTTTCTTTTCTCCGGCTCCAGTTTACATACCTAATCAATCACTTTGCCTGTATGATTGATCAAAGAAGAGTGAAAGGAGATGCCAGAGAGATATGTAAACTCATGTGTCATTAGAAGTGGAAGCTAATGGCATGCCGTGCAGTACTTTTCCTGTAATTTTTTTATTGCTTGGCTGCATTACACAAAAACACATGTCATTCAAAGCTATTCCAGTTCTGTTGATTGTAGCATGTCTCTATTTTTAGTTTGTCTTTCTCAGAAGAGCTGTCTCCTTTGTTTCATGGACAATAAAACTGGTTACCTGCCATCCCTTCATCCAGGAATAATAAAAAGAAGCACTAAACTGCCATCAGCCCTCCTCCCACCTCATAGACTCCCACAAGACTCTTCTTGAGAGGCGGGCCTGAAAGCAGAAACATGTAGGTGAATTTACAAAGCTGCAGTAATAGTTCCATTTGATCTCATGCATCGTCTCTTTTAGACCGAGCTAAAGGTTGTCAGAGGAAGAAAGAGAGATCACACCATAAATTCGAATCAGTTGTTTCAAAGAAGGGAGTATAAGAGAAAATGTGAAATAAAAAGCAGTAAACATACCTCAAAAGCTCTGAAGCCCATTTGGGTCAAGGAGAAAAACTTGCCTGGACTAGAAGTAAATATCCACATTTTTTTTTTTTTAATCAAAAAAGCCTCTTTAGTTCTACATTATAAAAGTCTGCATCAAAGTACACACGTAACTAATATAGATAGGAGAATCTACTTATTACTAATGTAAGAAATTCATTAGATTATGTTTCTTACTATCTATATTTTTCCCTGCCAGTATGTCTCCGATACTCTGACCATAAATCATCTCTTCACAGTCTGAGACAAGACAGAACCAAAAAAAATCCACTTCTGCTTTGCACCATCTCCCTGATTGTGGGTGGTCTGTGTCTCGCTGTGGAGCAGCCAAAATTGCACTTCTTATCTTTGCATCTCTTATTTTTTTTGAAAGGTACAGGAAAAAAGATCTGAGAAAATATTCCATGTGTGAGGTAAAGGTATTGCATTTTCTGGAAAGCAAATCTGATTTTAAGTTCTTATCCATTTAACAATAGATAATATTTGAATTTTTGAAGAAGTTATGCCTTTGTTAATTATATATCAATACCTTTGATGTTTATATAATATTTTCTTTCACAGGCATTTCCAGCCATGAAAGAATATTAGCACTGGGACTTTTTAGTATTTCCTTATGCCTTCATCTACTAAAAGATATATTTAAAGCTCTTTCTGCATAATGCATACACCAAATGAATCTGACACTTAATGACAGCAACTTTTTATCATAATTCAAATCAAATATTTTAACAATAAGGTCCTTTTTGGCCTGATTATTGTAATAGTACAAATCAATTTCTGTATTAATTTCATGCTTCAGACATTCACTCTACCCATAAAGCTGACAGGGCTTTTTACTTACCTGTCTTTTTACAGAGTGTCATAAATGTTAATATTTGTCAACCAAACTGAGCATGTATTTGACGCTAAAACTGCTTTGGAACCCATTTTGTTGTGCTTTCTCTGTATTAGGCTTTTAATTACTTTTCACTCTTCTTTTTCTTCTACTTTTCAAATTATTAGCTTTTGTAACATTGTATTTACTTCATAGGTGAAAAGAAGGACATGGAGAAAATTTGCATGAATTAACGCTGAACGCAAAAATTGTATTAGAGACCTGATAGAAACATATACTATCATTGAAGTATATATATATATATATATATATATATATATATATATGAGCACTAGCATTATGTTTAAAACAAATATAAGAAGCTCTAAATCACAAAATTTAGATTCGCAGTATATTATGATTCTTTGCATATCAAGGACAGAATGTAAAATATTTCCTACTTTGTCCTGTGTGTCACTACAGAGTATTCCTTCAATGCCATTGCTTTGCCCACGGCTGCTGAAATCCCAAACTAAGGGATACAGAGGTTTCATGGCTACTGAAATACCAAACTAAGGATAAAGAGGTTTAGAGTTTGAAAGAATGAAATAAAAAACCGATTAACAAACTAAAGGTATGACATAAGTAATTAACGGTGTGACTGGCCAATAGATAGAAGAGAAGTGGAGGAATCAAAATACACTTCCCTTCCTTGACAGTCTAAGAATTTCCAATAAAATTTTGAAGCTCATTGTGCCCAATCTAATTATTATAAGTTCAAATATAGTTTTATATGTTATAGTTTTTAAATTAAATATAATTATTTTAAATAACATTTTTGTCAGAGAGTTTACTGAAACAGGTCAGCATCAATTTAATTTTTCAAGTGTTCATCATCCTTAGCACAAGTCAAAAACTGAGAAAGAATGACCACAAAAAGCTTGGAGGCTTCTGCTTAAACCTTTATTTCTGCTCCTTTAGAGAGTAAAATAATATAGAGTACAGTTAGGCGATAATTCAAATTATGGCTTACTAGCAGTTGACGAAAATCCTCTGAAACGGTAAATATAAAATAACAAATAAAATCTTCTCCTGTGTATAGATGGGTTATTGGAGTGACATCACCACGCGAGTCAGAGCTGGCTGGAACCAGCTGGAACCAGCTGGAACCAGCTCAGGGCAGTTCCTGGTGGTGGTTTGTGGCACCCTGGCTACCACGCTGTGCCAGGTGCATCCAGTGATGGCCCAAATAATGTCAAAAGTGCTTTTCTATCTAGCATTTTGATATATTCTGTAGGGCAAATAAACTGCTTTTTAAAACTGTACGTTTGTTTAATTCTTCTCTCATTCTCCGGTACTTGTTTTTTTTTTTTTTTTCTTTCTTTTTCCAGTATGTTAAATTCATAGGCATTTACAAAACTCTGCCTGGGACTTATTTCATCTTCAGGCACCGATGTATTTTACAAAATCTAGCTCAAATGACGTTCCTAAGATTACATGTTAAACTAATGGCAGAAAAGACCATGTGATTTTAGTGGCTCCCAGTCTATGCCCATTTATAACTCATGCGCTGGAGCCGACCTTCCTGCAAGGTGAGCACCAAGTCCCAGTTGTTGAGCTCATGCAGTAATTTACTGATTTATCATCACAAGCCATAATTTGATGTCTGTCAAAATCACCTTCTTAATCCTTTAGAGACTGGGGCCTAACAGTAGATTTTGTTGCATATCCAGAATTCTAACAGACTGCATATTTGCTCTACAAAAGGAAAATAAAAAAAAAAGTAAATAAGTAAAATAAAGCTTGCAGGTAAACATTACTCAAAGAATACAGGGAAAAATAAATAATCTGTGACAAGCTTTGTGAGCTGTAGAAAACCAGTTGGAATGGTATTAGAAAAATGATTTTAAAAAAGTAAATAAGATCTGAGCTAGTGTTTTGAATAAGCAAATCTCTAGAACACTGAAAAGTTGTAAAGGGAGCCGTATTGTATTTTTTTGGTCTAGCTTCACCTTAAACTTTGCATAATGTAATATTTACAAAGAACTTTCATAATGAAGTCAGAGCTTACATTATAGTGTTTGCCTATGTAGAATGATCTCAATATATGAAGATTACGCAAGGATTGGACATGGATTTACCAGAGACACCTAAAGGGCTGCAGTCTCCGAAGAAGCCTTAACTGGGTAACGTCAAGCTGCTCTCATTTCTCATGATGATGTTTTAGTCTCACAGGTACACGCTGCATCCATTTTCCTCAGCACTACAGCTCAGGCCAGAACTGCATCTCATATTGTAAAGCAAAACCATTGCTACGGGTGGTCTTAAAGCTGTGCATTCAAATATCATTGTGTAGCTATAGGAGTTATAGGAGTCAGACAGGTAATAGGAATCAGGCAGGACTTACAAGGTAGATTTCCTTCCCTTTTGAAGAAGATTACACATATACGCTCTAGGAGAGAATGGGAGGATAGACAAAGGAAGAGAGAAAGACAGATTAGAATCGTGATATAACTATTTTTTTTTTCCCATTTTCAAGCTCACAGCAGAGAAAGGATCAGACTTTATCTTGGTTAGAGAGATTTTGCAAAGCACAGCAATATACATGAGTTTTCTTGCATGGCTTTAGTCTGTGTCTAACACAGAATGAAACCTGCAGGCAGCGTCTGACCTGTGATGTTTTACAAAAAACAATGAGCAACTATAACTGGTGGTTAAAAATCTTTCTAAAAATAATTTTGTATAAACATACATATACATAGCCATATATACATACAAAGAGGACATTTAATTCCCATAGCAAGTTTTAGTAAAATGTTCGTCCCTGAAAGACTCCCCCTGGTTGCCAGGAATGTATTAAATACAGATAAGCAACATGAGAAGCTTCTCTGTTCTTTTCCTTGATACCTCAGTGACATTCCTTAAGAAAATAAAGATGAGTGCCCAGAAAAAACTTTCTTTCTCCAACTCCTATGTCTGTCTAGGAGACTATATAAATGTTAAACAGAGTGGAAATGAAGGCTGGAAAGGAGAGTGAAAAATAAACATTGGCAAAGTCTTATGGAAAGGGATTAGTGGGAAAGTAATAAAAGCCCACTCTTAATGTGCGTCTGTGATTGTTCAAATTAGACTCATTCTTCAGACTTTACTTTTCCCCTTAGAAAATGTTGAAAGCAAAAATCATTAACTGAGACAAACACTGGGAAAGGAAAATATATATTTATTAATATTCCTGCTTTAATATCCTGGTAGAAAGCTAATTTTGAGGAACAGTTCTGAGAGGAAGAGGTGTAGTATGTTTTGTTCCATGTTTAACAACTGGCTCCAGTAGCAAGGTACCTTTCCCATACAAATTACTTAAGCAAAAAAAAAGGTGCAGTTATGAAAGAAGCTGTTCATTACCATGATGATATTCTAACATTTACCAGAATTTGGAATAAAGCCCTTTTTCTTTCTTTCTTTCTTTCTTTCTTTCTTTCTTTCTTTCTTTCTTTCTTTCTTTCTTTCTTTCTTTCTTTCTTTCTTTCTTTCTTTCTTTCTTTNTTCTTTCTTTCTTTCTTTCTTTCTTTCTTTCTTTCTTTCTTTCTTTCTTTCTTTCTTTCTTTCTTTCTTTCTTTTCTTTCTTTCTTTCTTTCTTTCTTTCTTTCTTTCTTTCTTGTGTATTTTGTTACAGAGCAACAAATGTGAGTATTGTGAGTATTTATGAGTAAGGATCTTCTTCTATAGAGTTGTGGGATCCTGCTGTTCTCCCCAGCTAAAAGGTTTCTAGTAGCATTTCAGAAAAAGCATTAAGAAATTATCTGGGATGCTTTGTCGGGTAGTAAAACTAACTGCAGCCCACACTCAGCACTTCTTTCCTCTGCATTTTATACTTTAATCATTATCATATGATTTTCACAGTCGAATAATAGTGCGCCTGTGATAACAATGTTCTCTTTGACTCAAGACGGGCTACTTCACTTTTTGTTTTAATTGTACTTTATCTGTTGTATCTCTTAAGATCATTCTTTCTTGAGAGCAGAGACATTCATTGTTTTATGGAATATTGCAAGACAAACTGTTTTGAGGCAAATAAAGTCCATTGACTAACAAAACATAGAGTCATAGAATGGTTGCGATTGGAAGGGACCTGTAGAGATCATCTAGTCCAACCCCCCTGCACACGCAGGATCACCTAGAGCACATAGCACAGGATTGCATCCAAGCGGGTTTTGAAGATCTCCAGAGTCAAAGCTAGTTAGGCATATCCTGTCACTGATGTCTTTTAAAACCTTTCTATATGTGTCTATCATAAAGCCCTATGTGTTTACTAATGTTAAGTGTTATTACACATTGAAAAAAGAATATGTTTGAAGAGTAATTGTTTTAATTGGTAAGAGAATGCACCTTTTTGTAGGAACTGGGTGCTGCTGTTGTTACTTAGGCAGTTTGTGCAGTGATGTTGTCAACAAGAATAGGCTCTTATGATGAGCTTATGATAAACCGGCTTTACCATTTCTGTATCTTAGTGATTTTAAAGAGCACGTTAGGGAGTTTGAACTCTGAAATGCCAAGCATTGTATCCTAGTTGTTGAGTGCAGAATATTTGAAACATATAGTTTCCTGTAAATGCTCAGAAATGTCTACTCTGGGGAGCAGGAATGATTATCAGTGTAAATCTCAGAAAGCAGCCAGTCCAGAAAGTCTAGTCTTGAGCACAGAAAGCAAGACACACAACTAATCATTCTCATTAAAACAAAAATACAAAAACAAAAATCAGGTGCTTCATAAAAAGCAGAGAGATTCCTTTATTTAGTGTTCTTTATGTATTTCATCCCCTATTTTAATAACAAACACAGAAGCATTCTTTGTATTTACATAAAGGAAAATACCAAGGGCCATCAGCAGGGAAGCAAAATGGCCAGTGCTAGCCTATGTCTGTACGAAAGATGCATTTGTGAGCACTTTGTGGTCAATATTTTATGTATTTTATTTTAGTTTAGTTTAGTTTAGTTTTAGTTTTAGTTTGAAAAACTATCTGAGCTATCTGAACTCTGAATGCTTAAAATAAGCTGAAGCACATAAGCTTCATAAGCTGAAGCACAGGAAGTTCCGTCTCCAGGTGAGGAGGAACTTCTTTCCTGTGAGGGTGACAGAGCAGTGGAACAGGCTGCCCAGGGAGGTTGTGGAGTCTCCTTCTCTGGAGGTCTTCAAAACCCGCCTGGATGCCACCCTGTGCCACATGCTCTAGGTGTGCCTGCTTGAGCGAAAAGGTTGGACTAGATGATCTCTAGACGTCTCTTCCAACCTTGAATATTCTGTGATTCTGTGAAAACTCAGCAAACAAGCATAACTCCCATTGTCAAAATCTACAATGTTCCCTAGATGTGTGATCCATTGGTAGCTCCTACTGTCCCTGCAAAAAGAAAGTACTCACATGTAAGCGAATCCAGACTTTGCCAGGTTTCCAGCTAAAGCTCTCCCCAAAAGAAGTCTGCATTAGTGACTCTCAAATCATCCAGAGCAGCGGGGAATGTATTCTGCTGCCCTTAAGTTATCCTGAGACAACATTTTGGAGCTCTAAGTAGTCTCAGGGCTCTTCTCTACTCTGGCTTTCAGTTGCAGCACATCCAAAGGGCCATAGTGTTTTAATGTAAACCAGTTGCTTTATAAATGCCTGTAAAACCAGATTAAGGAAAAACAAATGAAAATTATTTCGCAGGGTTTTAAAATATACAGATGGCACAAAAAGCCCATTATCAAATTGAAAAAGACACTCTGTTCCCCTGTTTATCCAGATGAGAAGAAGTTGTAGACATTTACCTAAAGATGTACCCCTGTACCCCTTCAATGCCAAGACCTCTTTCACTAAAGAGAGTGTCTGGCTGGGGAAGAATGTAATTCTTTGTACTCAACCTTGTTTGGGATTTATTCTGGTTTTCATTTAGATTCACATCACCCCTGCCTCATTTTCTCCTCCAAGATTATTGATTCTTGGTTTATTTCAAGGGACAGACTCTGTCCTGTCTACTTGGATTATGTACAGGCAGCTTATCTGTGCTTATCTGACATCTTAACAAATCTTTAGCTCTAGAAGTGGTAAAACACTTCTCCTGTTATTGCCATGACAGTCCAGAGTGAAACTTTTCTATGAGCCAATTTATATAAATGTACAAATCAAGAACAATACTTTAAAAGATAAATATGTTTTATTACTGTTCCTAGATCATTACTAATTAAGACCAGACTGAAGAGCAATAAACGACTCTGGACCAATAACATTCTTAGGATAATTAATCCATCTTGTCTTTAAAAATCCACAAAATACAGAAAATTAAACTTGCCAAATTAAAATTGCCCACTGAAATGATGTCTCAGTTGGTTGAGTCTAGAGAGTGAAGAAGCAGCAATCTCCAAGCCTACTTAAGATTTTTTTTTGTACAAGAGAATTTTCTTTTTGTGTGTGTGTATACCTTTATACTGACTCTAAGATCAGATGAGGCCTGTAAATCGTATGCAGATTCCACATGAATGGAAAAAAAAAAAAAAAAAAAAAAAAAAGCTACCATCTAATATGGGGACAATCATATACATCAGTAAAACCCTCCATCCTATATAACCCTCCGTCATATTATGGAAACAGAAGTAGGCCAGGCAGTTTTAGAATGGAGAGGGATCTTGGGCTCTTACTTTCACTCTTCCTCCTGAACAAGGAACTCCAGTACAAGAGCTCAAGGCAGCCAATGCTGTATCCCAGTGATGACTGAGATACATTCTGTGAGATGCAAAAATCTATAGTTTGTCACTGATTTCTGGAACTATTTTTCACCCTTGCCCTGTTCCATAAAAGTGAGATCACATTCTGGTCTTTGGTGCTTGGCTAAGAAATGTCTGAATGCAGCGCGAGCCCTAGGAGTTCGGTTTGCTCTGTCTGAGCAGATGTTATGTGGCATAAGGAGACGTTGCTATTTGCCTAAAGCATCCTTGTTCAGTGTTAAACCTAGTATTGAACCTCTGAACGTGTGCACCAACTTCTAGTTCATGCTGGCAGCAACAAAAAATATTCTATACTAACAATCAAATGACATTTTACTAAGAGGATTTCTGAAAAAAATATAACTGGTGAAAGTGTAGTGAAAATTGAGCTTAGAAATGTATTAACGCTTAATTCAAATTCTAACTTTATTGTCCAAACTTTAGCCAAGTTTATAATTGCTTAGTACATATGTAATGCATGATTAATTGTACTCTTCTCATCTAAAATGCATTACAATATACAGTAAAACTAAGCAAATCGACAGGTTCAAGATTATGCTTACTTTAAAGCACCTTTCATCGTATATTTTAAATGAAGTAGTAATAGAACCCATAAGTTCTGTCTATGCTTACTTTTTTTAATATGACATAGATTTAAATGAGCAACATTTCTTAAGAAATGTGGTCATATGTAGACTAAAGTACAAGACTTGTTAACCGGACTGCAAGAAAAATCACACAAGCTCCAATTGGCAGTGCACTTCTAATAATATAATTTATCTTAACATCAGTTTAAGCAACACAATATATGCTGTAGCCAAGTCAGGCATTGCTGTCAAGCGAAGGTCAGGATAAATTCATCTAGTGCAAGCACCAGAGGCTACGGCATGTGGTTGCCGCTCCAAATGGGCTTGAGTTCACTGGTTTGTTTTACAACAAAGCTGCAGGATTCTTTTAACTTGGCTCAGTTCCCATAGAAAGGACATTTTGGCTAAGTAACAATAGAATTTTTCTACCTCTGCTTAGTTAAAGAAGCTCAGAAATTCCAAGTCAGTTCAACAAAAGCTGCTTTGAATGTCTTACATTGAAAAAAAATACAATAACCCACACCTAGAGGTAATCAATGCTTAGGAAAAAAATGCTGCTCGGTAGGATTGGGTTGCTCTTTGTGCTCTCACTGATTCATTTTTTGAGTCACCTGATGGAGAGTGGAAATTCAGTGACACTGCAACAAGAGGTCATTTTCTGCCTCGAGAAGCTCCTCATTAAGTTTCAATTATTTTGCCAGTTTGTACAACAGTGTTTCAGTCTTCCTTGCATTCCTAACACATGTAGGTGGCTAATGTCTCTTCACATATGTTTCACAGCAGGTTCTGAACTATTAGAGCACTTACAACTAAAAGTTCTTTTCCAGTAGAGCATGTAAATGTGACCCCTATTGGTTGATGTGCCTATAGTACATGATAAGAATCACTGAATGAAACACTGCATAGAAAGAAGTGAACAGCAGAGGAAACTTCTTATTAAAACACATTACAAACCATAATAACAAAGAAAAACTGCAGCACACTGTAGGTGCATTGCAATGAAACTATCTGCTTATTAGGACTGGCCAGAAATTCTGCTCTTTGTTTTGTCACAAGTACAGAAATTTTCCACTCTGTTTATTTATTTATGTATTTATTTATTTTGAGCAGGATAGAAGAACAAAACCCACCCTCCTTCTTTGATTTGTGAGGTGCTGATGGTACAAGGACAGTGTGGTACAGAGACAACAGGTCTGATGTGCCTTGGCTGCAGCACAGTTGAGTCAATCATAGTAGCTCCTGTTATTCCTATATCTCAGATAATTAGGGCAGCCACCAGGAAGCAGGGAATGAAAGATCAGTCTGCTCTTTGTCAGGTATCAGCATGGCTGTTACTTTTCACAAATGTTCAGGTGAAAAGTTCATGACTAATTCAATTACTTATTTTAAACATGAACCTAGTTCCTTCTATAGGACAGATTTGCCTGTGCCCATGCTCATCTGTTCTTTCATTGATATACATATTTTTCCACATAAAAAACCATCATTATAGTATTCTGCATTTTTTCATTTTTCAGGAATGCACTTAAGAAAGACCACATCACTAAGTGATATTATCATGGATATATAGATGAAGAAGATGACAAAAGGACACAGAACACAGTATAATATAATGAAGTCAAGAAAGTTATACAGAGAACGCAACACATACACATAGACAAAAGCAATCCCCTGCTCAATTTTTTTTTCTCTCTAAAATTCAGGGATGTACTCTTCAAATGCATATAAGAATTCTTAGTATCAAGGGACTAATACACTCTATGAGACTACTGTACTCTTTTATGGCTATTCTGTGTCACATAATGATGGAGAGATCATTTAGTTACTGTCATTTACTTAACATTAATCATTTACTTAACAGCTTTGCTTCTCTTAGTTTCCCTGAAATGCTATATCACTTGCTATATCAAGTTTGAATCATTGCTAGAAAATTATGCTAGGTAAGTTCTGGAAAGTAGGAGAAATAAACACTGTATTTCTTCTCTTTATTACATTTGCAAGCTGAGCAACACAACCAACTCCTTCATGTATTTCATTAGGAGCTGCTTCTACTCATCTGTGTGCAAAGTGGTATATTCATGCAAAAGTGCCAATTGATGCCCCTTCTTTTTATTAATGTTCAATTAAAATCTAGAATTGGACATAAAATTGTGACTGAAGCTTGACCTTAACCTGAAAAAAAAAGTGCATTTTTTTCTGCGTAAACATCTTTTAATTATCTCATATAAATGCAAAATGAATTTCCATAGATGCACTAATAGTAGAATAACATTTGAAATTATTAGCATATTTTAACCTGAATGTAGAAGAATGAGAATCTCATGCTGTGCTAGCATTACTCAACCTCATAACACTATGCTAAACACCATGTGCCTTTCAGAGAGATGCTAGTCCCTGAACATAATATCTACTAAAAAAAATTGTTGATATAGACACATTGCTGTAATGCCATCGGACGAAAAAATCAAGAAAACTTATGATTCATTTTTACACATAATTTCTCTAAAAAGACACAAGGGCAAGAAGGAGGACCCGGGCAACTACAGGTCGGTGAGCCTCACCTCCATCGCCAGAAAAGTGATGGAACAGCTCATCCTGGCTGCTGTCTCCAGACACGTGGGGGAGAAGAAGGTGCTCAGGAGTAGCCAGCATGGATTTACCAAGGGAAAATCATGCTTGAGTAACCTGATCGCCTTCTATGAAGGGGTGACTACCTGGATAGATGAGGGCAGAGCGGTGGATGTCATCTATCTGGACTTCAGTAAGGCTTTTGACACCTTCCCTCACAGCATCCTCCTGGGCAAGCTCCAAAGGTGTGGGATAGATGAGTGGACGGGGAGGTGGATTAGGAATTGGCTCAGTGGCAGGGTGCAGAGAGTGGTAGTCAGTGGTGCGGAGTCCAGCTGGAGMCCTGTASTTAGYGGTGTCCCCCAGGGGTCAGTTCTCGGTCCGGTCCTGTTCAACTTATTCATTAACGACCTGGATGAAGAGATGGAGTGCTTCCTCAGCAAGTTTGCTGATGATACCAAACTGGGTGGAGTAGCTGGTAGCCCTGAGGCCTGTGCTGCCATCCAGAGGGACCTGGACAGACTGGAGGACTGGGCGGGGAGAAACATCATGAGGTTCAACAAGGGCAAGTGCAGGGTCCTGCACTTGGCTAGGAATAACCCCAGACACCAGTACAGAATAGGGGTGGATCAGCTGGAGAGCAGCCCCGCAGAGAGGGACCTCGGCATCATGGTGGAATTGCAAGATGACCATGAGGCAGCAGTGTGCCCTGGTGGCCAAGAAGGTCAACGGGATCCTGGGGTGCATTAAGAAGAGCGTCTCCAGCAGGTTGAGGGAGGTGATCGTCCCCCTATACACAGCCCTGGTGAGGCCACATCTGGAGTACTGTGTCCAGTTCTGGGCTCCCCAGTACAAGAGGGATGTGGAGCTGCTGGAGAGAGTCCAGCGCAGGGTTACGGGGATGATCAGGGGACTGGAACATCTGCCCTATGGGCAAAGGCTGAGGGAGCCAGGCCTGTTCAGCCTGGAGAAGAGAAGGCTGAGCGGAGGACCTGATCAGTGTCTATAAATACCTGAAGGGAGGCAGTGAGGAGGAGGGGATGGCCTCTTTTCAGTGATGGCCAGCGATAGGACTAGAGGAAGCAGCCACAAGCTGAGGCACCAAAAGTTCCACAGGAACTTAAGGAAACACTTTTTGACAGTGAGGGTGACAGAGCCCTGGAACAGGCTGCCCAGAGAGGTTGTGGAGTCTCCTTCTTTGGAGATCTTTAAAACCCGCTTGGACGCAGCCCTGTGCCATGTGCTCTAGGTGACCCTGCGTGAGCAGGGTGTTTGGACTCGATGACCTCTGAGGTCCCTTCCAACCTTAAGCATTCTATGATTCTATGTTTCTATGAACCAGTCTAATAACTTCTGCATATGGTATGATGCAAACCTAATTCAATGAAAGGCAACTACTTTGACTGAAGATCTTCACTTCAAGGCATTTATAAAAACTATAGTTCATATAGTAGTTTACTGTCTGTTCATATATTAATGTAAACTTTTAGTCAGTACTGATTTGAGGAATGGCATTTGTTAAGTAATGGTTAGCACATTGTTGCTTACCAGTTGTCCCTGAAAGCTAAAACAAATTTTCATTCTTTGCTTGGCTTCCTCAAGATGGACAATGAGACTGCTTGGGAAGACCTTGAAGCTCAGGATCTTCTTGTTACAAAGAAAACCTGCTTATCTTCCTGAATAGCCTGGAATACAGTCCCTCTTTATTCTTCTCTTTTGCCCCATCCATAACTTCTGCACAGGTGAACCTCAGATGGAAAATATCTCTTTAAAAGCCAAAGTAGATGTATATGGTAACAAGCTATATTATGGTCGTTGCTTTCTTACCCAATATGTTCAGATGATAATAAATCCGAATTTAGGACTAGGGTAGGGTAATGCAGATAATGATTTGTAACACGTGTCTGGGCCCCTGACTAGAAATGTAAACTATAATCAATATCTTAGCCCATCCAAAGTAAAACTTTACCAAGTTTGGTTGTAGGTGATAATTTCAGTAGAAGTGGCAGCAAGTAATGGGCCTAAGAAACAGGAAGACAGTTTTGTGCTCTGCTATTCATTTGTTTGCTTTTTTGCTCTATAGAAAGTTTGAAGAATACGGGAATTCTCAAATTTTCCCATAACTATGGGAAAATAAAGTAAATTAGGAAAAAAAAATTAAAGCTTTACTTCTAACCTGTAAACTTCAAAGATTTTTAACTCTGTTTCTTCTTCTTCTTCTTCTTCTTCTTCTCCTTCTCCTCCTTCTTTTTGCCTTTAGAAACATTTTAATATTGTTTGTAGTTGTTGTTACTACCATGTAACCACTTTCTCTGAAATCTGAGCTCTTCTGTAAGCATGCAACATTGCAAATCTGAAGTGTTTTAATAACACTCAGGCCCATGTTGGCCCCTTTTACCTTCAGTTCATGTCATTCACATTTTAGACAACACAAAGCAATCTATGGATTTAATTAGCTTAGGAATGATGATTTGAATGGAATTCAGGCCCACTCCACTTCTGTAGCAGACATGACACAGGACATGTCACTGATGTAGGTCCTTCTGAAGTAGGAGCTGAAGACCCTGAATCATTCCTCACATCACCAGCAATCACTTTTATTAAATATCCCACTTTATAGCCCCATATTGCAGTGATTCAAGGGACCATTAGTGTACAGGAAAATCAGACTCTTAGAGCTTATTCCTTCCCTTATTTTCAGAAAATCTAACTGGGCAGCTGAGCATTACAGCACAGTATAATACAATAGAGTATTGACAAATTTTTCTTTGTACTGCTTCTGATATATTATCTATAGAGAGGATGCATATCTGGATCTATTGCTTGTTTCTATTCATGTTTCTCACAAAAAGCTTAAAAAAACAGGTTTTATCTAGGTTAGTGAAATATTTATTAGAGTACACAGAATTCATGAAAAGGCTGGAAAACAAAATGCAGAAGATCACAAGACAAGAATAAAAGACATGAGGTCAGCTTTGAAGCTGAAGCTCTTGCATACTCACTAAGAGCATAATTTCTAGCAGTCCACTGTAGGAGATACGACAGGGGAACTACTGCATTTCTGAGGATGTCACCTCTCATATTTCATCCCAAATGTGCAATGCCCTAAAAGGCAAACTTGTGAAACAAGTTGATGATTATTAATTTTGCATCCTAGAATCTATTCCTTTGGCTCAGAATGTTCCAAAATGGTGGAAATTTTGACATTTCATTGGAAATTTTTCTTCTTGCATTAGTTCCTATCTGAAAAATAGAGTTGAAAGAGAATGAAAGAACAAAGCATGAAAGCAGAAAGGAGCCAAGTGAATGAGGCTGCATTGTCAGAAAAAGATAAAGACAAAATCGACATTCATTAGCAGTGTGCTAAGAAAAGAAATTGGAAGCCCAACATTTATGTGTTGTGAAACAAAGGAGTTTGGATTAGAAATTGTCCCAAAGGGAAAAACAAAGAAAACAAGACCATGTTTTGGAAAATAACAAGAAAGTGGCATTTATAGTCTGTTCTTTTTTAGAGACTTATTTTCTGAAATATGATGATTTGCATACAACCTAATTTTTATGAAAATCAAAAGAGACTATGGAGAAGATTGCAGAACCTAATGCAGGTGGAAAGGAGATACATTTTTTTTTCCTCAGATCATTGGTCGTCTTTGCTTTTCTGCCCAAAATATCCTTTACCTTGTGTGGTGATATTATTGCACCTTCGAAAACTGTGAGTACTTGTGTAATTGTGCCACATTAAAACTGCAACTATTACAGGAATTTTGTACTTCTGTAGTATCAATCTGAACACCACACTGAATTTCAGATTTTCTGAATAATGTTTAAGTTGATGGTTATGATAGTGAATACTAACATTAAACTGTCTGAGAAATAAAATTTCTATTGGGCCATCAATTTTTAATATTAAAGAAAGTACCTATCTCAAGTGGCTCAAAAGCCACGTAGCAGAGAGCTTCACATAACTGAAATCTCATAACACTTTGTTTTCAGAATAAGGAAATGTTTTCCTTATTCTGCGCCCTTTCAACCCTGAGAAACGGAAGATTTTTGTCATATTGTTATGCTTCCTCTTAGCTTTATTCCAGTTCACCCTGCAGATATCCTCATAAGAAATAAGTCTGTTCTTCAAATTTCATATAATTATCTCTTTCCCTTCTGCCCTTTACGGCATAACACTAAAACTGAACAAAAATAGAGCTTTGGTGTTACTCCCCTTAGGCAAACAGCCTCATCTACAGGTCTTTCTTTCCCCGTTCCCTGAAGTATTTGGTAACCTTTGTGTCCCTTATTCCAACTCTGCTAAATTCAGAATCAAATTAAAAAATAATTATTTTTCTGATACTGAGCAGAATGTTACAATTCTGTTTCTTCCTAGAACTTGTTGTGATTTTGATTTAGATTGGCAGGAGACAAAGGCTTAATAATCAATTCAGATCTAGATCCAAGAATTATGTTTTCCACTAATCCCTAGTTTCTTCCTTATTTTTACTTTTGATTAAATTTGTCTACATCTGATTTTAAAACTATTGATGGAAAGGTTAGGAATAGCCCGAAGAAGTCATTTTCTAAAACTTCTAGCTGTCTATTGCTGTTACTGAGTCTTATGAGTGACTTTGGAATAGCTCAAGATTTTGTCTATTAATGTTTAATAGACATATTTAATGTCTAATGTTGATTTATCTGGTTCTTTTCTTTTTTCCAGTAGAGCACTTAGTTTGGATACATTGATCCTTGAAGGACTGTTGGGTGCAATTTTAATTCTCCAATTTTTTTTTCTCATTTTTATCATTTTTTTTTTAATTAAACTGCCTTGATCTCTAAAATATATTCTTGTTCTACTGGTATTATTCTAATCTACATAAAATTTAACACAATAATACTGAGGGTTTTTTCACTGAACTATAACAGATACCATGCAAGGTTGAAGCAACACAGGTATCAAGTCTTGTTTATCCAACATTCTTTTTTGGTAGACAAGCTTAGAAGAGGCTTCTTTTCCCTTCTGTCTGCTTGTGTACAGGTGCAAGTGAGTATGTCAGATCATCTCAGAAACCTCTCTGTGAGCAAAACAGAATGGGACATGGGCTGGCTGGAAGAAAGGAAAATACTAAGCAACAACATGGTGCTGACAGCAAAGTGGCTATTTTTTCATAACTTATGACCCGACTTCAAACAAAGGAACTTAGACATTGATTTGCACAGCCACATAATTGCGTTATACTCAAAGCCTTGCATATATCCTTGGAAAATACAGCACTGTGAAAAGAAAAAAAAAAAAAAAAGATAATACATCATACATATGAGACATAAGAGTTGTTTAAAAGTTTAGTGATCATAAAAATTCAAATCTGCACTGCAATAAAGTAAATTTATTGTTTTTTCACTTTACCAATTGGTGCATATTTTATCTAAACTACTGCTAATTTGTGTTATCACTTTGAAGTGATTGTTTTAGAGCTCATATCTTTGCTGGAGAAAGAAAGCACTAGATTTTTGAATATGCTTCAACTTAAAGCTTCCCCAGAAACCCTACATTGATCTTAAGTACTATTATTTTTGAAAATAAAATGTAAAGTAAAATGTAAAGTAAAATTGATACAAGAATAAAATTGGAATTAATATTCATCTCATCCAAAGTATTTTCACCTGTTTTCAGCCTAAGTTGATGACAATTTGAAGTGGTAACAGAGATGCTATGAATACTCATTAAAATTGATGCTTAGAAGACTGTTAGGGTCTTTGCTTTTTCCTACTTTTTATTTTCTACTATCATCACCCCCATCATATAACATGTTTTTATCCTGTTTAGGAGACGCAAATGGATTATTCTGTCATCTTTTGTTTGCAGTGTAAATGACAATTATGAGTAAGTTTAACAAAATCCTTAAACCTAGAGTATGCTCATCTGTTATGCAAGAAAGGCCACACAGAAACTGCTGAGGGACCTGAGATCAGATATAACATTAACAATCGCTAAATCCATTAAATTCTGTAACTTTAATCTGTTAAGCAAGTTAGTATTTGTCCCATTTCTTTTTTTGCAAAGTCAAACTTCTCCTTGATGCTGTTCCACACTGCTGTTTGTTTTCTGAATGCAGTTTTTAGTTGTTTGCTTGCTTACAGAGACGAACAGGATGATTTGCAATAAGTGCTGTCAAGCTTAGGAATGAAAATGTCATATTGCTAGTTTGTTCCGTACAGAGGGGTTTTATATTTTCTTTATGTTTTTCATTCTTAAGGGAAGGCTTAGCTGAATTTAAAAACTACAGAACACTTGGTATCATTTTTTCATTGCTTCATCATCTAGATGAGCTGTTCTTGGTAGTATCTGAGCTCATGAATGTACAATCTCTTAGTACATATGCAGGGCACATGCCAGAGAGAAGTGATTTTTGTTTTCATTTTAATAATTGAACAGACTGTATTCTTAGCTCAGTTTTCTAAACATTTAGAAGTTCATATGCTAATTCTAATTCTTTACTATTTTGGACTATTTTCTGAGCTATCCTTTGAATTCTATCAGAGTTCAACAGGTATAAAAATTGTGTTTCTAGTTTGAAAACAGAATTTTGGTCTGACTGATTTGCAATATTTCAATGTTTTTCCTTCAAAACAGAGCAGATCCTTGCTTAGTCTTTTTTATTGTTTTTTTTTATTATTCAAAATGAACATTCATTTCATGTTAATATTTTTTGTATTACGTTTTGTAGCTTTCCTAGAGTTCTTATAGGCACTGCAGTCCCTTGTTCTGCAGGTTTTCTAACTTCATTAATAATGTTGATTTACAGTGTCAATTTTATTATTAAAAAGAAAAAAGAAAAGAAAAAAAGTACTTGACTCTATAAACAAATCGAAAAGATCACAATTTATTTTGTCTATGAAGTCTTCGAGACATGGTTCACAATGTTTCTAGGTCTGATTTCTCTCTGTGTAAAGGGATGATGAGACTGCTCGTGCTCTATTACTTTATTTTGTTCTATTCAAGACACAAGTTATGACTAAACATCCTTGTCCTAGATTATCATTGTACATGACATTGGAATAATGTTTATTCATTATTGCCTGTAGGATTATGTGTTTATAATAAGACTGGTGACCTTGTTTGTTTGGGCTTCAAATGCTGCAACTGAGGCTAAGTAAATATACATTAAAACTGCAATATAAGTGCTGTACAGAGAAGGTTTTGCAGCTGTTTTATGAAGTGGCTAGTACTCTTAAGAAGTTTATCATTTGAGTTGAGAATAAGGCAGCTACACAAGTGTCCTGTGATCACTTTGAATGTATCTGCCATGCTCTGTGCTGACCTTCAGCAAAATTATTAACCCAGAGTCTTTGCTCTCACCTAGCAGGTGCTCATTTCCCTCTTCAGTTCACAAATACATCCAGCATAAGGCTTAGATGGCAATTCTACTGCTCAGGCATAATGGAAAACCCACAGCCTAAGGGTTAAGCTCATCTTTGCAAGAGAAGGAATTTCTTTGAAAGCCAATTTGGAGATCAGAACAGGGAACTCCATCCATCCAGCTATCCATCTTTCTTTCCAACAAAATTTGTGTTTTGCCCTTTCTCAGCTTAGTCTCACAATCAGTCAGCTGGTTTCTGTGGACTCCCAAGACGTCTAGCCTTCCCCAGGGTATATGTGTACATGACAACATACTCTGTCAAAATATAATCAATGATCTGTTAAAATGGTTTAATTGATAATATTTAAATAAATTCCTTACCAAATATGGGAAAACAAATGACTCTTCTAAAATCTGCTAGGGAAGAGACCAATAATGTTTTCCATAAATATGCAATTCTGCAAACTCTACTCAAGCAATAATTACTTTTTAAAGGACTATTTTAAATCTGAAAGGCCTCTTTATAGAAAATGAAATATTTTGATTAAGGCTATTTGAAAATTACTTAAGTGAAAATTTTCTCTTTTATTTTCCTGAGAGACTTTAGAATACTTCCCATAGGGGGAAAAAAAAAAAAAAAAAAAAAGAAAGAAAGAAAGAAAAAAAAAAAAGTTACTGCGGGAATATTTCTATTTTTGGTCATCAAATCACTGCATGAACAAATTTCCCAACATCTCTATTAATTTTGAGACCAACCTAAAGTAGAATTACTGGCAAGGAGATCCTATAGGAAAATATTTCAGTCAATTTAACAGTTATAGTCGACATACTCTGGCATGTCAGAGGAAAAATGCTCTGGTTCCATTGCAAATATGCAAAGCACCGTGAAGCTATACAATAAATTTAGAAACATCTTAGTTTGTATAAGCGAGGATGATATGCCAAAAAAAGGATAAATAAGTAAGAATTTTTGAAGTATTTCTGAGATTATTGGATTTTAATAACATTAATGACAAAAATAAAAAAAAAATCTGAAAGATAGTAAAAGTATAAATGAAAGGCTTTACATGCTCCCTGTCTAGGCTCGTCATGAGGTACATTATATTCACTAAGTGAATGAAAGTTTTATATTATCAAGATCTCCAGTATTACACAGAAAAAAAAGACTATCAAATGAATCAATTCTTGTCTTATGCTAAGATTAATGAATGAATAAGCTAACAGTACTGTTATCATAAGGAAACTTTTCTTAATTGGTAAGTAGTTCCAAAAGAACAAGATCTCCAATTTCCTAGAGCTATATTTTAATCAAATATATGATATTAAATAATAAACAACTAGAGGACAATTTGACAGAGAAAAGAGGAAATTTGAGAATTTGAAAATTGTACAGATCTGAGTATTAACCAAATGCTGAAATCAAGGGTTGATTAAACTCAAAGGATGAAAGAACAGAGATTAAGAAATACGTTTGTCAATAAAGCAAATATTACTGTCTTTCTTTTACATTTAAACACTCATTGTGATTCCTAATCATTCTTGTTTTATACCCCAGTGAAGCTCTAATAGTGTCGAAATCAGCCTATGTTTATCGATTATCAACACTTTGTGTGGAATAGGAGCAATGGAGAAAATTCAAATTGGTGACTCTTTTCAGTGATGTAATATTACTTCTGTGATGTCATGACAAGGTCAGTCTTAAACCTCATAGCATAACAGTTTCATTGTGAAGACTTAAATTCTTTTTGGCATGTGCTTATCAAAGAGCAAATGATGAAAGCTAATCAGAGTGAGAACAGTGAGGTAGATGTTCCATAGAGTGGAAAACATTGCCGAAAACAGCCAGATAGTGATTCCATGCAGCTTCAAATATTCTAAGGTATTTTAAAATTATAGTTAATGAAACAGAAGTTTGTGACAAATAAGATGATTATCTATGGTGTTTACAGTACGATTCAGGTCTTCTTGAGAATGCTGGAGGATGTCTACAGAGAAATAAGTAAACCAGATATATAATATATATTAGAAAAAAATAATCAGTAAACCTTGTGGGAAAGTAGCATATTATTTTCTGAATTAATTTTCTACTACTATGGCCATTTTATCTTGCAGAGCTAAAAAAGTAATATTGTAATAATTCCAACTTACTGGAATTATTTTCCTTTCTTTCCTGTAGTCCTTTATATAACATTCATTCCACATAAACCTTTTTTGGCTTCAGCCACTATATTTGAGGTGACTAAATTTAAATATATTTTTTTTCTTACTCAGTTTGATGCTTTTCCATTGGCAAATTTTCTTTAGTCTGGAAATACTGCTTTCTGAGATTTTAAGGTCTTTAAAGCAGAGTTTCTTCAGTGGTTGTGATACGTTCATAAATATAGTTAAACTAATTAGGATGAAAAGGCATCACTTGTATCATCTCATTCCATGCTTCAAAACAAACAAACAAAAAAGAGGTGAGCTGTATAAATCTTTAACTCTCATTTCAATATTTTTACTATTTGGGATATCTCTTCTTCAGAGCTTGTCTGTGTACTGCAAAATCACACAATTAGGCATCTAAGGTTTTATTAGCTTCAGTTCACTTCCTGGAATTCTGATGGTAAATCAGCAGCTGTTAAAGATTTTGGTTGCATTGCTCTGGCATACAAATTAAATATTCTGTCTGGTCTTTGGCACAACAGATACCTCTGATACCTTTGCTCATTATCTGTTGAGAATGTTTCTTAATCAGCATTCTTATTTCAAATGGAAACACATTTTCTGTGGCTATCGTCTCCTAGCAACTGAGTTTATTCTCACTGACTTTTGTCATTTTGAGAGATCTGTGCTCGGAATGCTTCTCACAGCTGCTAAATCTTGGTACAGCTTCATAGAATTAATGCTTTTATCCCATATCAGAGCTGCTTTAGCCTACTTTAGACACCAAAGTATTAAGTGCCATAATTAGTTAAAATGATGACGATCTAAACTTAATTGCAAGCTGAATTCTAAGAAGAAAAGAAAAATCTTAAAAAATGCCAAAGTATGGTGTTTGGACACTGATGCATTTGTTTGCTAAAAATCATCCTATTGGGAGCAAAGAAAATCCTCTGAAATGGCAAGTATTTACATAAATGTGAGTTCTGCTCTACTTTCAGAAGTACACTTATCCCAGACTATCCTGAGCTACATTTCTGGATTTTTTTCTTGCATGCAAGAGGAAAAAAAGGAAAAAAGTTTGTAAGGTTTTTTTCCCCCTGCCTGTTTTTCACTCTCCAATTGAAATTACATTTTTATATAATTGCTGTATTCACCAAACAGGGGTTCACAAATGTGGAGAATCTTAGTCAAATCTAGGCCTTGAACTGAGTATATATATTTCTTAACATTTTTTTCAGAGTGAACCTTTCAAAACAGGGTTAGTAGGAAAACATACTTTATTATTTTTAGTTTTTTTACTGAGTTTGAATAGTATCCTTTCTTCTGCAGTTGCCCCATCATGTCTCTTATTTGAACAGAGGCAATATACAGAAGCAAATAGAGCTTTTCAGCACTCCATCAGCAGGAGTTATATGAGCTAAAGACTAATTCAAATGAAGAATTTATATGAGAATCAAAGGGGGAAAATAGTACTGATGAAGTGAATAAGCAAGTGAATTAATCTTTCTGGCTTCTTTATTGCAGTTGGTATTTGCAAAGCTCTCCATTCAAATCAGTATGGTACGGATACATGGGATGAGTAAACATAAAGCACAGCTACATGAAGATTGTTCTAAATAACTCTGTCCACAGTCAAGCCATTAAATGGAGGTAAAATATAATGGAAAATTACACATCTTCACTTACAAAGCAAAAAAAATATATATAGAGAGACACATACGTGTTTCTATTAACTGTTACCAGTCAAAAAAAAAAAAAAAAAAAAAAAAAAAGGAAAAAAGAAAAAAAAGGAAGGGAAATCTATATAAATGAAATTTCATAGAAAATTTTGAGTCTAAATGAAATTTTAATGAAATTAAAATATTTTATGTACCTTATTTGTTGTGGCAAAACCTTCTTTAACCAAACAACACATTTTGTTTGCAAAGACAAAAAAAATATGTTTGCAAAGAAACTTAGCTAGTCTGGAATGTGGATTCACTAGTTTGTTTCTTCAGGTTTGAAGTGATCTGGGAGTAAAGCAAGTAGACCAGATATCTGAAATGTGACTTTCCCTATCCTGAGTGCAAACACATCCCTTTTCTAAACTTGAAATAGACATTTGGAGCAGTTCTTTTTCAAAATGCTTTGGAAAGTTTTTTTTTTTTTTTTTTTCCACTCCCCACACTGCAGGGAATTTATTTCAAAATCTTAAATACTTTTGTGATTCAGAATTGTTGACTGTACTTAGCTCAAGAAAACTTTGAATGCTTTCATGTTAAGTCTGAATTTATGCAAATGTCAGCATAGTATCAACAATTAGGAACACTAAGTTGCAGCTTACACAACAAGAAGTAAAACTCTATGGATATATTAGAGAAAGGAAAATAACTTTAGCAAGTCTTGATTTGCTGTCAGTTTTATGAGAGCCATAAACCATATATTGCTGAACCCCACTGCTCCTTACCAGCCTAAATAGGATAAGACTATTTAGGCTGGTAAGGAGCAGTGGGGTTCAGCAATACATGGTTCCACCCACCCCTTAATTGGATCATTTTTATTTTATTTAAGTCTATTGAAGATCTCCACTGATTTCTCTGTGGACCTGAAAGAAGAGGCAGCCAATTTCAGCCTAGAGAATGGAGGAAATTCTGAGTCTCTTGAAATCATGAAAGGAATTTTGGCACTGATTTGGAGAGGGAGCTGAACTAATAGCCTGTCCTTATCTTTTCCTTCTAATGACTCTGACAAAAATATCAAGAAAGCTCTCAAGAGTATCCTCAAAGGTTCATTTCCGTTGGAGAGCATCCCTTTTTTAATCAAACTTAACCAAGATTAGTTATGTTGACAGCAAACCATAAAATATAACTTTCCTATTGAGGAAATGAATGAATAGATCAACTCAGGGAAAGAGGGCTAGTTATTTCTGAAGTATTTATTGCAATTTATATCTCAGATGACATGCAAGTGGAATTCTCTTATATCTCCCCCTCCCTTTAAATGCAACACTGTAGTGTGATCATTCATGACAATATTAGAAGTATCATATGCAACTGAATAGTTTAATAAAGCTTCATAACCAATAAAATATTTACCATGCATACAGTATTTTTAAATTATTATTCTCTGAAATAATTTGAGACAGTTGAAAGCAAAAAACATTTGAAATACCTTCCCTCTTTTTTATGCCAAAGTTTCTCTCAGAAGCTAAATATAAATGTTTTGTATTTTTCAACTGTGGCTAATTTTCTAAGCCATGTAGCACTGTGCATTTTTTCCCCGAAAGAGTTTGTGCATGCTTAACAACTTTCCTATAAATCAGTTAGCCTTAGCAAAACACTGAAGTATGATCATTTGGATAATCATGTAAGGAACTCTGCTAAAAAGAGTGAGACTACTCAAGCACTAGAAGTTAAGCATATGCTTTAGTTCTTTCCTGAATTAGAAACCTAGTATTCAAAAGGCCGATGAAATGTGCCAGGGTTAATAGTTCATATTATTTAAATATACGTAAGACATTCATTGTGGTGTGTGTGGTTACAAGGGTGGTGTTCTATTTAAAGCACATTGTGATAAAACACAATCAGTTTTCCTACAAAATGTTTTCTCTCTCTTCCCTTGCTTTTCTTCGCTAGCTATTATAGCAAATGAATCTCACCCATCATGCAATTATTATGTGCTAATTGCAATCAAGTTTTCTGGAACTGTATGAAGAAGACAATGTATTTGAATTACAAGAAGATGCTGTGATAAATTGCTTTTACATACTGTGCATTCCCATATGATGCAGGTCCCTCATTAAAACAGCAATGGGAACAGTCTAGCTACATCACAGAAAAAAGTTAGACAACAATATAACAATTTAATACAAAAGAACTTAGAGATTTAGAGAGCCTTTTTATAAACGGAATCACTAACAGATACATATGCAGGTGAACAAGAAATAAAACTAACATAACATGCTTTTTTTTTTTAATCAATACAGTTAGCATTTTCTGCTCCGTGACCCTTAGATGGAGTGATGCATCAATGTGAAATGCATTTACGTGTTACAGATTGCAGTCTGTCACCTAGAAAAACCTGTTATAGACAAATGAAAGTTTGGCAACAAACCATTCAAAAAGAAACTGAAGAAAAAAACAGCTTTCATAAGATGCCTCTAAATGAGAGAAACTAGTCAGAGTCAGTGTTGTGAGGCAATTTCCAGTGTAACAGAGAAAGGAAAATATGTTTATCTTAAAAAGGTAGTTGTCAGCCATCAAATTCTTTTTCTACAAAATTTATTTTAAATACTAGGCATTTTAAAATGTCATTTTCTTTAGTACATCAGAAGGTTTAAGGAACAATAATACTAGCTTTCACAGTCACAGATGGCATTAAATCTAACTAATTTTGTGCTTTCAAAAGGTAAATGTAAATAAAAATTCACTGAAACCTTTTAAAGGAAGCACTTTATTTTCAATACTAGCAATCGCAGTCAGAACAGTGGAGGGTACTGAGAGCAGCAACTTGCAAATATGTCTGGTTTTGACCCAACGGAATTATCATAAAACTTTTTTTTCTCCTTTTTGCTCCTTTTGTTTCCTATCATTTCTGCCTGGTTATAGCGGGAACATGTTTGCTTCTTAATAAGGTAGGAGGAGAAGGTATAGCTATTTCTGGCAAATTCCCTTGATGCTATCTAGGTTACTCAAATGATATGATGACTACAAAAAGAGATTTATTTGGCTTGGCTAGCTGGACAAGCAAATAAACCCAGTCTTCCCTTAAAGCAAGGAACATAAGTGAAATTTCTAACAAAAAATATGTAAAATATGGAATTCACGTTGTTGCGATCAGATCTGAGCATGGGGCCACCACAAATCAGGTGTGATGATGGCAGTTTCTGCTTTGGCACATCTGGCCATTATAGCAAATATGCATATGTCTTCTTAGAAGTCTCTTTGTGATTCCATTGTTACCATTAAAGCTGGCTAAACTGGCTGTTGGTCATTTTCCTCACTAACACAATGAATTTGGGACAAATTTTCTCTGAGATAGTTTTAGGAACTGGACACATGCTTATTTATAGACTCATATTCCTATAAAAACAGTGATTGTAATGCCTTTTTGCCAGATGTAGTAGATGCAGTAGAAGTAGAATTTATTTCTAATTTCAAAAGGACATTTTCAATCTTTTATGTAGTTATTAAGGAAGTTAGCATTAACTGTTTTCCTTCATTTTCACCTTATCTTTACTATTGGAAACTAAAGTTGCTTTTAGACATAGCTTTACAGGAAAATGTGTGAAGTTCAAACTATTTTACTTGATTGCTAGAAAATAGCCTTTTTAGAAGAATACGAGATATATCTTAATAGAAAATGCCCTTTTATGATCCCAAAGTGGATCAGCAGTATAGTGATAAGATAGTGAAATGCATCTTTCCAAGACTATCAGGCAGTAATATATTTTGATGAGCATGATACGAATACCAAGATAGAATTTTTAATAGTGGGATATGCTGGATTCATCTGTAGAGATCTTCTGAAATGGTAATATATGCTGATTACCTAACAGTCACTTGCAGCCCGGTTCCCCTAAACTGAGAAAAGTTCACATTTCATATAGTTATATTTTAGAAAAATTAATTAATCTGAGAACATGCCAAATAAAATGTAAAAGACTACTTTGTAGCAAAGTTGTCCTAACAATTTGCAGTACCTTGATCTTATAATAGAATTCCTCTATGTTCTCTGTATTGGGCAGAAAATACAGCTCTCTTGAACAAAATGCATTTTTTTCCTTGTATCTACATTTCATTCCAAGGGGACTGTTCCACCCAAATTTCAACAGATGACTGTGAAAATTTTGTGTTATTCCATGTAAATTGATCATGAACTTGAGCACTTGACCATAATGACTTCTTCTTATGGTCCATTTTAACAGAATAATTGTATAAAATGATCTGGGAGATGAAATCACATATGCATTATTATAGCAATAATAGTTATATTCACTAAATAATGTTGACATTTTCATTATAAATTACAGACAAAATTCTGCTGTCATTTATACTGTGCAAATCTTTTGAAGAAACAAATGGCAGAACTTAAAGAGCCTGCATCTTGCCTTTAAAAGTGTATGTGACCTGAAAACTGACATTTTAATCAATAAAATACACAGAAAGCATTAATTGGAAGAATAAATTGCTACTTCTTAAAGACACAGTTGTATAACATGCACTGATTCTTTATGAAATTTTCAAACTATTTCTTCAAAAAGACAGTTCTGTATATGGGAATGGGCATATTTGACCAACTTTATATATTTATATAAATACATATGTATGTAATACATATTAATTAATGTACTTATTAATTAATGTACATATATAAGTGGGATTATTCTGGTATGAGAGTATATCTTCCACATCTCCTAACCCAGTTGTGTTCTCCTCTGAGTCTAGTTCTGTACTGTGTATAATTCAATAAGATCTGACAGGTTTAAAATGGATACTGCAGGCAAAGGGAAGTATTTTCAGGTTCTTTTGCTGAGGGACTTAGAAAGTAGCATTTCTTTAATTTCATGTAGAAACTAAGTAATTATTTTAAAAATTAATCTTTTCAGCCATATTGATGTTTTTAGTAAAATAGTGTTTGTAGAAAATAATGAACAAATTATAAGCAGCTCTTTTTAATCATGTGTCAAGTAGTGCAATGAGGATACCATGTAATGTTCACAAGTAAAACACTTGCCATCTTTAAAGGACTTTGTTAAAATGGAGATGATTGTGGGAAATACTGGTCAATAAAACTGCAATTTACATTGGAAAAGAAAATATTATTTGGTTAGGCCATAACTGCTTCTTTCTGAATTACTTTTAAAGTCAATTAATATTTTCTTGTTTACAAAGATATTCTATCAATATTATAAGTATTTATTAACATTAACAAATGTATTTCTCAAATATACAAAAATATTACAGACACAAATTTTCATGCTCACTAAAGCAGACCCTAAAACCAGAGAAAAATCTTGTTATTTTTATTTGTTAGCACACTGCTGAATATCTATCAGATCACACAGAAATATACCTTAAAAATAAACACAGTGGTTGTGAGTCCATACTTCTTTCCTGCCAAGAGCCCAGCAGAACTGTGAGGTTTCATTTTCCACGTACTTTGTGCAAACATTTTCCTTGGGTTCCATCCCTGTAGGTTTGCAATCACAAAAATTGGATTTGAAACATATATTTGAATGGGCCTAAAAATCAAATGCAAGTTAACCTCAGATGCCAATTTTAACTTTACTTTTACCTCTTCTTTCCCCCACTGCTGAGCCAAATATGAAATTCCTCCATCTTTTTTTCTCCTAAGTTTTTCATCTACCACCTTTCTCTCAGGCAACCTTCACCGAAGAACATTTTTCTTTTATTTTTCTTGCTTCAAAATGTCCTTTCTTCCTTTCGATGTCAAGTACCTGAGCCAATTCCATTTTTTTTTTTTTAATAACTATCTAGGTTAAAACTATAGGGGATGATTCATTCAGATGCATATGTGTAGGTCTCTCCTTGTTTAGATATCCTTTTATTTATTTTATTATCCCAAAAAACAAGGTGCAAAGAATTAAACTGCAATTTTGTTAATTTAAGGTATTTAGTAAATGGATGCTAGGTTCCTTACAGTCAGCTAGTTTTCCTTATTCATTTATTTTCTCTACTTTCTAAAGGCAGCTATGAGCCCCTTCAGTCTTTCTAATTTGTTGGTGGCAAAAGTTGCTTGGATGATGCTGTCCTTCAATAAGAATTACACAGTGGGAGAAGGTTATTAGAAGATGTGGTTATCAAATTCCAATTTAGCTCGAACTATGTGAGATATTGTGACGTACTAGACACCAATCCCTTTGATTTCACTTCTGTGAGTATTGACTTGTTTTGGACACCCCACCTCCCTCCAGCACAAACACATTTACAGGATACCAATGTATCTACTGGCTGCCTGGCTCATCTCAACCACACACATATATAGTGCTTCCAACCAAAGCTGATAATGTCTTGTTGATCTCTTCTTGATCTTATTACTAAAAAAACTGACTTATGATTTTTCTTTTCTTTTAAGTGGGTAGTTAGCAACTTGCCAAGCAAGGCAGATGTGAACCACTGGAACAGTTGAGTTCAGGCTCCTGCAATTCTGTGCATCCATTCATTCATCCATCAGGTATTGGCCTTCATGAAGTAGCAATCAGGATTTTCCATCAGATAGCTGTTATATATTCTGCAAGTAATGAGATAAATAAAGGAAAACTTTTGGGAAAAATATATGGAATTAACTGGGTACATCATCACCTAGTTCTTTTTTTTTTTTTTTTTTTTTTTT